>NC_079535.1:2051677-2392927 GCF_003711565.1 Takifugu flavidus | reverse complement strand
TGTAAGTTCTTGCACCTCTGAACAGGTATTGTAGCCCAAACACCCATTATGACGCCATCTAATGCACCATGAATATCGTGTGTGAGGGTAATCTGACCAACGAAGGCCCCCAGAGCCCAAAAGAACCATTTTGCTGTCATCATTTGACATACTGTTGTGACTTTTCTCTTTAGTTTTCTGTCCAGCAAATGTAATGTTTCCAACAATGGGCTTTTTGAAGGGCTTCATGTGGGGGTCCTCTGGTTGTTACAGTACTCAGGGGACACTTCAGAGCTTCTTTGGTGATAACTGGCTCAGTCTTTGCTCTTTGGGCTGTTATGTCAGTAATGGTTATGCATTGTCCTGCACCTTTTTCTGGGTTTAGTTGCTCTTTTTGCAGCCTTTCCCATCATTTTGACTGAGTAACCTGCAATGTGCGTGTCTGCTAGTATTTTGACCTACCAAATATCAGAGAGCTTGACACAAATCTTGCCTTTAAAAATCCATTTCCATTATGGTTCTATGTCTTTGGGCCACTTTTAAGGCCTTTCCAAACAATCACAGCCGTTTAGGAAAATCCATGGGGCCTCTAACACAGATTGCTGTGCAACGTTTCCCGGCGCGGCCTCAACCCCAGTTAGCTCCCAAAAAAGAATGTGAGTTTATACTGGTGTTCAATTTAGTGTTTGGCATCAGCATTCAGCTCAACAGAGAATAAAGGCAGACTGAAACAATGACTAAGAGATTACCCACGGGGATTCTCTAGAAAATAGCTGCAGTTTCACACGCACACAGGCTATCTAAGATAGCCATATTTGGGAATTAATGTTAAAACAAACATGCTGCATCCCGCAAATCAACAAAGGTTTGCCTCATTTGGTCTCATATCTGCTTTTAAATAGGGAAAGATGGGTTTGAATGATTTACTACCATGCTATGAAAACGTGCTACATGATTAAAGCGGTGCGCCGATCAACGAAATGATTTGAAAATCAGGTCGCTCATTAACAAAGGGCATCATTATATGGGCTCAAGAAACAATTCAAACCATTATTAGTTACAATCATTGCGTAAAAGGGTGGGATGGCTTTATAGCAACAGAAAAGAGTTATACGGTTCATTTAAATGGGAACGATAATCTTTTAAACCTTTTCTTCAATATACAGCCTTGGTAGGAAATGAAACAGAAGGTGCATGTGCTGCTGCTTTCAAATGTATTTGCAATTTTGCAAGTGTGTTTGCCTTAAATTTAAAGACTGTGACAGCTGAATCAACCTGACGACGGAAAATAAAAATAAAGAAATATATGTACTGTTTTTTATTGTGTGTTTTACTAGCTTGTTAATGATAACATCTTTTTAAAGCCATGATCATAATAAACTGTCTTTTGTTTTAAACGTTTATGCATTCTGATGGTGTAGGTGGTGCAATAATGTGCAGGCCTAAGATGTTTGGTGGTTAAGAGCTGCTTCTAAAGAGGAAACTGCAAATATCCCAGCAGGATATAAATAAATCATATAAATTAGTCTTAAAAGTCATCCAGAAATTCATCGTCGCTCTGATGAGTGACAATGTAGCAATTTATGTCAATTACAGTGGGTTGTTAGCAGGAATCAGTATATGCTGAGTGCATCTTACCTTCATGGAAATGATGACTTTCATCCAAAAATGTGAACAAATTAGAACTTTTATTAGTATCAGTTAACAATATAAGAAAAAAGGGGGGAAAGGATCACGTAAGTGAAGATATGAAAGCTTCTCTCCTATTATAGAAACATATAAAATGAACATGCATCATCGTGTGTGGTCAAACGACCCATTTTCTTCAATAATGCTAATTATGACTGCGACTCTACAATGCAGCATATTAATAGTCAATCCGGTTACGAGTTCAGGTGTTGCTTTGCTCTACAAGACGTTCCGCTGTGTCGCTACTGCCGTTCTTAATCAATATTGAATCCAGGCTACTGGTTGAGCTCACCTGCTCCCAACACACCCCTGCCCGATATTGACAGAATACAGATGAGTGCAAACAGAACCAACAGAATCACCATAAAATGCCCTTTTGGCATTTAAAAATGCTTGATTCTTGAGAAGCTCCAAATTGCCACATTGTGAATGTGGGCCATAATGAGATGATCAGAGGTTCTGTTGGTAACAAAGACTGATAAAACCTTTATGTGGCGAGGCGTGATTGAGGGAAAACACCTTTACTGTTGCACACTATCAGTAAGGCTACACTGAAAATGGAGCTAGTAATAATGGCTTCATGGCTTGAAAAGCTAATAACACAGAAGGTCAAGGCACAAAAAAGTTGCAGTATTATGGTGGCATTTGGATGCAGCTGCTTCTCATGGCATCTTTTTTATTCCTCCCACTGCACAAGGTCATATTGGGCTTCCTGTCCTTTTACGCAAGCATCATTAGGTTCATTAGATCTCAGCGGGTTGGTCTGTGTGTGTGTGTGTGTGCTCACATGTGCGTGTGTGTGCAGGACGAAACAGAGCTAATCAAGTAGGAGGCCACCTGTATTTATCAAAACCACCTGACACTGATGCAATTAGGTGAGATGCATAGCTATGTGAGTTCATGAAATTAGGGCTGGTTCAGCAGTTGAGCTAGCACAGACGCTAAGGCTCCCATCCGCAAAGTGCGTGATGAGATTAGCATCGGTGCGCTTAGAGTTGACAGACCTCATCAGTTTATATCAGGCCCAGCAGAAGGGGCTCACTGAGAGAAAAACCATACCACCCTTACCGAGCTCCCAGTGATGGGACTATTGGCTAAGTGTGTCTACGTTAGCCTGTGTTAGTAAGTAAGTGGGAGGCCGTGTGCAGGCTAAGGGAGTGGTGTGTGTGCGTGTTCAATTTAATAAAAGCTATCAGCAATCACCCACATCTCAACCCTGTGTAGGAAGGCCAGATGCTCCGCAGGCCTCTGTGCCAGTATCATTAAGCGCAGAGCCAAATGCATTTGCAGATCCATGTTAGCGACGGTGACACCGATGGGTCAAATGGAGTGTTACAAGTAGCGGCAGCAAATGGATGACCTGTGAGTAACACTGATGACAGCGGACAGGCTGTGGATCCAGCCAGTTTACCCCATTTCAGTTATACAGGCCGCATTAATATTTGTTGGTGGAGAAAGCAGTGATGGAGGAGAACGGTGGCTAAAAACATCTGCGTTGTGCTATTTATGTCATGTACAATTATAGTAATTACAGTATTTGTTTTCTGCACAGCGAGTGCAGATTATTGATGCGATCATTTTCCTATTTTTGTTTTGAGGAGCTTGATTTGTGGGCTTTTGTTACTTTTAATTATCACAGTTTGCAGCCTTGATTAAATATAAACGAAACTGTCGGAATGACGCATTCCGATTGCTCGGCATCGGCAAAACATCAAACACACATAAATGATGCTCCGAGTCTTTAGTGGAAACACGATCCATTTTTTAAAGAAACCTCTTCTAGTTTTGTGCGTTTATTGGAGCTTGCTGCTTCAGATCAAGGCCAGGAAGACGGGCTCGGTTTCAGTCCGTGGTTGCGATGAAGGCCCTGAAAGGGAGAACCAAAAGGTGGACGGCAGGAACCGCTTCCAAGTGGTTTTTTGTGCAACAGCTTATTAGACCCTCTGTCACTGTTGCTCACAATTATGGGCAATTTTGGGTCTCCGCTGAGCTATTACACAAAACCCCACTCAGGAAAGGAGGGGGGACGTGCTCCAAACAGATATCGGAAGTCCATAATTGTAACCCAGAACCTTTGAGGTCAATCCCTCACCTAATGGCATTAAAGCAGGACTAACCAACCTCATTAAGCATCAGCCAGTTTTGAGATATTAAGCTAAACAGAAGCTTACAGAAGTTATGCAACTATTTAGCCTTGCTGAGCTGCTAATCGACAATTCCTTACGTCTTTTTAAATCTATACAAAAGTCCCCAAACATGCCGCCTCCCTCACAGAGCTAGTTCGACACAACAATGGCTGTTACGCTAGAATGCGCAAAAGCGTGCGCTTTATAAAAGCCTCATTAGCGCAGCGGCGCTCGGCGCAGATGCTCGGGGAGGATGACATCTTGGCGGCAGCCTAAAAACCGTCTCGCAAATGATCCACCATCATATCTGTCACGCTGGCAGGACGCGTCTGACGGCTCCAGCAGACGTGCAAACGGAAACACTCCCAGTTCAGCGTGTCCAAAGAGCAGCCGCCAACCCATTTATTGTCTACATCATTCCAGACTGATGTACTTGACTGTGCAGCAGGAGCCATTTCCTGCTTTTCGTCAGAACACTTGCGGTTTTTTTCTTCTTCTTCTCCTCCCACCCAAGCCAACGCTCTTAAATCAATTTGTTTTCCGCCTCATAAATTTCCCTCGATGTCTGCAATCGACTCGCTGGTGCTGGAAATTCCATCCAGAGAACAGTAAGTCATGTTATTTTATGCCAAGGAGCTTCAGGAAGACATCATTAAGCTCTTATAGAGAAGACAAGGGCCACCATTATCCATCTTCCTTAGTGTTCTTGGGCTATGACTAAACCCAGTTATCTACATTTCCCCCCAACAACAAATGAACTCATCTTCTCTCTGCGTGTCGCTTTCACAGACCAGGACAGATTAGCAGGAGCCTTTCTTAAACTCTTTGAACAGTCCGCTCCAATTTCCCATCGAGCTGCGGCTTTGCTCTTTAGGAAAGAGGAATGCGGCGGAATGGGAGACGCCGGGTTTCCACCGGGTTGACAGGAGCCCGACAGGTGTGGCGACGCTCCTACCGAGCCGACTTCTTCCCTTTAATGTGCGAACAGGAAGCAGACGTGAGGAACAGGATATGCAGCAAACGAGACTTATCAAACGCCGGGCCCAATTTTCCCTCGGCCCCTCCCTGTCGTTATCGAAGGAGATGACTTTCATCTGCATCCCTCCCCGGCTCCACATCTGCTCCGCTTGTTCTTCCGAAGCTCCTTGCAGCACTTTGCTTTTCCTTAACGCCGAGCTCCAGTAATCCTCCTTCCTTGATTATCCCCCCCCTGCATCTATCTTATTTGAATTAAAACCTAAATCACCTTAGCATTCTAGCTCCGCCACTTCCCTCTCCGTGCACCCGCTCTTTCCATCACTTGCAGAGCGACAATGAATAATAGAAGAGAGGAAATAGTGATTTAAGCTGAGTCAGCCCCCAAAAGGATGATGTTATTATTTCCTCTGGAGGATCCAATCATGGTGGAAAAGGAATGTAAATCATGTGTGACACTAAAAGAACAACTTCATTACCTCTCAGCGAACCCATTGTCTTGTTAACGGTACACACACGAGCACACTGATAACTGTACAGCTCCGTGAGTCGGAGTTATGGTCTGGTTTACGATGCTTTGTGATAGAGGAGAGGGAAAAAAAATGAAATAAAAGGCATGTTCATGTACCTGCTTGTTTGTATGAGTAAGCATGCGTTAGCATCTTTGGCAGCACAGGAGCTAGCGGCGATACGGGTCAGTTAGCGCTCTAAAAACGTTGCCAGAGTGGCTTCGACTAAACCCCACCAGCATGTGCCGGAATCCAAACGTGGGGTGTCTTTGGTGAATGTCTCACCTTCCCGCCTATCGGAGGAGGAAGAGTCCACCTGTGGAGGAGCAGCTTCTGAGGTTTTTCACTGACTTTTACCTTCAGTCAGGCAAACAAAGAGAACCAGGTCAGGAATCCTTTTATCGTCTGTTTACAGTCTTAGTTTTTCCAACAGGTGGACATTTGTGTCTTCAAAGGAGCATCCTGTGTCTTTCAGTTGTCCTACTGAGTCCCTGTGATGAGCTGCCCCCTCTCTCGTATCCGGTAAACAACGTTACTGAGCGTGTTTGGGATTTGTGACTATGGGACCAGCTAGTTTCACTCATGCGTTGTCTTGTGGCTGTGGTTTGGGCTTCCGCTCGTGTAGTCTCATAGTTTACAGCGTCGCTTTGATGTGTGCTACTGTCACTTCAGGAAAGCTGTGAAATACACACACTACTCAAATAATAAGAGATCCATGTAGCTAATGCTAAAGCTACCCGATAAATCATTATCTTCGGTATGTAAAGAAGTGAATTTTTGGTGTTTTCTTTGCAGGCCCTCCACAAGTTTGTCTTCAAAGCTGTCTTCAAATCTTTTTAAACTGTAAAAAGAAACGTATAATACAGCCATGGATGGATGCTTTAAACACAAAGCGGGTTGGTGAATTACAACAAAAGGCTATAAGTGACATTATAAGCCCAAGGCCTAAATGCTGTCTGCCGTTCAGTTCAATAAGAACTACAAGGGCATGAGTGCAAATGTAGTGCACAATTCCACAGTCCGTGGGCTGGGGGGGATCTGCTGAGAATGTGAACAAACCGGAGGATTTAGCCCATCAATACACTCCTCTGGCGCCCAGAACGGGTTTAGCCATCTGGAATCTGAATTGAAAGTGGTGAATAGAGCATCTTTTCTTAAATTTGATATCACTTTGGAGTTACTCTACATCAACATTCAAAGGATTTTTTGGCGAGGAATCAGTTTACAGAACGATAGCAGCTCTCAACTTTTTGGCCCTTTTTTATTTAAAACATCTCAACTCAACTCTTCATGAACTATTTTAAACCACTTTGTTGTAGGAAATGTGGAAAAGAGGGACTTTTGTATTGACACCATACACGGTTTAAGCTGTAACTTAATCTGTATGCTTTTATGTTATATTTGCACCTTCCATGTCTGTCTTGATACACATATTTGTTGTACGGCTTCTTACTTGTGTTGCTCTTACTTTTTGACAATGAAAATAAAGGGTTTTCTATTCTTCAGTGAGCCCCAATGTGAACACTTGTGGGTCACATGCCTTGCTCAAGCATACCTCAGTGCTGAAGGTGTTCCGACACCTTGAACCCTCAGGATTTGAACCCATCAGCTTCTCCGCCCAGTCCCCAACAGACTGAGCTAGCACCACCCATGACGAGTTAATGGTTCTATCTGGGGTTTTTTTGCACTGCGCCCTGAAGAGACCCTGCAGAGTAGAGGAATACGATTTGATCTGGACCGGATTTACTTTGTTTTGCCCTTTTATCTCAGCCATAATCTCAGCTGTAAATTGGTGTTAACCCTGTTAAACAGCAGCTTTAGTATCTGTGTGTAAATTTTGTGAATGGACTCTCACCGATGCACCAGAAAAGAGCCCCTTGTGTTAGCTTCTCCTGTGTTAATTAGCATGCAACCGTACACAGTTATAAATCTGAGCCAGCAGATTGTCAACCTTTTTTTTTAATGTCAAACGCTTCAGAGTTTCTAAATCACATTTTTTAGTCCATTTCCCAAAGCAATCTTTTACTTCACACCTCACCGTTGCACGCTGCCTCCTATCTTTCATTGTTTGATGCCGGCATTTGTATACAGGGTCCCTGGTGTGGTTTGGGTTTGTAGTTATAGAAAACCGAGATAACGGGGTTCCTCGCCACAAAATATGACAAAGAAGACGTGTCTTACTTCTATCATTTGAAGGTTTATCCGCAGAAATTGCTATTGGGTGAAAAGCAGGACCCTAATCACAAATAAGGACACTGAAGAGGCTTTGTGTCTGCTCGAGTAAACACAAACATGCATAAAGACCAGCCAGTTTTTTCTCTGATTCGAGCCCAAGACAGTTGGTTTTAGTTTAAAAAAGAAAGCGAGCAACTTCAGCAGCACCTTTTATTGTCAGAGCGGCGCTCCATGTTGATTGACACGGACCTGAGATGGTATGAAATAGTCAGGACTAAAAAGAGCGCGAGCACGCCACAAAGTACCAGCACGCCACCACGATGCACAACTCACATGGGCTTTCTGACATGGGCTTCAAAGCCCAGCAGGGGAGCCAGCGCAACAACTCTGTCCAGGAGGGAGGATGAGTCAGACCCTTACCTCGACTCTCCAAGTTCTCCATGTAAGTAGAGATGCAAGTGATGCCAGCCACAGGCGTGTGTGTGTGAGTCTGTGTGACGACAGTGTGTGGCGTTGTGAATGTGATCCCATCAAAAGAGGAGCCTGCGATGAGCGGCCACCCAAAAGAGACTAATTAAACCAAGAGGCATGGTACAGCCAAGACACCAGGAAAGACCCACCCATCCCCCAAACACTTTTCCTGACACCTTTTCATCACCTCAGGCGCTGACTTCCGGGAACTTGGTCCTCCCAAAGGCTGTTGACCTGACTTTAATGATGTTGGAGCTCAGTGCACGATCAAGCCAAGCACTGGTAATAACATGGACAAATGTAGGCCCAAGTCAGCTCATTTCAAATCAAAACACACAGAGACGGACACTCACAAGCCCTGTTGTTCGGAATCAATAGCCTGACTGATTAAATACAGAGAAATATCTTAGCAGCAGCCAGTATATGAGCGTAAAGAAGATATTGAGCCTTAATAATACAACTGATCTGAAGCAGCAGGATCAACCACCCTTCAACACCAAGGTGGGAAAAAAGTGTTCCTGGGGTCTTCAGCAAGGAATTCAGTCGTATTTGTTTGACATTCTGTTCATAATCTTATTTTTAAACTGACTTTTTGTACAATTCAAAGTGCTCTTGCCTTTTCTTTTTACCTATCATAGTAAGACTTCATTCCACACCACGGGCAAAACAAAGGCAAGAAATAGATGATCCCCAAAGACACCTGAGACACCCTTTGGAGGAAACGTCAGCTCCAGCAGACAGGAATACTAATTGGATAGTCTAGATAGTGTCTCAGAATTAGATCAAAATTAAGGTGGAGATAATGAGATATGCTACGTCTTTGTGAGGTACGAAGTAGTTGTAATTGCTCCCTTCTGTTTTATTTGTCTCTTAACTGCTGTTGAGATGAAGACACACGCGCGTGTGTGTATTCCCATGGTTGCTAACAGGTAATGATTATCCCCACAGGCTGTCTGGAACAATGGTATCCCTTATTAAAGCAGAAAAATACAGACAAAAATAAGTGATACACCATTTCTGACATTGCTGCTTTCTTTCTGGAATAACTGTAACAAATAATCCAATCATTCTACAAGAAGGCGAGTCTTCCATTCTCACAAAGAAAATCTCTTCCTTAAATTACAGCTGGGAGTGATTCTGAATGTATAGATATTTCCTTTTGTCGAAAAAAATCAAAGCAAAGGAAACACAGACCTTCGCTGACGTGGCTTTTGTGATGCATGTTAGTTATTAAGGGAACCAGGGGAGCGTTGGTTATTACAGTTATGTGGTCCTTGGATTATTTAACAAAAAGAAAAGGATCAGGACCTTAAGGTTATACTATAAAACAGGCCTCTCTTGGGTGTCAATGACGTGGGATCCTCTATGCCCAGGAAAGCTCCCAAGGTTCACCCATTGATCAAAGCAAAGAAGCAGCCTGGGCTAATCTATACTGCTCAATATCAGTGAGGCATTCAGTGGCCCGATGTCTGTCGGAGAAATGAAGGTTGAAGGGAGAAGGGGCGAGAAGAAAACCCACCCTTCACCCACTTTGCACGCAATGTTTCAAGTCTTTTCTCTATTAGCCAGTCCACAATGCTAAATGAGTTTAATTACCTGAAGTAAGAGCAGGGAATGTGTAAGCGAGGCCGCCGCCGCCACCACACTATAATTAACACTTCACTACACGACAGGGTTTGGAAGTAAATCCATGCATCAGAGTTTGAATTTGAATACCATCAGATTCATAGGATAGATTTCTTTATGCTTTTCGGAATTTGGGGTTTTAAAAAATTCGACAGGTAAAGAAACCAAAAGTGGGTACGACGTTAGATTCAGCATCAAAGGCTATTGCTAGAGCTAAAGAAGATGGAAAATACCAACAACAAAGAAATTATTTACGCACTCCGGCTGCAGATGGAAGGGTTGAGCCCCGTCTTGTGAGGCCATTTAGCTTCAGCTCCAAACCACACAGGGAGAACAAATTGCCTCTCATCCAAAGGTAATGGTTCATAATTATTAGCTCAGATAAGATGAGTTCTGGGAGAGTGAGAGAAAAAAGGCCACTGGATGGCTTTCCTGTCTGCAGCGAGTCCGTCATTGATTTGGTCAGATGTAATCTCGCTGCAGGGACGTGAAAGCAATGATGGTGTCTGAAGTTTTCCTCTGGCTCATTTAGAATCAAACTTAGAGACGTTTGTGGGGCTTTTAATAAATAAGGCTCTCCCAGCGCCTTCCTTATCAATTTTTATCGCGCGGGCTGTGCAAGGACAGAGCCAACAGTCCTCCTGAAAGAGCAGAGTAAGGAAATCCCAGGAGGCCCTCACCCTGACGCTGATGAAAGACACCCTAAAGTCTGTGGGAAGCTATTTTCAGCTGCCTGTCAGGTCAAGATTCAGCACTTTATTCCGATGTCGTTTACACTTCCCAAACAGGAGACACACTCTGAAAAGCACATCTGAAATCTATCTGGGACCATTCCTGTTGTTACTTTTGCTGCCCAAAAGCTTGATTTGGCTCCAGCACTTGGATCACACCCCTCAAAAGGCACTCGGCCTTTGAAGACCACAATTGTCAGAATGTCGGACTGTTCATCTCCCAGCGCTTTGGTTACTTTTAAGTGGATCTTTGGTTCTTGTCCTCATTTCTCACAGATATTTGCTTTCTTTTACTATTTCATCATGTTCGGTTCAGGGAGTCAGTTGTGGCCATGATCATTTTTAAAACTTGCAGAGAGAGCCATCGATTTCAATCATGAAAGTCATTTAATGCTGTAACAGTGCAACATTTGACACGTTTGCCATGGTTGATAATTTGGGATCGACTCTTTCTGCCCTTGCTAGGACTGATTATTTTCAGAATCAATACGTCAATAATGCTCTGACCCTGTTCATTTTTGACCAAAGAAAGGTGAACTGTAGCTGGTCCTTCTATATCCTCTATATCCTTCAATATACCGCAAGTTTTTGAGCTCGTCATAAAAAGTCTTTTGAGAAGGCGAGTAAGTAGTTGGCGTTTGCAATGCATCTGGCCTTAAATAATAATTCCTAGTTTTGAGCCAGCCCTAATAGTGATGCTGTTTACCACTCTTATAGAGATTAAGATTTGGATATGCTGCCCATCATCGCTATCATGGTGCAATATATATCATATAGATGACCCAGATGTGGGCGTGTCACAGAATTTGTGTTTATTAATGTTGAGTGTATGAGAAAACACACACTGACATCAATTTTCCTGTTTGGGTTTTCTTCTGTTTGGATGTTGGGCTTGATCTTATCGGATTTGACTTGTTTCTGGGGTTGAACTGGTTACCAGGTAACAGCCCAAAGATGAGTGGACTCCAGTTAAACTTGAGTCCTGATAATTAAGGGGAAAATATGACTACATTTCTCAAGATGAGACACAAACTGTTTTTTTAAAGGATGAAAGGCAAATTTGCCTACATAGGCAGTTTTGGGGTGAGTGGCATAATTAGATTAATGCTATATCTTCTCCAGCCCACTAAACATTTAATTAATTGTAATTTATACAGCGCAGCAGTCACAAATAAAAACGGTAATCATCTTCAGAGGGCTTAACAACATCAACAACCTAACTCATAAATATATATCTCTGTCACCTACCTGGTAAAGTGTGAGACTTTAATTATAACATTTTATAAGAGAGATTTAACAAATCACCGATGTTGATCCTGACCCTGCATGGGCTCTGAATTTAACGGAGAATAAAGCAACAGTTTTCCACCTCAGCCATTAGTGAAGAACTTTTAACTATTGTACATTTGGCCATTAAAATGCACACGCCTGCTCATGAAAACACCTGAGACACCAGGGGGCATTTAAAGCTATTATGCACCTGGAGCACAGCACGAGTAGTGTAGAACACCCCCGCTGCCACCAGCAGGGCTTGATTCCAACACTCTGAATATGAAATTAACCCTTGGACCTCACACTTTACATCTTTAACTTCAGATAATTGTCTGATAAAGACCAAAGTCTCTCCATCCCAATCAACCCCCCCCCCCCCCACACACACACACACACACACACATAGAGCAGAGCAGCAACAGCGTGAGAACATCATAAGGTTCCTGCTTGTGGTAATTATGGTCTTATGGTCATTATGGTAATAAAGATGCTGCTGTAGGAGAGCTGCATTTGTTTCCAGACGCAGTCAGTGCTGCAGAAAAAGCTCTGCTCGGAGAAGCAGAGCTTTTTTTTTTATTTTTTTAGCTCTGCGCAGTTTCCACCGTACATCTGCAAGCAAACCCACATCCCTCTGCAGCTCTTATGTATGCAGAATATGATTTGATGATGGTTATTACATTGTAGTGTGCCGCATTTGTGCTGTAACTTAAACTTTCAGAGCAATCCGATGCCATCTTTCTATGTCAGCTGACGATAATCCATCAGTTTCAATCTAGGGTGACAATCTAGGGTCCTTCAGCATTCAAGGGGGTGGAATGAGATTATGAAGGAGCACTAATCAAACATAGCGGTTTTGAATTCAGATTTGTCTTTGGTTTAAGTTTTAGAAAAGCAAAATGTTGTTAATAAATATGGCTATTCAACAGAGGAGAGCACAAAGCTACTTGTCAGGATCAGTTAGTGTCAAGTATCCTCTCTGTACAGGTTTTTGTCCTTGTCCTCTTCTGTCCAATCCCCTATCTAAGATCACGGTCAATCACGTAGTTTTCACAGGATAAGAATCAAATGTGAAGGATCTGGATTGCTGATGTATCAAAAGTGTGACATCGTCTATACGTCCATTTTGTAAACACTACACATTTGCAGAAAGCAGAGAGAAGCTGCACAGAAACATAGAGTTGACCAGTGCTACTTGCATCATTAAGTCTCTATGGCGCAGATTCAATGTCAATGAGTAGACGAGGAGGCTTCTAGTACCGTATATTTCTATGAATGGGCCACCGACAGAAGGAAGCACATGAGCTGAGCTGTGATTTGCTTGCCGGTAGGCTCGGAAAGCACGTGGTGAAATTGGAACCACCACTCAAATGCCCACCGTTTGGAAATAGTTTAAAGTGGAGCGTGAAGGCAGCGCTACAGCTACATGCAGCATCTGCAAAGACAAGTTGACAGACAGCAAACTAACTAAAAAGATCAGAAATCACTAACCTGGTGATGGATAAAACCTTAAGGGACTACTTGGATGTGTTCTTCCTTTTTTACTACATTGGCATTGTATCGGATCAGGACTGGTATCGTGAGATACTTCAAATCAGAAGAGTCAATCTCGGACGCTAGGTCAAAAAGATGTGACCGGGACGTCCCTCACAGCCTAATGTGTCCCACCTCTGTCTCATTGTCTCCTGCGACCTCGTATTTATAGGTTATGTTTTCTTTCCCTTCCGTCCCAGAACAGGAAGGATTTTTTTCCTTGAGTGTTTCCGAGTCTGTATTTGTCCAGTATTCTGTTTGGACCTGCAAACCTGTCTAGTGATTTTAGACCTCTGATTATCTGCCTGCTTGGTTTTTAGATTTGGACTGAACGGAGCGGCCTCTGACTCCGCACCAGTGTGGCCAAACCTTTGAGTGCTGATAAGGAGAAATGAAACGTGTGAAAGGCTTTATCAACACACACACGTCTCTTCATCATGGGTCATCACTTTCCCTTGATCTATGAAATGTCCTGAGCTGTTGTTGAGGCCTGTCGGAATGGTGTGAAACCCACTTGTTTCCAAATATTACCACTGTATTCCATCTATGGTAGAACTCTCCTGCTTTAATCGGCTCCTTCTGCTGCTATATTCTTTTGTTGGCTGATTAAGGGACCGTACAGGAGCTGATGGCGCACATGTTTCGAAACGTGCAGTTGACAATGGTGTGACATTAACTGGGTTTTCCACACAAACAGTGGCGTCATTAGGGTAAAAATAGCCAAGACGGGTATCGTTGTGGCCTCGTCACTGTTAAGTGAGGTGCTGGATCCAGTCCATCAATGAACACACACAGCATCCACTCACACCAAAGGGGCAAACTAGATGTAGAAATGCCTTGCTACGTGGCCAACTGGCGCACCGGTTTGACCACCGTGAATCGCCGTCAACAATGAAAACAGAATAACCGTGTCTTGCCTAATTGTTTTGCACATTCTGTTTTTGGCAGTGCGCATTGGTGTAAAGAAACATTGATTTAATTACTGTTTTATTTTGGTTCAAATCACCATGCACCATGCCTTGTTTTGATACCTTCTCTACTTCGGTTGTTACCATTCTACAGAGCTGACTGGTGTTCGCAATAAAATATCCAATTATTCTGACAATACACTGTCACTGTAGTTGTAAACATGAGGTTTGAGTACAGTCTACCAAAAAGAAAAGGAAGGGTAATTATCACTGCACAAGCTGACAGGCTGACTGACCTCACCTGTCTGAGGCTGTCACTTGGTACATTTCATTAACAAGTCCAAAGCAGTTGATAGCTAATGTACGTACTAATCATAGCTCCTGTAATCTGAAGATCTGTCTTCACTTCCCTTTTGTAATTAGGGAGATGCTGATTAGCCTTGAGGAAACAAATGAACCTCCCCCACTGACAGCGATCTAATGGATATCCCCTCCTGCCGGTTCAAACCAAGCTCTGCCTCTCTGCTATGTGAGAGGCAGAGGGCATCGATGCGCAATCACACCCACGCCGCCAGGAGATGCCGGAGTCAAGTACTGAAGAGAGATGACCCAAACTGAATGGACAGGGCAAAAATATCAAGTCATTTTCTGGCATTGTTTCACTTTGAAATCTCTCGGAACTGCTCTCAACAGGGGGGTGGCTCCTCTTCAGTCAATGCCATGAGTATCTGGTGCTGACTGGTTCCACATGGTTTGAGGAAAACAGCTACGTTTTCCTGGAGCTTCACCTCCCCAACTGTTAACACCACCTGTTAGGAAACCCTTCACTGTGCCCTCTCAGAAGAAAAGTCACGAATGTGTCAAATCATTCCAAGAGCACCGCTGTGATTTCCTTTGATTGAAATGTTAAATATTGTCCTTTATGTTAATTGCCTTTCCAAGGGCACTGTTGCCTCATGCTTGACTCATTAATGCTTTTGCAGGGTAGCGATGTGGACGTTTGCCCTCCTGGAGGAACCTCAGAGGAATACATTTGCTCAAACACGTGCTCGCCAGAGTGGGTGTGAAAATGCCACTAAAGACGCAGGGCATGCGTTCATTAAAATACAGCATCGTTACTGTGGAGGAGAAAACAGGAAAATGAGATCAGAGCCTGAATTCCAAATTATTTCTTAAAATATACAGCTGACATCACTGGGCGTAGGAAAGTTCAGAGGATGTGTTTCTCTTTATGGTGGATGAAAGCATGCTAAGCTAGGTTCGAATTTGTCAGCTGGTGTTGGCAACATATCAATATCAAAAGATATGCTGTTTACTATTTTCAGAGATGGACGCCTGCAGTGCATCGTTTCAGTACCATAGCGAAGGCGTTAGCGGTTCTAAAGATCACAGTATGTGAAACATTTACCCTTGCATCCCTTCCCTTTTAAATCACAAGCGACATTATTCAGAACACACAAACTGAACTCTGGCCTGAAAAATGCAACGTATATTACTGAACTCTGCGTCGCCCACCTTTAATCATGATCAACATCTATTTTTTATTCATTCGCACAGTGCTGCAGCCGGCATTTGTCCGCTGTCCAAATAAACTACATAAATAAGTCTGTTCGTCTCTCTTGAGACACCTTTTTAAGTTTTCTAATCTTATAAAAATGAAATATACTGTGGAGGATATGGGTAGTCAGTGGGTGAGAGCCTTAGTAATCAGAGGAGTTGATGAAACAGTGCAGCAACGTGCAATTTTATTTATTTTTGGTTAATATCATTGAAGTAGGAACGCAGTTTTCTGCTCCAGCCTGCTTGAAAGTGATTCTTCCATCATTATAAAAGGAGCATATAGGAAAAAGGTTGTTAAGAAAGTGAGAAAAAAATACCTTCAACGTGGTTATGAGGACATTGGTTTAAATTCAAACTCCCCTGCAACAGGAGGATGTGAGTACCTTGGTTCTTACCTTCCTCCCACCCGTGAGGACTGTCTGGCTTCTTGTGGCTTTTCTCATTTCTTTCCTCCCGCTGGTCCCCCGCAGCCACAATACTCCACGTGAACTCTGGGCTGCCCCCCTGAGAGTGCTCACAAGTGCTGCTTTCAGAACACTGGTGACCTGGGAAAAAAATAAATATGTTGACATGAAGAGAGATTGATCAGTTGACATCAAAAATGCCATTTATAGATGTGATTTGTTCTTTAACAGCAAAGTCATTTTAATTATTGCTTTACAGCAATTATTCAGAAGGGAATCTAGAATAATATCATGGGATTGTGGCTTGATTTAAATGACATGAATTTGTCAGTGGAAATTCAGCTTTTACACACATTTCAAATTCATTTTCTTTATGAAAAACACATACTGCATTGAACATACAACACATGTGCACATATATTGAGGGCGAGGTGACGGAGAATGGAGCATTTGAGTGTTTGGTACCTTGCTCAAGGGAACCTTGGCGGCGCCCTGAAGGCACCTCTCCTGCTACTAGCCCACTTTTCCAATTTTTTGCTCTGCAACCGGGATTTGAACTAAGAACCCACCCGCCTCTCAGCCCAGTCCCCTACAGACTGAGCTGCCACAAATAGGCTGCAGTAAATCTTTACCTTATCCAAAAAAGTTCCTTTCAGGTAGCTCCAGCCATACTCACATACGTGACTGCCATGAAAAAACAGCGTGACTGACGGTTGAACTCTTGCTGGTCACTGGATCTCTACTGAGTCTGCATCTCTACTGACTCGCTGCCATTAACGGCGCAAACTGGCACGGTTCCTTTATGTGTCAACAGTCAGCACGCAAGCCCGGGCGACTGTAGTACTGAAGTACACCACTTTTGAGTAGAAATGCAGAAAAAAAAGATTACATTTACCCTAAACACAAATTGAGACAAAAAAAAATTATCAGGTAAACTTGATTTCTGACAGTGTGTAGTCTTCAGTAAGTAAAGTCTTCATTACTTACTGTTCATTAGTAAGTAAAGTGTTCATTACTTACTTACTGTTCATTAGTAAGTAAAGTGTTCATTACTTACTGTTCATTAGTAAGTAAAGTGTTCATTACTTACTCACTGTTCATTACTAAGTAAACTGTTCATTTCTTACTGTTCATTACTAAGTAAACTGTTCATTTCTTACTGTTCATTAGTAAGTAATCTGTTCATTACTTACTTACTGTCGATTAGTAAGTAAACTGTCCATTACTTACTGTTCATTACTAAGTAAACTGTTCATTACTAAGTAAACTGCTCATTTCTTACTGTTCATTACTGAGTAAACTGTTCATTACTTACTGTTCATTAGTAAGTAAACTGTGCTTCATTTAACACCGTCTAATGTTTATGGCAAGTGCTTTGTTTGCTTTTGACTGCAGTTCAATTGCCAGTAAGAATTTCTTCTCTGCTGAACTGTGCACACTATATACAGTATGGATGTATGTAATATATTGCAATATGGGATATTTGGGCATAACCTTACGTCTCGGCGCTCAAAACACCAAGATTTCTTTTTGCCGTGGTTGAGAAAAGGGTCGGTTGCAACAGAGCTTAATGCTTTATTGCAGAACCAGTCCTCCGCGAAAGTACACTGGGGAAGAAAATTAAAGGCCCAGCCTCCTCCAGTCTGTCCTCCCTCAGCGCTTATCTTCGCCTCCATCGGCCCTGTTCTCCACAGTGGATAAATCTCATGCATGCACATCCCTGTGGCTTTGTAAATCACTGTTTGGTGGAAACTGGTCACTTTTAAATTACTTTTCACACTAGGTTACCAAAGGAAGCGTATAGACTACTGGACAATAATCTTCTATAGGAACAGTGTCACTGAAAATTCCAGTATAGGAAAATGCAGATATCACTTGTTGAATGAACTAGTGTCATTTTGAGCTGCGTGTGAACACATTGTGTGATTAATTTTATCAGTTCTGGATGCAGGTAAGGTCAGAGCGAGGAAAACTGGCTCGTTGCGAGTCCAGCCTGGCTACAGATAATGATGTTAGAGCGTGAAAAACCAACACGGTGGACAATAACTTGCACCAGAGGGCTGCCTTATTTTTTGTTTGGCAGGACCGCCTTCAAGAAATAGAGACCTCAAGAAAAAGGATTCAACCAAATGAATCACGCACAAATAGAACCTTTAGTTATAATAATTCAGACCAGTGAGTTTAAATTAACATCCAATTACTCACTGATGTGCTTTAGAATAAACACAAGCATACAAAGTGGGTTCCAACTAAGTGCGAACATAAATACACCTCATCAGAATATTCCAACATTGATGCAACAGAAGCAGGAAGAAACATGAGCAGAAATAGGATTTAATTCCATCTCCAACATCATTGAAACCCACACGATGAGGATATCAGGTTGTCATTCAGCACAAATTTACCAATGCAAAGTTATTCAGCTCGTCCAACTGATAAGATTTTTCATTTACAAAGCAAAACAACATTCTACTCTGGGATCTAAGGATGACTGTTTGTGACAGATCTTATCTCATCAAATGGTCCATAACTTTCATGTTTAATTCTACCAATCCATTATTTTGAAAACAGGTTGTTTTTTTTTTAATTCCAGAAGCTTCTTCCTCGCCTGAGGCGCCACTTCGTAGCATTCAACAAGACTAAGAATGTAGAGAATCCATCATCACACTAAAGACTATGACTCAAGTCTTCATTGAATACAGTCTCCGATACAGGCTGAATAAAACCTGCCTCTCATTTGACGAATCGAGTGGTAAAGATGATCACAGATTGTAAAAGCCTTGAAACATGATGCAGGAATTTCAATGACAAACGTGGCATCTGTATGTAAAAACCAAAGCTTTGCCTGTAATTATGGCAGACATCCCAACCACAGATTTCCTTAAATCCCATAGATTTTAAAGTGATTAGCATGTGGCACACTTTGAGACTCAAAGTGGAGAACAAGTTAATGAGTCCAAAATCAGCTTCATCTAATGAGGTAGCATCAAGGCTGGCCTGAAGTTAATTCAGCTCATTGTAACTGAGAGCGAGAAACACAACATTAAACTGAAAGCTTCAATAAATGCCGGCATGCAGCGTGGGTGGAATAATGCTTTGTTTTCAAGGAGTTTAAGGTTTAATATGGCCGTGTTAGTATCAGCACGATTTTTATGATAGAATGAAGAGACAAAGATAGAAATGGAGCTTCAGGAGCGCTTCCACTCACCAATCCAAGTGAAGTCCATGAATCCTTTTAGATTCAAAATAAGGACATTGAGAAACCGGTAAACTGAGGCTTGGCCTTCATTGTTTTGCTCCTATGAAATGGAACTGGCATGTGTAGCATGAATAAGCTGTATATATGCATGCATATTTTGGAGCTGCCTCCACACAAGTACGGACGAGAGACATGGCGGATCCATCATCCAGTTTCATCCAGGACCAAAGAACTGAGGAATAATTTAAACTCAGGACCAGATTTTAAATATGCCGCAGAATTATAGGTGATATATTTAAAATCTATCCATTTATCTGTCTGTCTGTCTGGCTGGATGTGCCAGAAACTCCTGCTGAGGAAGGCGCCCTGGGGGCATCCTCAGCAGATGGCCCAACAACCCCAACTGACTCTTGTCTACACTAAATGAGGTTCTCCCTCCATCTCTAGTTATCCCTTTACAGGCGAACAAAAACAAGAAAACAGTGAGGTTTCTTTGTTATAGCTTTCATCTTCGTGTAAACAGGAAGCACCAGTTTCAGTAAAACCAATGACAGGCATGCGGACTACTCCTGAAGGTAACAGTAGCGCACGTTGATTGACAACAGTTGATTGACTACCGAGCAACATAAGTGCTGTATTAGATTTGTAATGGAGTACTCTGATCAGCAGAGATGCGTTTGTTGTATTCACCAAAGACTACATCAATCCCTACCATCGCCAACTACTGGCCTGGTATGAACACTACCTGAGAAAGCCAATCTGAACCACCATCACCTAAGGGCCCATTTACACGACCACGAAAACGGCCTCAATCCAAAAAGAAGAGAGAAAAGTTTGAAAAAAAATTAAAAAGGAGGGAAAGCAGGCGCTTTAATCTCCATGGACACAGGTAGAGCTGATGTAAGTGGAAAGAGTGATGTGCGGGGACATTACTCTTTCAGATAAAGGGAGTTTCCTGTGACAACGCTGTCATGTAAACGTGGCCTTTGATGTTCTTTCATAATGTGACAATGTCATGAGCCATCATTGGGTTAAAGCACAGCTGTGTGTGAAGGCACACACTCGCTCAATATTCCCTACTCACGAGGGAGTTGGGTTTAGTGTGTTAATTAATTCACTCACTGATAAGTTGAAAATCTGCTTTAGGACACTAGCCCAGCAGGCTCTAAATGGTGTCTTAGCATAGCATAATGAAAATGTACCAGATCTATGCTGGTGCTAGGCAAGTATATTTTTTTGATTATTCATTAATAAATATAGAATCTTCACTGTTCTTTTGTGTGGTGACACCTTAATATTGGACTTGTAAATTGATAAATGATGTCGTGTCTGAAATACAACTGGGATTCTGTAAAGCAACTCGAAACAATTTTGATTGTAACAGATGCTATATAAATAAAGATTGATTGAATGATAATGGGGGTTATTGCTGGGTTAGGTAACATTGGTTGTACATTGCTTTTCCACATTGCATTATTATATAGTGCACTAAATAGGATACATTCAGACAACCCCACAATATAGGGTAGACCCTACTGGGTGCACTATTAAGGGAATATGGGGGGTTGGACAGTCAAGAGATCCTGAGTGAAGGAAGCCCATGGCCCAGATGGAGGGGATGAGGTTAGGGCATAGTCTGGAGCATCAATGTGGAAGGGTTCCACATCATCCACATCTCCAACAAAGAACAGTTTTCTATGCGATGGAACTGGAGCTTTACAGTGAAATCATAGGGGAACATAAGAACATAAAAATGAGCAGTCATAAAACTTGATTTGGGTCTTTAGATCCTTTTGTGTTTGAGGTATGTAGAGACATTGGTAATGCTTTCCAAAGCCTGGGGCCGCTGATTGGGCCTGGATCCTCTTGGGTTAGTAAGTGTGTGTGTGTGGGATTCTAAAACTCCAGCAAATTGAAACGGGGGCTCAACCCCCTAAAATGAGAGAACTAAAGCAGATAATCAAACTATTGATGGAGCAATGCATAACATCAGAATAAGCGTAGATCTTAGCCCAAGCATTTCCATTTCATTTTCTCAACCCCACAGGACCATTTGGGATTGTTTGGAACCAATCTTGCATGTCAACATTTGAATTTTCTTCCTCACGTCCTTACGTATTCCACTTCAATTTTAGACAACATTTCTGACAGAAACACATGTTAGAGTTCCGCCAAGGCTTGAAAACACTGTCAGTGTCATCCAGATCACTGCAAGTGCACATCAAGCCCGCTTTCTATGACGGCGTGGCACAATTGTCAGGCCACAGACTGAGACAGACGGCAGTCACCGGCTGTTTGTGATCAATGTTTCACACAAAAACAACCTTCTGACAGAAATATTGTGTTAAATGTAATGATAAATGAGCTTCCAGTAAACAAAATTTACACTGGATCTTCATCTTTCTCTCACTTTAAAAGGAGTTTAACAATAAAGTTATGATCTCTAGCTATTTTGTATTGTGCACAAGATCCAAAACTTAATAAATTTTTTTTTACATTGTTTACTTGGTACAGTGTCAACGACATTAAACATTTATAATGTTAAATCGGCAGATTTCACAATGTTTTTCTTGACCTCTATTTCCCTTTAGGGGGAGGTGCTGCAGAACATCTCCCCCTGCCTATCTGAACATTCAGTGCCTTGCTCAAGGGTACCTGGGCAGTGCTCTAAAGGTTTTCTGACACCTCCCTGTACTACAGAACACCTTCCATGTTTTGTCCGAACCGGGGCTCAAACCGGGAGCACTCCGTTTCTCAGCCGTCCTCCTACACAATATTTAAGTACCGGTAAGTTTAATGCAGTACTAGTTTTTTGGAGAACAGTAACTAAAAAACTGGAGCTACCGGATACATAAAAAAACACCTTTCAGGACACATCGGCATGTTGATTTAAGCAATATATTATGTCAAAAGGTGGTAGCTCAGTCTGCTTACATTGGGCCCTCAGCTGGAGACTTGTCCAGGGGTTTTCCTGCCATATGCAGCTGAGATAGGCTCCAGCACCTTCCTCGTGATTCCGAAATGGGATAAAGCGGTGAAGAAAATGAAACAAATGATCTCAGAAGAGAATAATTAAAATCACATTTACGTCTCCACCTATTTTTTTTCCCAAGCCAGATGATCGCACTTCCCTAACCTAAGATGAAACCTGAAAAAGCTAAAGGAGCCATCTATGATGTCTGAGTCACTGGAGCTGGATTGATGGCAGCGGCGTCCCGGCAGCGTGAAGCTGTCTATAAGCTTCGACGTTGCCGAGGGAGCGGAAAGATTCTAAAACAGAGAAACTCAAAACGGCCAATTACAGCTCCCACAATGCAGTTTCTAATTAAGAGAAACGATTATCATTATGTTCACTTGAATGGCGGAATTATCCGGATGACCCTCGTGTGAAAATAAAACTGCCGTGCAAAAGGCAAAGCGAAAACAAGAAATAAAGACAACAAAGGCTGCATTGTAGATTACTGGCAATCTTGTTTGGAAGAATTAATCGCAGCACACAGCTTGGATGGAACTAATTGACCAAGAGGATGTGCTTCCTTTAGCGCCAGCGAATGAATTCCCTGCACGGTATAAAAAGTATGGGCTGCCGGAAATGTTGCTTCTATTCACAGATGATTTTTGTTGGTGGTTCTGGCAGGCGAGCAGTCTTGTTAATGAGCATGATCATAACATGTGACCCCGACCTCATTCATCACACAGAGCACAAATTAAGTCGCGGTTCGCCTCCCACGGCCGAAGGTCACAGAAACAGGCCCCAACATCCGCGATTCCAATTTTGTATATAAATGAAGTATCTTTTTCCCTGGAGTGCACATGTATGTCATTACATTCCCCCCGTAAAAATGCTTTTGACAACAAATCGATTACATTTAACCACATGTGTCTCCCTGTGTGGATTGTGTGTCGACGGATTTCTCTCTCTGAGCTTTTAAATGGGATGATGGATTTGTTTGTTTCCTGATTACAATGGGATTGTGTCTAGCTTTGCTTATTTATGTATCCATTACACCACTTTATTGCCTGGATAGTCCAGGCAAATTCATTTCCCATTGAGGAAGGAGGGGCCTTCCTGTCAACTCCATACAGATGAATTAATGAGTAGAAAGTGATTTTTTTGATTAACTGTAGCCATAAAAGGGTTTGTAAGGTAATGATCCGAAACACTTAGCACATAACCATCATTCTGTTAGAAAAAAACAAATTCATTGCCTATTTTATTGTTTGTTTCTTCGGTTACTTATTCAACCAGCTCTACAGTCTCCAAATCTTCTTCCCTCCAAGGTCTTAAAATAAATAATAGTGGTTCAATGAAACTGTTCGAATAGAAGATAATTTGCTTTTTGTTTAACTCACCCGGTCCAAGTTAACAGCACAAATGAGTCTATTTACTGATTCGTTTTGCTTTTCCGCAGATTCAATTGAATCCTTGACACGTGTAATCTTTTCTTGTCTTTTTGATGATACTGGAGGATGACGCATGAAGAAGTAATACAATGTGATGTTAACGCCATTGTTGTGCTCCCATTACACACCAGACTGAGGTGGTTGGTTTTGTTCCTCATTTCTTTAGCATTAGATGAGCTAATGACATCATTTCTCTGGGTCATTTCTTTAGCTTCTAGTTCTTTGATTCTAGTCATCGACAGAGATCTGTCACATATATAAATAGAAGTTCTTCAGGAGGTTTTCATTTGAGTAACATTACAAAGATAAAGAGCAAATCGACTCATAATAGTGTAGAAACGCCGGTCTGTGTATTTGTTACTTCCAGGGCGATTATTGTAATTTTATGTTACAGGATGTCTAAATAATGCTTTCAAAAGAGCTCATCTTACAATAGGTTTGCCTTTTCTAATCTTTCTGCAAGGTCGAAAAACATGAACAACATTTCCTGATTCACCTTATTGATGATTCACATCTTTTTTTTCAAGGTTGGATCTATCCTCTCCTCCCCCTCCTTTTACTGCAGCCTTCATGATGGATACTTGTAACTATTAATCATTTACACAAGTATGTCTCTTACCCACTCAATTTAAAAATACCTTTGTTGTGCTTTTTTTCAAATTTGGAATGACAGCGACCTCAGTATTGTTCTTAAATATTTCAGCTAATTAACAGGCTGCACACAGGATGAGCACCCGAGTTAGCGTCACATTCCTCTAGAATAGAACTGCAATCTAACTAAACTGTTGAATCACACATTATCAATCTTTATTTATAAAATGTCTTTTACAATCAAAATTGTTTCTAGGCGCTTTCCAGAATCCCAGGGCCTAACCCCAGACAGTAACAAGTGTCAAGGAAAAACTCCCCTTTAACAGGAAGAAACCTTGAGCAGGACCAGACTCATGTAGGGGGACCCTTTTGCTGATGGCCGGCTGGGTAGAGCGAGAGAAGGGGGAGGACAGGTAGAGGATAGAATAGGTAGGAGAGGAGAGGAGAGGAGAGGAGAGAGAGGAGAGGAGAGGAGAGGAGAGGAGAGGAGAGGAGAGGAGAGGAGAGGAGGCGAGACGAGACGAGACGAGAGCAGAGCAGAACAGAACAGAGCAGAGCAGATGTAGAGGAGAGAAGAACCCTACATTAGGGTTCAGGTTCAGGGTGCACCTTTTCCTTAATGACAGTTATGTGCTGTTATCAGCCGTCACAATAAGCGTGTGAGTAAATTCGCACCCTCAGCAGAATATACTGCAGCTTGTCCCTGAATGCCTGCTGACCCCAGCAACAGGAGGCAGTAGTGAACAGAAGATCAAGAGGTGATTACATTGCTTTTTATAAATATTAATGATGGGTTGGAGAAAAATACTTTTTTTTCTGTCTGGAATGAACCTCAATTAGATCTCAATGAATGATTTTGACATCAATTTCTTTAACACTACATGTAGATCAACAGTAAATAGCAAAAAGAATAATAATAAATAAAATACAACTCTACTGTATATTAATGTCTACTGTGAGTTAAACATTCTGATAGCTAGAGCCCACTAAAGGGTAGTGAGGGAGAAACATTAATCAACAAAATATTATGTTTTAGCTGGAGAAACTTTATCAAAACTGGGGGTGTCTTTGTGTTTTGTCACATTTTCTACTCTCAGCCTTTTTGTAAAATCACCTCAGCATTTATCGTTTGGTGATCTTTGAAAAAGAAATACCTGGAAATTAAGGCGCACGTCGAATTAAATGTCGAGACTCCTTCACACCCCGCCATTTTTTGCAAACGTGTTTTTTTCCCTGCTGCTGTGTCTCATCACACGTGAACAGCGGCACCAGCTGAGCAGGGCAGATGTTTTATTGTAGCGCGCAGCGACTCCTCCAATGGCTAGCATCCATCCAGATGAATCTGTTGCAGCTGGCAGCCACAGCTGAACCGGGACAATCCATCGTGATGAGGAGAATAGCTGTTGTGCGTGTGAATGACAGCGCTAAACAGAATATGGCAACATGCTGCTGTGCCGTTATTTCCCATGAGAGGACAAAATACTACAAATAGGAGGCAGCAGGGAGCTCGGTTCAGAGGGTGCTTACATTACTAAGTTGAAACAAAATTCATTTTGCCAACATCAAAACGCTAAATGCTCCTGCTGCTTCAGGCGACTACTGAAGCAAGAGAACATGGCAGCAGGTGGTTACGAGTGACCAGGCAGTCAGAGTGAGCAGAAGATGCTGCAAAATGTGGAAGACTACACTGTTATGGTCACCCCACACTTTTCCTTGAAGCAATGCTGCTGCATGATACAAATTCAAGGCCACCTCATCCTTGTAGGTCGAATTCGAAAGCACGGAAATGCACGGTAACACTCTTCAACAATCCAAAAAATCTTTTTTGCCAGGGGAAAATAGAAATCTATGAACAGACTCTTTATTGTGAAGCAAGGGTGCCTTAGTGAACTGGAGAGCTTGGTTCTCAAGGGCAATACGCCCCTGGTAAATGCAAAACGGTTGTACAAAAACACCCAAGTGGAAATTCAAAGTGAGGAAACAGGATAACATCTCTGTGACCGAGGCACAGCCGCTGTTATTGGTGTTTGCCAAGGGAAATCTTGTGCCCATGAGGGTTTAACCAAAACCAGGAAGAGGAGTCCCCAACATTTACAACTGTGCACTGTGACGTTGCCAGTGTCCCCTCCTGGACACTAGGGGTCTCTGTGACTTTATCTGTCAATGTCCTGCAGGTCCTGATTGGAATGACGGAATGCACCTGGGCCTATTACACGGCACACTCCCAGTCCCTTGCTCTCTTGGCCGGATGTCCCTGCTGCCCCACATGCTGATATGCTGCCATTTTCCTTTTGTTAGTGGTTTGCTGCTGACTTGTGACAGGGTTCTGTTGGGTTTGGAGCCTCAGTTGTAAATAAAAAAAACAGTTTTTTGTTGGATCCACACCTGTCTGGTCTCAACTGTTGTCAGAGTAAGGAGCCGTATTTCGACAGCACATATTTAGACTCTGAACACATGCTTGCAGATTTCTGTGCGCAATTGCAGATTAGTTTGCAGATTTACAGTGGAACACCTATTTAAAAGTTTGGCTTCACATTTGCAATCGTCAGTACACATCTGCAGTGTGCATCACCTGGCACATTAATAACATGGCACACGCATAAATAGAGTTTACGTTGAGATTGGCCAAATGGAGATTGATAATTGAGCTAGACCGGCATTTAGGTCTTAATAATAGAGGCACTACCTTCCATATTAGCAATTTTCCTCTTCGTTTTTTATAAGTTACACTTTGTGACACCATAGATTCCCTTTTTCAAACTTTCACAGCAAAATGAGTTTTTGACAGACGCTGTAGACATGGCTAAACACGTTCATTTTTGTTATCTGAGTTGCTGCGATACAGATGAAAGGTCAGCGCTGTCTTCACACCTAATGATGGCGAATGCGACCAGCGTCGACTCAGTTTTAGGAGTCATTAAAAACTCTTGGGGTAATCTCGTCTGACTGACACCACTTACACTTGGCTGCAGCGCAGCCTGTCAGCTCCATGGATGACCGAAGCGAGCGCCGAGGGCTTCACATAGGGGCCATGTAAAGGATCAGCCGCCACTGATCACAGCCCTGGCAAAGTGGAGCTGACGCCGTCACGTTATGTTTAGGAGTTTCCAACTGAAAACCAGCAGACAAGTCTTGGCCAAAAGTCTGCTACAACAACCCAGCATAGTTTGTTGGTAAAATATCAGCTGAAACAAAAACATAACGCAAGAGAAAAATGTGTTTTTTTCTAAAGGCATTAATGATTTGGCATGAATAAATTACCCATGACGCACCGAATGTGCGGCGCTTGAAAAATCAATGTTTGCTAAAACATTTTCAAATCAAATCAAGTTTATTTAGAGTCCAAACTCACAAACATGGTTTTCCTCAGGGGGCTTTACTATCTGCACAGTTGTGACACCCCTCTGACCTTAGACCCTCATACTGGGTAAGGAAAGTCTGGAAAAAAAACCCCACCTTTTCGGGAAAAAAACGAAGCAGCAGCAGTGCTCATCGGCACGTGTTAGCTCTGGAAATGCCACACTTATTGAAGTAGATTCAGAGCAATCAGAGGAGCCATAACTTCTGTTTGAAAAAAAAACTATCTATTTTTTCCTTTTACAATGATGCTGGTTTATGCTAAGGCCACCAAAACTGGTGGAGTGAATGATTATGTTGAGTAAAGATTTTGAAAATCTGTCTCATCTATTTAAGGGAGATTAATTCACTCTTGATTTAAGGTCATTAAAGTCAACTTTGCCCTCTGTTACTGTAAAAAAATTAATTGCTCCCTATGGAGCTTCAGCCTTATGATGGCATCAAAGGAGGACATCTAGGGCAGGTTTGGCCTCTGTGTTATCGATATTGATTAACTACAGACAAACTTCAGCAGCTACCGACAGGAGACCCAAGTGCCTGTAGTTTGCTTTTATTTTTATATCCAACATGTAGGAATTCTGCGTCTCCCCACCTAATGTGGACAGCCCACTCAAACCCTTTTGTATAGGACTTCAACCTTCTCTTCGTGTATCTCCACCAGTGAGGTAATATAAGAGAGAGCCAAGACCAGAACTACAGGCACCTTTATGTCAGCCTTATCCACTTCCATGCATCACTGATGCCCATTGATGATAGGTCATGTGGTCAGGGCACAAAGGGTAGCCAGCATGGTGGTTTTGGTTCGACTGGCCTGCTGTCTGTGACATTGCTGAGCGGTGCAGCCTCCAGGGTTTGGAGAGGAGAGGAACAGGAGTAGAGCAAGCAAGGAAAGGCCTATTAGAGGCAATCTCTCACAAAGCCAGAGAGGACCTATTGTGTCATCCCAAACCTCAAATTGGGTCTGCCACTTCTGGTGGACTATATGGACGCAGATCATGCCTGTGTATATTTATTTCACTCCACATGTGTGCTGACAATTATAATTCTTCATCCCAATGCACATATCTGCCAACAATTACCATATATGTACTTGTTGTTGTCCACCCGTGACCTTCACTTGACACAAGCAGATAGTGGTGATTTATGGACTCTCCATTAATACAAAGGTTTTTCATTATGTCTTAGAAAAAAAAAGAGAACAGGGAGTATGTCGCTTGCTATCTTGCACTGTAGGTATATAAAGACCCTGGGAAACTTGGTTTGTGGTGACAGCTTTTACCACAGTGACATTTTGTGTCATTTCCACCACACCTCCATCTCCTGCCTGCTGAACTTCAAGGAGCCAGCAGTGACAGGTGGCAGTGCTGAAGGGCAAATTTCATCGCTATAAATGGGAATGCAAGACGAACAGCAAATTGGATTCTTTTTCTCAAATTTGTAGGTACTGGTTCCAGAGACTAAGGCTCTGATAGCCCACAAAGGAACCATGTTTTGTCTGTGGAGGTAACCTGTGACCCGTGAGACATCCTCCAACTTTAGGTGACCCAAAAGTTATGCACCTTGTTCATCGTGTCATTGGGTTTGGTTCCTTTGGGGTTGTAAGAGCTCCTGAACAGACTTCTATTCTAACTCTACAGGCCTTTTGTATAACTTCTTGTTCATCAGAGTGACTCCTGCATGGTGCAGAAATAATATGTTGCTCACAGGCCCCATTAGACCTCCACCAGGTTTGGTCTCTCATGGAACATGTGGGTGCTGATGTTTTGGGGCTTGGACAAACACCTCTGGCCACTTTGACCACTAAGGAGGATCTGATGAGGCTGTCCCAGGTGTAACACCGGGTTCCCTGACACTTGAGGGACTTTGTAGTGGACTTAGGAGTTGCTAGGGACAGCTATCCATCTAGTGGGGGCATCAGTGCAACATTCCAAACTGGGTCTCTGTGGTAACCGACAAGAGAGAAATAGTCATTTATTAAAAGGAAAAATAATTGACTATGAATCCTGCAGCCGCAGTAGGGCGGAAAGTAACTTTCACAAAAGAAGTTGGATTGTGTATTTTTGTGTCAATATTGATGTAAAAAATATGCTTTGAAACTATGGGGTGACAAATTTCTAATTGGAATCCAGCCACTCTGGCAACCATGTTCATCATCCTACGAAAGGGAAGACCCTACTGATTCTAATGATACCATATGTTCTGTGGACTACTGACAACTGACATTAAAACCAGGCGTTACCACTACCTAGTTTATGGAGTGGAAAGGACATTTTACAAAAAATTTACAAATGTCTACTGGCATTATAATGAGTTACCTTCATTGTGCAGTTATTCTTTTACTCTATTCCTGTTACATTGTTTGAATCTTGATTGCTTTGTTGCTTATCATGCTTATTGCATGCAGATATCGGTCACTTTTTATCAGGTCAGACATTTTGCATTCTTACTGTACATCTGCATGTTTAAGGCTGCTGGAGATGTTATTTTACATATCTATTAGATTAGAACAAAATTACTCCATTTGGAGAAACACAGGGCAAAATTCATATGAAAAAAGCTATAATGTATGTCAATAGTTCCTTGACATAGTCGAGATAAGTTGTATTTTACAGCCATTTTCCTTTGGAAATGTGCCAAATGTGAGTTTGCCTCCTGAGAACCTTATTACCGTAAAACCTTTGTGGAGACTTCAGTCGTTGCTGTCACTCGGGCACTCAGGTCGGCAGATTGATCTTTGTTGTTTGTAGGAGGAAGCTGAGAGCTCTTTCTCAGTTGCTGTGCCAATTGTTAGTAACTTTCATTGTCTTTTATTGTTGATCTGTTACTTACATTCTTATTCATCTACGGCAATTCGGTGCGCTCTGTTGATGTGGGTTGCTCAAATTCTATCAAATTAAATGCATTTGCACTACAAATTGACCCCCAACAACACGAGGATGAACCTTATTGTTGTGAAGCAGTTTTTCCATTGAATCTAGGTGTGTCTTTTTAGGCCTTTCTTACCCTGAAATACTGTATGTGGGAGTATCTAATCTGAGCATATGCTGCACGTATGAAATAATGATGGACAAGCGAGTGATCATCAGGTGAACAGACTTGTTCCATGGGCTGAGGAGCAGCAACACCACAACACAAAAACAGCATGGAGATTTTGCCCATTAAGGACTGCACAGTCATCTACAGTCTTTTGTAATGATTGCTGGACTAATTTGAAATTGGTGTCGACGTGCTGATTTGAATGAAAGGTAAAATGCATTCAGATTAACCTGCAAAGATACTTTTGACCTCAATAAACTGGTAGTAAAGTCAGAGGGATTCTAAAATGCATCTCCATTCATAGTGTGGCAAAGTGTTTATACTTCCTATTCTATTCATTCATTTTATGACACCCCCACACCCCCTAATTTGCTGCTATGTTGTTACCATGTTATCCCCGACAGGCTGTGTCATGGACCTTTGTCACAATGCCAGCACTGAAAATAAATGGCATGGGGGACAAAAAGGCCCATGTTTGTTGCTGGAAAGTGGATGTGATGTGTCTTAGGGGAACGGGAGCAAAGCATCTCTCAAGGACAGGAGTGCCTTTGCCTGTCTATCAATCTGAAGGGGACGTAAAGCGCTCTGCTCACCTGATGTGGAGTTGCTGGCGAGGCTCAGGTCATCCTCAGCTACCCAGGAGAAGTTCCAGTACCCTCTGGGAACGCCTGCGGCAGTCTTGCTGCCTAATAGTTCACCTGTGAAAACAGCAAATCCTGATTTTAATTTAAGAACCATGCCCACACATGTAAGACCATGTTTGCGCTGCCAGCGCAGTCATTGACCGATGATTCTACGCTGAGTTTACTCGGGCTGACTTCTTGCCATTCCTAATATAAAATGCTGCAGTGCCGAAGCGCCACCAAACACAGCAACGCACAGGAGTCTGGGGAAAGCAAATGTTCAGTCCAGCAAACCCACAAAATTCATTCATAAGTCACAAAATTTCACATTTGGTAAAACGGCTTGGTGACTGAAGTAGTATCATTATAGGCAAGAAAAGCCAATAAATGTCAGATATCACTACACTGCACATTTATAGAGAAGCATGCTTGATTTTTCTCCCCTTCTAAGGTGATGCTCTCTCAGTTCAGAGGTGATGCTCTCTCAATTCAGAGGTGATGCTCGCTCCCTCCTGGAACACATGGAACCGCATGGCCATGGCCGCCCAATCACACAGCAATAAACTACTGACTTGAAATGAGCCTCTGTGGATGTGCTGCATTCACCAAATGAGCCTTAAAGAGCAAATCATTGTAAATTCTGCTTTCAGTGCACGGCCCGAATAGATGAGCACTTTTTAGTTAAGGCCAAATAGGATATTCAGACTTTATTGATTCGCCATTAGGACCTCTGTGTAGAGATGACGGGGACCGATGATTGATCGCACTTTAACGTTTAATAAAATTTACACTATTTAATACATTTAACAGTTGTAAATAAGTAAGGTTTTTATTTTCTACTGGCCAATGACATTAACCTTTTTAGGTATATTTATTTACTAGTGATTTAACATATGCAAACCTGTCTTTGATGGGGAAAACGCTCTTGCTTGTGCTGCAGAAACACGAAATAATCTGATTGAGCATGTAAACGAATTCTTTATGTCACCTGTTAGTAAATTTTCAGATAGGAAATTATACAAAATGACTCCATTTAAAGTTTATAACAATTCCCCAGAAGAGAGGAAACAATACAAGTCGGTTACCATCTTTAATGGGGTGGGGGGGATTGAGCCGACAGATTGCCCACTCTGTGTTCAGCAGAGGAAAGCAAATGGTTGGCTGGAAGCAGCGTGAGTAGGTAGATTGCAGCTGCTGATTGGCTGAGAAGGCGCTGTGGGAGCCGAGTGACTCAACGCCTGCCGGAGGGGGGTTGCTGGCTTCCTGACAGACTGGGGAGGGTTGTACAAGTAGCCAATTGAGCTGGCGATCATAGCGTGGACAATTCTGGCCGTTTTGGGGAGAGAGTGATAAGATATCCCGATTCTGTTTTGGCTTTGATGAATAAGAAAGATTGCTACATAAATACATGCCTCAAATAGTTTATTTTTATTGACTAAAAAAAGAGAGAGCGCTGTCCTTTTATGAATAAATATTTTGAGACTATTTGGGCAATGATATAAATCTCATCTGTTCTATAGACACACATCAAATAGAATCATTTTGTACACTCACATTGACGGGGGTGATGAAAATAAAGCCTCATGTTAAGAACCAGCCTCTTACACCACAAAAAGAGATCCCAGCCTAGCAACTGTTCTGATTCTGTCCCACCTGCTCTCTGAAACTTTAAAAGCTTCATGGATGACTCGGTGGGCTTTGGCTTAAACTCCACCTCAACATAAAGGAACTCACAAAAGTCGCAGCCTTTGGAAACCCATAAGTCTCTCTTTTTCCCTCATGCCCTTCAAGTTTTTACATCACTTGTTTCGAAGCACAAAGTGGGTAAATCCTCAGACAAATCAATACACGTATGGGGACAGACATCATCATGGTTTCCGCATCATCTGCTTCAATAAATGCGTCAAAAATAGCCTAAGAACACAATAGAGGAAATCATTCAATAGATCTATATTAAACAGATCCTACCTGAATAATAACAGCAAAAACTGCTCTTTATATTACAAATGCTTCACAGGACACAGCATTGTTGGAGCTACCAGAAGATACTCGCTTTGGAACAAACATATTTTTCTTTTCTGTATTTAGTTATAAAAGACCAACTAATATTATGACTCACAATATCAGGAAAAAACTTCACCTGGTTATTTTAAAAACGGAGATATTAATTCTGTTCTTCTTTGAAATGGTGCTCTTTTTGACCTCTTTTTAACAGATGGGATGACTTCATTGTAAAATCAATCAATCAATTATCAATCAATCAATCAATCAAATACTTTTGCTGACAGGAACACATATAACGCTAACGAATGTAACGAAGCATCCCACTAATAAATCATCATGGACAGGACGTCAGGAAATCACATGATCCGAGAAATCCTTAACACTCATTGTGAAGGGCAGCCGACCAACATGCATGTTTTGTGTTCCAGTAACCTCCCACAGGTGCACATTTGTGTCTATGGTCCACTTTGCCAGTCTATTCATCAAAAGCCACTTAGAGCTATTTGGCTCTTTGTCAAAAGCGGTCAGATTATCAGCTCCTGAGATGCAGAGGTGAAGGACATGATAAGACACGTGATGAGACACGTTCCCCTCCACCAGAGAGGAAAAGAAACCCATCATAATTCTAAGTTTTTTCTTGCACTCTAAAGCAACACTTTACTCATCACATTACAATCACACGAGATCAAATTCAGAACATTTGGAAGGGCTAAAATGATCACATTCTCAAAGTGCCTTTTAAATCTGTTTCAAAGGGAGTCATGCCAACATAAATGTTCCATCAGTTCGGATTACACCCTTCACAGAAGAGGCCACACGGAGCATCAAACACCTGTCAGCACTTGTGGGTGTTGCCATTGCTCTATAGCGCAGTGATATGATGGGGGAAAAAAGTACCGGTAATGAGTGTGTAGGTGTGCTCAATGCTTGACAACTGCTGTGTACATTACCTGGATTCTGCGGTGTTTGCAGTTTGGTTGAACAGACATTTTTAATGTGCTGCGGCTCGCCTCTAGCTCCTGTGATCAAGCCAAACAAAGAAGCTTCTAGTTCCAGGTAATTAAAAGGGAAATGAGGAAGCACCTGTTAACGCAGGTTGATCTTTCATACTCCTTGGGTCTTTCTCATCACAATAGCCCTCCTCTTTTTTTGCCCCTTAATTAAAGATTTGCTTTGGGATACATACATTACTGCCTAAATAAATTGATCACCTATCCATCCCACAGACACATCATTAAACGCACCTCCAACTTCGCCTGTCTTCACAACAGGCAGCTGAGGGCTAGAATTGGCGTCCTGCTCTCTGCTACAAAAGACAGCATTGATTCCCATCACAGGAGCACTCATGCCCACTAAGCACTCAAACTGTCCTAATGACCTCTACAGAATTCCAGACACGTTGGCTCACAGCCCTACGACGCGCATGTGTGCGGACAGAGACATCTGCAGACGTGACATGCTAGCTAAAGCTAACACTTGCTGTATTTAAATAAGGGTGCTAATAGTTTAAATAATTCAAAAACATCTTATCTACCATGATAAATGTGTCAAGCTTTCCTAAGTCTAAAGTTCAAATGACTAGCAACCAAAGTTAAACAAGGTTAAATGAAAGAAGTAGAGACGTTCATGCTAATCTTTATAAGTTGCTGGTTCTAAGTGGAGATAAGTGGCTTCTAAGGTGTTTTGTGTCAGGGGATTCGTTTTTTCCCCCTTGGCCTTGTATCATTAACAGGAAATTGGAATCAAATGAAGGATGCAGCTCATTAACTAAGGAGTGCTGGCCATGGAACTTAAATCTAAGTTAGACTTTTGGCTCCTAGTACAGAGAAAGAAAACAGCGTTTACCGAAAGGGGATGCTGAAATAATATCCTTAAAACAATTAGATTAAAACAGGATGGAGCGAGCACCTTTGTGAAGGTTGCAGCTTCAAAGGACATGTCTCCATTTTTCCATGGTTGCACGCATCCCTCAGAAAATAAGACAACGTAGAACTTTTTTCGAACGATGTGATGAAATATCTGTTCTCCAACATTCCCCTGAAATATCATCACAGGAATTCACTCTGACAGCGCTTTATGGAGCCCTCTAAGTAATCTGCGTCTGTTTGACACGTGGGCCTGAAATTCAGAGTCAGATCAAGCAGTGTTTTGTCTCTCAAGGCATCTACGTAGTGATTCTCTCTCTCTTTTTTTAAAAATCAAAGAAACGTTATACAGGCTGGAGCCATTATCCAGACAGGGCCACACAGTAACAATCTAGATATCAAATAAGCCTTGCAGATGCTCATTAGAGAAAATGTTTCTGTTGTGCTCTGATATGCTTTTTTCATCTTAGAGTCTTTGTTGCATCAGTTGTAGTCTCAACCATACGGTGGAGCATTCACAAATAACAACTCCATTCCGAGACTTGCAGTTACTCATGAAAGTCCGCAGCACCATAGAAATCCTTAGATCCCTTTGTCATTTTCACTTATTTGTTTGTGCGTAGAAGACAAACTTTGTCACGAAACTAACCAGAAGGCACAGTGTGACACCGCACTTGATTTGCAAACATGAGATCTGAAAAAGTGCTGGTGCAGAGCAACCTAAAATGCTGGCTCTACATCATTTGTTTCAAATAATAATGGAAACAGAAAGATCAGTTGATGCAAACCGAGACACAGACGCTACGATGGGAATGTCTTCTGAGCTCGGTATTGATCTGAACGCAGCATTTAAAACTGTGACTAAGAACACGGGCACTGAGTAGGTGAGGACTGTCAAGTTTAAAAGTGTCTCCTAAAAATCGAGCCTGAGATGTTGAAACTCAGGCCGTAGTCCATCATCATCAGAAACCAAAGAGGCTGCTGTTTAACAAGAACACTGCTGGACACGGAGAAGCAGAACACTGTCAAACCCGAAGGTCAGGGCTCTGATGTGGGGATCTTTTGCCGTCAGAAAGTCGACGCATTAAAGAAAGTGAATAGCAAAATAAGTGAAGATTAACAACAGGAATCCCTTAAGGCAAAATTCAAGCAGGAACTTAAGTCCTGGGCACAGCACAAGTTTTCGTTAAAGACAAATTTTAACAGAAACTGGCTGAATCAGGCCAGAACTGATGCTTGGGATTAAGTCTGGATCCGCGCCAGGAAGCGAGGAATACAGCAAGACTGCGCCATTCTGTCAACAGGAAGTTAAAGTAAATAACTCAAAAAGCCTTAACGGCGCGATACACCCCCACTGCTGCTAATTCCTAATTAGGTTCATAGGAAGTGCCAGAACCTATTCCAGAAGGCACTGTGGGAGGAGTGGGGATAGGTCAGCCGTCCATCATAGTACACACACACAACCACAAACAGTTGGAGGCAATTTAGTTCCCCCAACATCCTGATCCGCATGCTTATGGACTCTGGGAAGAAACAGGAATGCCTTGAGACACCTTATGCAGACTATGAGGTGTTTGCGCAAACACACTACCCAGACTGGTATCTTTAAATTGGTAGTTGGTGGTGTAAAAGATATCTTATTAAATTACAATCATTTGAAAAGAAGTTGTGAGTTACTAAAAATATGTTTTTCTGTGCAGTTGAACAAGCAATTAAACATAAAGTCACTATCCTAAAGTAATTTAACCCCTCATTTACATGGTACATTTTCAGTATAATCATAAAGAATAATACTTTCATTGTTTCCCAGTATCTGGTAAGATCAAGGTTGGAGCCTCTCCGATCTTTCAAGTGGACGAGAGCTGCACTTGAGTTGATCATTTTTTGTCCCTCAGTGAATTTTACTCCTCCCCAGAGCCTCATGAGCCTTTTCACGTCATTGAGCCTCTGTAAGCCGGCGCATTAAACCTAAGCACCATGTGTTCCTCCGTTCACACGTAGGCTGCATGTTTATTGATCACCACCTTCTACGATGACTTGCACAACTAGCGGAGGAGCTAACAAGGATTTGGTCCTACGACCACTGGGGGAAATATCCGATTCCCGTCTAGTTAGTGCTGCTATAGACTTTGAATGGGGGTGGACTGTCACAGGCCAAAGCTTCTGATGGCTTGTCATTCTCCAGACTAGATGTTGCAGCAGTGTAAGCGTCACGCTGCTAGCTAGCAAGCGCTTATAACGACAAAACAAACAACACCCCCCCACTGTCAGCTAATCATTAAAGCTACATTTCTTTTCTAACGTGTAATTCCAAATAACAAAACCTCCAATAATTCAAATGTAGACCAATGTTTCAAAAGACTAGATTCTACTTCAGGAATATAGATTATCGCTTGCAATAGGTTATTACGGCGCTTGTCATATCTTCCCTGCCTCTTGACTTTGTTTTCAGGTTGTTTGTTTTGTGGCATCATCAAAGGGGCCGATCTGAGGATCCCCTACCCAATGGCTAGGGCATTGATTAGCTCCGCGGCGCCTCGATTACCCGCGAGACAACCGGCAGGTTGGCGTGCGATCGTAAACGAATTGGCGGGTTTGATATTTAATGCACTCATGAATCATTCATCAAAGAGCAGCTTTCAAAGCCCGTTCAGTGCAGGAGGTGAAATTAACTGTCGTTTCCTGTCAGATCTACTGAGATCTACACATCGCTAGAAGTATAGGCTGTATGCAAAGAACCAAATAAAAGCTTTTACTCACACACATTAATAAACTTGCAGATCCGTCACACTTTCTAGGTAGAAAATTGTCTCAAAATCTTCCAATTTCAAATCAATTCAATGATGATATTCATATTATTGGTCCGACATTATTGTCACCTGAGCTGTTTGGTGCTAGTACATACGTTATTAACAGGTTTACTAACCATTTGCTCTTATCACTGGTCACCACATCAGCCTGCGGAGTGGAGCAGAAAGCCATGAGGGCAGAGAGACGGTCCAGACAGTGTCAAATAAAACACCCGAGAAAACCCATCGAACAATACCGCCTCCTCAGCAGTGACAGCTTGAAGAATGGGACATGTAACCCTGTTCAGCAGCAACAAGGCCTGTGTCCTCAATCACGGGTTCTTAGACGAGGGTCTTACCTGGAGTCTGCAGCTCGTCTACAATCAAGATTCTGTATCCCTTTAAAAAATTCCCATTTACTCGTTTTATCACAAGAACAAGCTGGAAGCCAAAAATTTAAGAGGTGTCATTTTTTTAGTGGAAAAAAACAACGCTTTGTTTTCAAATGAGCCATTAAAACAGCGTTTCCTGTCTGTTACATTTGATGAGTTATCATTGTAGGGAAGATGCTGGGGAGGCCTTGTGACCACATCAAGTCAACGTCGATGAAGAGTTTCGTTGGGACAACCTGGGGGATCCGCACCATGAGTGACGTTCACAAATGCTACAATGAGCCGCAAATTTAAGACCTTGATACTGGATGAGATAAAAGTTCCAGAGAAAGCACCGCAGTCTACATTTGTCCGTGTTTTAATGTCAGTTATTTGACTTCTGGTGATTCTTTAATGAAACTGGGCAGCACATCATCTTTAGAGAGATCTCTGCCTAAACTGGTTATGCGAAGGCCACATGCATAAAGAGGTAAATTGTGAGCAATTGGCAGTTAGTCCTTTCAACCATGTGGATGTTATAAATAACATCAGAGACACCTCCATTGTTGGTGTGGAACAATTTTGACAAGGCTACATTTTCATTTTACATGGATCGCTGCGAAACAAAAACTGCTATGTGATGAAACAACTGATGACATTTATCCAGCCCTTCTAAAATAATCCAATATTAGGATGTGTTTTACCAACTCATTCTACAATCAATGCTTGCAGCCATGCGGTTACTTTTTCTGTGGCCTCCAGAAGGTGCGCTCCATGCTAATTGATGCTTAATAACACCCAATTAATCATGAAGCACTAGCAGCCAGTCAACCCAACAAATCAAGGAATTAAAGCAAATAAACTACTTTCTGACTTTTTCTTGCCATAATCATATTCCCACCATGCCATGGCCACCAAAAAGTGACTCCCAAAATGTTTTACAAAAGGTGTAAGGACATTTCTTTATCCCCCGGTTTATGAATTCCAATATACCCGTTCATTCCTGGAGGAAAAATCAATCACATCATTTAAGCCATTGTTGTTCTCGGGAGCTTTAATGGAACAAATAAGATGAGAAAATCATCAGAGCAGCAACTGAGAAAGCACATTTTTATTTTGTCATTGTGAGAGAAACCTTCATTCAAGGGAGTTCTGTTACTGTTGGTGAGGCAACAAGAATTCATGCAAGGTAGAGAAAAGGGAATGAGAAATGAGAAATTCAGATGAAGGCAAGTAGGTAAACAAGTAGGTAAACAAGTAGGCAAGTGTGAATGAACAAGGTTTTGGGTTGGGTAGTCTTTGTTTTTTGAAGAATAATAATGACAGAAGCGTCACCATCTGTGTCTTTTGTGTGGGATATTATTGAAAATCGGCCTGTGTCTTTTTCTCAGAGGGACATATTTAATCTATTTAGTGTTAACAAATTACGGAATGGCTTTACCATTTAGCCAGATTTTGCTTTCCCCATGAGACCCTTTAAGATGTGTCCTCTGAACAGCTGTTTTGTCTTTGTATTCTTCATGTTTTGTCCAAATATCCATGTTTTGGTGCTCATTCATAGACAGTCATCCTTAATAACCACCATTACTGCTATTAACATTTCCTATGTGTTACCAACATTCACCTCACTCGCTCTCTCTCTCACACACACACACACACACACACACACACACACACAGCCATTAATTCACTCACATTTTCTCCTTTCATTTCCTAATTATTGTGGTTTTTAGTCACAATTAGCTTTTTATGCAGTTTTTTCTGATGTTTTGTGTTGTTAAGACAACATGAAATTGTAATGTTCATAGGTTAATATTATTAATACTTGTAGGCGGAGGCCTCAAACAAGTCCACCTTGGTTATTTTGTTTCTCCCTGCACTCTTTCATTATTATTTTTCAAGCTTTTGTAATTTACAAAAAAATGTCTTTCTGACATATTTTTTTGCAACCTCAGGACACCAGTGCCGCGTTCCTACTCATAGAACATTTACTCAATTTGTTTTATTTGAGACGGAGGCATGCAGAACAGGCTCGGTCATTTTTGCTTTCATTTCGGACTCAAATTCTGCTCTGTAACCAAGCAACAATATGAGAGGCCTGCACAATAATGTAGTGTAGTACCAAAACAAAAAAATGACAACAAAATATGGCAGGTCTCACCATTCTCGACTGTACATAGAAGTTACATCTAATAGATTTTTGACCCAGCGTGCCACTTTGTGCCATCCTCTCTGTCTGGGGTACCTCTGATCCTATGAATAATGAAGGCAAATGATGGCACATTACTTTCACCCTGGGACATAATCGTTACACTCACGCTGATCAGAATGCTAGCTCAGATTTACAAGAATTAATGAAAATTTGTCTGAGTTAAAAAAAGAAAAAAATGGAGGCAGGTAAAGGTAGAGTAATGAAGAGGGTCTATGACACCCAGCATCTTTCTATATACGGAATATCCTGGGCCAAGTTTTTTCTTTCCATTTACTGTAGCTACTAGCAAGAGATAAACGATCACTGCACGAAAATAGAGGCACTGTGAAAGAATCGTTTGGGCATTTTGTCCCGGGTTGAGTGACCTGCCACGAGACACAATACTCCCAAAATTAGCGGATCGGCTGAGAAAGTCCTGCGTCGTCCTGCTAAATTACCCAATGGCATTGATGCACCTGCCTGTCACTGGACAGCCCGTCAACAGAGGCTTATCACTGAAGAACAGAGAGTTTTCCCTCTTTCCGGCACACCTAAAGTTGTCTTGTGTAAAAAAAAGAAAAGAAAAAAGCCTAAGTCTAACCCACCGCTGCTCAGTGTGACAGGAGTAAATCTAAATTATTTAAAGCACCAAATGTTGAAATCAACGACGAACCAAGGAGCGGCCGACATGTGTCTTTACAGGGACTCATCTCTTGAAGTCCATCTACAAAAAACAGCTTTAACCGCAGCAGCAGTGGCCAAAGCAGGAGACGTACTCACTAAAACACAGACAAATGTAAATTGGTTGGGGAAGAGGCTCAGTAGTTTATGGGCAGCACCCTGGATTTAACAAAAAAATAAATAAAAAAGCTGTGAATGAACTCACTGGGGGGTCGACTCTGAGCTGATTATTCCTAACTCATATGAAAGATTTAGGGACGTGTCGCATACTTTGAAACACCTGCTGGTTTTAGTTCAGAGGGAACTTGGCTGCGAGCTATTCTGGTATATGTGATGGTAGAGAGAATGTGACAGTTTAAATTACCTCCCTGAGACAACACAGGGTAAGAGAGAGAGAGAGAGAGAACTTACCGTCTCTCTCCCCTCCCTTGCTCTCTTGTTCTTTTGGAATATTGACATTTGCAACATTTCCATGAGCATGTGCCGTCACATGCTCTCAACCTTTTTACTTTGTTGGTGAATCCAGAAACAAATCCTTAAAAGACGGATGACCTCACTGACCTACACCAACGTGAAGCAACAATACAGCAGGGATGTGGAGCTTTCTATTATTGCTCTTTTGACATTATGCAGTTTCTTGGCCATGGTGCCTTCATTCTCCGAGGCCCTAGTAACGAATCCAATCCATCAAAAGGCACCACCGTGTGAAAGTGGACATGATTTACTGCAAACGCCTCCATATTCTCTCCATAATTACACTGGTTCATGTAACATGGGCAGTCTTATAACCTGTTATATATTAATGCTAGTGCTGACACTTTCTTTCTTTTTACTTCATAACATTCTGTCAGTTTGCTGTCGACTGTGGTGGACCTATGTGGTCCGAGGTTACTCTCCTACCTTACACAAACTGTTTCTTAACTCTCTGCTACATGCTTTGCACTTGTTTAATTCCCAATGGTTTTCATTTTTAGCATGTTAACTCGTTCATTTTATTTTGATCGAACTGCTGTTAAACTTCTACTTATCCAACATCAATAGAGAATTAATTTTATGGACAAAACATTGGAGTTGGAGTCTCAATTCCAGCAAAGTTCACTGTCTGGAAAAAAACCTGAAATACTTACGTGTTAATGGGACAGTGGAATAATTCTTGGGTCTTGACCAACTGATTTTGCTATTTATTGTGGAGCAAATAACAACACTGGTGTCCAGAGAACAGGTCATCGTGAACCTGACTGACGTGCTTATCTGGACCACCCCTACTACCAGAGGATGACTTGGGAAGATTCCCTGGGCAATGACACCCCAGACAACCCACAGTAGCCATCACTAATGACTGTGCACAATGGCGCAGCGCAGAATTTGGCTGAACATTCCGTCCCAACTCAGCCAGGAATGTGGTGTGATATGATCCGTCATGGAGGCAGACCGTGGAGGAAATTGATCGAAGCCAATCTCGGTTTCGCTCCGCCACCTGATGTCTCACTGCAAAACATCTACAAAGCCCTGGCTGAGATATTGTTGGCCCTACTGAACCCTGTGAAGGTAAATATATAAGCAAGGAAGAGAAAACAAAAAGACAGCCCTATAGCTCATGCTAAAACCAGAGGCAGAGGGACAAGTGCTAACCATGCTAAATAAAGAGAATCTAAGAATAGCAATAGCACAAAGGCAATACAATGAAATAGCCCCAGACTTGAGCACCACTTCGATTGAGGACACTAATTTCAATCATGTTGGAATGCTAAAGCCTGAAAATCTTACTATGAATGTTTCCAGATCTGCAACCAGTCATCAAGGGCACATGGCCTGGCTGCCTGACAGTTATCATTAATACTGGATCTTCTGACAGTCCCCAAGAAATAAAATAGATATCAGGACAGAGGACAATGTTTCCGTGGTCCCAACATCGAGCATCCACAGTCGAGCGACACATCAAATATTGTTCGGATATCAAACCTGATGGAATTCATCCTCAGAACACTGGATCTAGACAACATGGTGCCTTCAAGACGTCAGGCCAATGGCATCCATTGAGAACAAGCGGATAAGTGCTATATCGATGTGCACAGGTTAATTGAGCTATGCATAAAATTAGACTTTGGTGTCCTTGTCCCAGCTCACATGCAACCAAGAAAATCTAATAACAAGAACGGGGACATGTCCTCCTCCTCACTAGGTGGCGACATGCATCTTTGCAGCAGGTTAATAAGGTCCCAAGCCCACATAGACCTTCTATGTCCCATTATAAGCAACTGGAGTCAGGCAGAGCAGAATAAGTTGCTTATTGTGCAGGTAAGACACACGCTATCCCTCGCTGTAATCTTGTGACCAGATTTCTTGGATGTTCTTCTCCCAGGCTGTGGAGGATACGCATATGTGTTGTCTAGTTTCACTGTGATTAAGGCGTATAGATGCTGGAGCAAATCGATTTCCTATCGCATCAACTGGGAGCCTTAGTCAGATAGATAGATAGCAGTTGGACTTTCGCAGTTGCATGCACTTCAGTTGTCCAGTTACAGTCAGATTGAGGCACTAATTCCTTTTTTAAAGTGTGATGTAAAAATACTGACTGTGCCCCCTCCTCCAAGTTGATCTGTCAGAATAAAATCTGCTCACAATACCGATTTTCCCCTTGGGAATACTTACAAGACCGTGTAGTCCCCCAAGGTATCCACCCTTTTGCCCCTATCTGTACACCATCACCAGGGAGGTGGCTAAAATAGACATCCCTTCCTCCACTGCCTCACCAATCATGGTGATATAAATTGGCCCGGTGGAAGCTGCTGATGAGCTAGTGAACAACAGCAGGGCCACAAACCTTGTCACTCAGGTGAGACGCCTTGTAGAGCATATCGGCGAGTTCAAACAGCCGGCGGCACGGTCGTGCAGGTGGCAGTGAGCACAGGCTGTCTTGTTGTTGTCTCATTAATATGATGTGTGTCAGTATCAAGAACCAGCTTCTCTCCTCTCCTATCCTAGCGTTTCTACAGCCAGCGTTTTTGTTGTGTGTGTGTGTGTGTGTGTGTTTTGTATTTTCTTTTAATGTGCACCAAAGATTAAAAAGGGCTTTAAAAAAGAAACATTAAAAAGAATTTGCACCTGCTATTTTTAGCTGAGACGTGACTAAATAGCAGGAAAGGAGCAATGCCATTGACAGAGACCTGCCCGCCAACCATTTATTCGTTAGCCAGATAAAACAGAGGAGGAGCATCGGCAGTTTTGTTTCCACTGCAGTAAAGTCAGTCGCGCTGACACGGGCAAACACACTTTATTTGAAAGTCTTGATCACGATAGCAGAAATGTCAGTGCCCATCGCATTATTTCAAACAATAAAAACAGAATTGTTTGCATGGGAAAGTGTTGCCTAGCTAAAGGATGCACAGATGCAACATATGTTCACTGCAACATATAAAAATGCCGGGGACTCAACATTATTGTTCTCCATTGTTGAGCAGCTATTTAACAAGCCCCTAAAGCATCATAGTCTTGTGGATCTGACTGTGAAGCGCTTCCCTTGTTTTTCAATAGCACAATAACATTTGAGCCGATGTTACAGCAGATGTACGGAAAACCAGCCCTGTTGACTCGTTGCAGCCGTGGCTATGATTCATTTGCATTACATTCGCTGATCTCATCAAAGTTGTCAGTGGGTGGATTTCCTCCTCCTCATGAGTTCATCCTCTCCCAACAGCATTATTTAAGCTGGTTTAGCTTATTCTTGTGTGTTTTTAACCAGGTCTTGACATTATTTAACACAGTTCTCTAAACAGGCTCAATTAACCCAGTATCTTGAAGGTGCTGCACTGAGGGATGTGATCACAACACACAACACTAAAACTGGTCACTCTAGAATAATTAGCAACCTCAGATTGTACTCTGACTGAAGAGAGAAAGGTCACAGTGAGACCACAGTGTAGCATCTGATTTGACTGATCATGACATTTTGATCACCGATCTGGAAAAGCTGGCCAGCCTGTCAGACTGTGTGGTTAACTGGTTTAGAACACACAGCCAGAAGGGTGTATGTTTGTCTGTGAGCTCCTGCTTCTGACAAACTTGACAGCTGCAGCGGGGTCACACAGGGGAGCTGCCTCGGTCCCTTTTTGTTCCCTCTACAGTCTACCGCTCGCTCACATCATCAGACTCCACAGTGTCAGCTTCAATCATTACGCAGATGACACACAGTAATGCGTCTCTGCTAAACCACATGACGCCGCAGCCGAATGCTGATCAGCACTGTCCGCTAGCAGTAAAGTACATTTCTACGGTTTGCCCTTTTATAAATTAAAAAGACCCTGAACCATTCATGCAAGAGGAAACATATACTATCATTGTTAATAATAAAAATAATAATGATAGTAATACCCCTCAACCTTCTTCCTGTATTGCCTATGCTCACCATAGGATGGACGTGGTCAGCAACACAATTCAAGCAATAGTATTTAAGTTATGTTCAGGTAGAAAAAAAAAGCTGGAAGTGTGCAAGGAGCATATCTCCCACACCGTTACATCATGTTAATTCTAAACAGGATAGAACCAGACCTTTATGCTGTTTATGCAAAATTCAGCCCACACAGTTTCTACAGCAGAAATCAAGGCCCATCAGAGCAGGCGTCATTTCTTTAATCTTCAATGTTTAAATTCAAATAGAAGTTCCTGTTCATAGGCTTCTGCATAGGTACGACATGTGAACATGGATTTTTATGTGCAACATTTGTCTATTGGTTTTCTTTCCAGTCTGAACATTATCCCCTGACCTCGGTCGCTAATAAAACTCTTTCATTTTTACCCCTGGACAATTTTTTGGACCATTCTTTGAGTTGATTGCGCCTAGGACATTTTAAACCCTTATAATTTTAGATGACGTCAACCACAGCTACCTGGGGAAAAGCACAGACATGCTACTATATAGCTTGTTGAATAGATATGACTTTATATTTCTATCCAATTAAACACAAAGTGTCTGGTGATGTATATTTAAATATATGCCCATCTCTCAATCCATCTTTTTTCTCCACCTTATAAATAACTGATTTGCAATACCCACTGTAATTGTAAAAATAACATTTTATTCTGATCGTTAAACTCTTGGTTTTGAAGAGATTCATTAATAATTTTGTTCATTAATATGTTCTGCTTGCCAGAAAAAATTGGATTTTTCCTTTCACGCAGAGCTATTTTTTACCTTGCAGAAAAAGATTAGGATTTATAGGATGTCATTTTGTACTAACTACAGTGGCCCAGAGGGGCAAATACGCTGCAAATGGCCAAATGCTCAAAACACAGGAACAATGCAGAAACAGAAACACATTAATAAAAAATGCAACAAGAGAAAAATAAGCAGAAGCAGAAATATACAAACCGACAAAACAAATGTGAAAGAAAAAATGCTGCAAATACTAAAACACGCAAAATTGTGAGAGAAACGTTGCAAATTCAGCCAACAACCGAAGTACACCAGGCCATTAGGGGGCGCCAACAGTCTTGATAGACAAGCGGGATAAACAGACTAAAGTCAGTGACTTTTGGAGTGGAGGACAAAAAGATCTGTTGTAGATCTGTTATGTATTTTAAATGCTGCAAAACCTTGGTTGTGGAGTATATTGGTCGCATTCCTCTCTAAAGAAACAGTCCTTCCTTCGGTGCCACTGTGCCACTGTTCATTATTATTTCATTTTGTTAAGTTGTCCACTTTGATCCTCTAGCAACTAATGTTGCATCTCGAACCTAAAACCTAAACACATAACGTCTAAAGGCCATTACTACACCCCCATGCTTGATTCAGGTTACTGCATGTTCTACATTTTGTATTAATCCGTAATCCTATTAATGTCTGTGAGAACTTTAGGAGCGTGTGTGTGTGTGTGTGTGTTTGTCACTGTACCTTCCTGCATTCTCCATATTGCTACCTCTTATGAACAGACTCAATATGAGGGCACTTTTTTCCTCCTCCTTCATGTATCACTGTTATCGGATGCTTGGAGAAACATCAAATTAATGACTGTGATTTAAGAGTTCAATGATATCATTAATATTAATTATCTTACAAAGAAGTAATAATAAACAGACAATTCTGTAAACTATTTATATTAGCATATCATTGCGCTTGACATTTCGAACAAATGCTAATGTTAGCTTAGCTCTCTCCTCAGCCTGACAGTGTCCACATTGTAGATGATGATTTCAAACAAGCCAAGCTGAAATCAGTACATCCTGTAAGCTAGTAGCATGTGAAGTGCCCTAAGGGAGGGGGCAAAACCCAGGGCCATGTATACTCTAACATCAAGCACACATGCAGAGCTATCTCAGATCACTCAGAGTCACTCAGATCATCTCTCCCTGTTATTGGCACAGCAACCCCTCCACCAGTCACAAAAGAAAATTACCCCCCTCGAGGAGGCCCTACCACAGGACTTATTTAAAAATTCTTGTGGATGCACCAACACACAGAAGGTCTGTCCACAGCAAGTCTGTCCTATCCTGTCCTGTCCTACATCAAGTTCTGCCTTGAGAGGGTCACTGTGGCTAAATGCTTACCTGTCTTCCCTAATGAAAAACCTTGGACGATTGGCCATGTTGGTAAGCTCCTCAGGGCGAAGGGCTCTGCCATTCAGGTTAGTAGAGCTAATGTGAGTGAGCAATAAGAGATGCTAAGGCAGACTATAAGAAGAAAACTGAAAAGCACCTCTCAAAATAATAATTCATGGCAGGTGGGGTGGTGGAGCTGAAGTTCTTCTTCCCACACTTTGAGTCAAGACAGAAACACACCAACAGTCCCTATGCAAGCCCTCAGCCTGTCCCCACTCACTGTCAAGCAGCACGATGTGAGGCGGGAACAGGTTTGTCTTTAGGACTGGCCACACAGCACCAGTCCTGGGTTAGAGGCTTTAGGTAGCAGAGACCAAAGTCAAGCTCAGAGGAAAAGCCTTTACAAAGACAGTTGTGGCAACAGCATCACTGCGTGGAGCAGGACAGACGGTCCAAGCAGCAGCACACAGCCCGTCTCCTAGCTGCTAGTCCAGATGGAGTACCGGTGAAGGGACTCAAGTCATGTGCAGACCAGCTCTCACGGGTCGTCAACTCCATCTTCAGCCTCCACTTGTCACAAGCTCTGGCCCTATCCTGCTTGAAGAGAACAATCATCCCGGTTCCTGCCATAGCAGCCCCAAGGACTACGGCCCAAAAGGTCTAACATCACATTGCAGGTTTCATTACAAACAGCTTTGAGAGGCTAGTTCAGCACATGAACGCCTGCCTCCCCTTCCAGCATTGACCCACATCAAAATGCCAAACAGATCTACTGAAGTCTCAATAGACACAGCTCTACCACCCTGTACAAACTGAAACAACAGGGGGCCTATATGAACATTCATCTTCATTTTCGATTACAGCTTGTTTTATTTAACACCATCATCCCAGAAGTTCTGGTCTTTAATCTGTCACACTTAGGCCTGCTCCAACTCACCTGCTCCTGGAAAAAGGCTTCCTGACAACTTGCCCCAGAGAGTGAAACTCAGGTCCCACCTTCCCTTACACTTAATATCGGCTGTCCTCAGGGCTGCCTGCTGAGCCCCCTCCTTTTTTTCAGTCTACACACATGACTCTACCCCAGGCCACCCAGTAAACACTATTAAATTAGCCTACGGCACTACCGTGGCAGGACTGATCTCAAAGGAACTGACAGCTTGGTGTTCTGCAAACAACCTGGAACTAAACACCAAAAAAACAAAGGAGGAGCAGGCCTGATCTCACTCCATTCCACATCAAAGGTGTAAAGAAAGTCCGAAAGTTCAAATACCTTTGAAACGCTCATCTTTGCTGACCTCTCCTTGTATGCAAAATGCCACGGCAGTCATCAAACAGGCCCCAGCAGCGATTACACTTCCTGAGGGGGCTCAGGAGGAATGACTTGAATGGAAAGCTGCGATAACATAGTGCATCTAAGTGTGGTATGCTAGCTGCAAGGTAAAAGCTACTAACATGCTGTTTAACCCGATTCAAGGTGCATCTGGTAGCGGGAACCTTCACCTGATATGACTCCATCTATCAGTAATGAGGTATTTAGCGCTGCGCTTGCTATAGCTGGTATGTGTTTACATGGAATTGTGAGTGCACCATTTCACAGTGAAGCATATGAAGCGACTCAACGGGAGATAAAGATTTAATTTTTGAGGTTCAATTGAGTTTAAGTTTTTATGTACCCAGATATGTACCCAGTCACACAGATTATCAAAAGAAACCATCAAATTAGCTTCTCAATCCTTTTTGCAACTTCCCAATTTCTGTTATCTGCCATGTTTTACCTCAGACAGTCTCATCCATTTACTTTTTGAAGTGTGAAATTAGACTGAATTAGAGCCAGATTTTAGTGTGACGTTACATTATGTATCAAACGTTTGACAAAAATCTTCAGTGGTTTGAAAAGAACACTAGAATTGGTGTGTCATTAAAGCAGGACGGTGGGTGTAAGGTGCATCGGAAGGTGTGTATGTAGATCGTCACTGTTTGGGTGTTGAAAGGATGAAGGGTTAAACCATCCTTTAATAAAAGGCTTCTGCTCCCTCTGGGACCTGAGCTGTCACTCCGGAGGCTACCTGAAACAAGACTTTATTGAAGGAAACAGATGGGACAACGGTGCCCAGATTCTCCGATCGATATCTTCACAAGAACCCTGACTGTGGTAATTTAAACAGGAAAATTGCACATGACTGAATGTGTATAGATGTGTCTATTTAGCTCATGTGTGTGATGGAGGAGAAAAAGAAAGGGGGAGACATGGGAAGCCATTATGAGTGGTTCTTTCACACACATACTTATGTGCAATACATCAGTCATATGCTGACAATCCCGGCACTGACAAGTAGTCAGGAGCAAATCTGGAGGGATTCTTCCTTTTTTTCCCCAAAGCTCATTGAATATGACACCGGAATGAGACTGAGGGGCGAGAGAGGTAGTGCTGGTGGGGGGAGATAAGTGTAAGATCACCTTCCCCAAGGGTACTGCTTGCAAAGATCAATATCTGTGAGCACTGATGTCAAATAGTTAAATGTATAGCAAGTGTGTGTATGTGTGTTTGGTTGTGCACAAATGATTAGCATCTCCCCCTTGGATTGAACACACGACAGTAGACATGATACAGTACACGGGCCTTAATCTAAAAACACAATCATGATGTAAACAATAATAATATTGAAAAGTTTCCATCAGAGTGCATGTGTGTACCCACATGTACAAGCAGTGTGTATGTACTCCTCACTGCTAAAGACATAAAACACAGGATAGATTTTCTCTTCCTTTAATCCAGTTATCCAATAATTGTTGCATTGTGGTCCCAGCTGAATGCCCCCCCCCCCATCCCATTTACATTAGTCTTCTAAGATTGTGTGCATTTCTGCCTTTTCTCTAGCAGAAATCTTTCCCAGCACAGACCCCCGGCCTGTGTTTATGTTCAGCAGCACTCATAAAACCTCCACTCTGTCCTTGCACACCTTCGACCCATTGATGCGTTTGATGGGCGCTGCCTTCAGCCTGACATTATTTGGCTCATTTTTCATCTGCCTTTCACTCTAGGTACACATCACAAACACACAGGACAATTCTCAGTGTGTGTGTGTGTGTGTGTGAGTGAGTGAATGTCAGTCAAAGTCAGGGGGGATTTAAGCGTCTGAATGCGTGTTGTTATATACTTGCATAAGCAAGGTAACTGTCCTCTGCCTCTTGTCTTCTGAAGGAAACAGATACTGAAATGCATTCAATATTATCTTGAGGACTATGAACAAATGTGCAAGTGGTGCTCCAGTGTTTAGATTTCATACTGAATGGCATTCCCATCCTTTGCCTTTGGCCTCAGGTAGCAATTTTCATTTAGTTGCAGTTTGAAAGAAGAAAAATAGGGAAAAGCAAGACGTGCAATCCCTTGCGTGTCTTTGAGTGATGGGCCTGTGCAGCCTGTGCCCAGTGTTGAAGAGAGCACACTTTACCGTAGACCACTGTGGTCCAGTCTGGCTAACACCCAAGAGATGAGAATGGACAATAGAGCGAAAGAAAGAGAATAATGATTTGACTTGTTGCCCTTAATCTCATATGACCCTGTCCTATAAGCGACATCCTCAGGGCAACTACTTTATTTGTGGTGGTTTATTGTCTCGCTTGGCTCCTTTATTTTAGCTCTAAACGTTTTGAACCTCTGAGAGCCTCCGGCCTGGACCTTCATTGACCATTTGGACAGCTAAATACCTGCTACTTCTTCAACCTCCATCTTCTCCTGTGACGTGAGCAGCTAATGCTAACACACGTTCATACTATTCACACAGCAGTTGTGGCCGAAGGAGCAGGGAATTCAGAACTACTAAACATCTCTTTTTTACAGGCTGCAAACTAGCAGCTAACTGCCTCTACTTCCTTTGTTTGCTTCCCTTCATCATTTTCTCCCCAAATCACTGTCCACTCGCTTATAAGCGAGCAACCCATCACCCTCTGGCTTTGTTGAGAGCCATTAAAGCGAGGCGGCTCGCTGTACCCCAGACCGTCTCATTATTCCTGCCCCCATCATTGGCGGGTGTTCCACAAAGTCAACACGTAAGTGAGCATGAACACGTTACGGCGGACCATTTTGATGTCGTGTATCAGAGCGTGAGACAAGAAACTAGAGTGATGAAAATCTTGGCACAGAAAGTGTCTCAGTGCAAATGTTCAGTAGATGGAGGCGAGCTCACGCTCGGTTGGAATCGCCACTTATTAGTTCCAATAGGGGTTTAAAAGCACTCACAATCTGAATACTCTGCTAAATATAGAAGTACTTATTCAACTTATTATTATTCTACTCCAGTAGAATGTTCAGCCTTTGAAATGTATTAAAGTAAAACAAAATAAATCGCTATAAACTAAACGAATCATATATGAATAACTATTATAATGTTGCTATACATGAAACGTTCTTCTTTTTAGGAGCCAGGAGTTCTTTTAAATGTGGCCATGGATACGGAATGTCTTCCTTTTCTGATTACGGAATGTCTTCCTTTTCTGATTACGGAATGTCTTGCTTTTCCAGATTTTCTGATTCATCCCCCTTTGCCTCTATGTTGCCGCTGCAAGTTCTCCGTAACTGCGAGTCCATCACCCCCTTCCCCCGCTTCACTCTCCCCCTTCTTCCTTTCGCTGTCACTCTAGTCGGTTACGTCTTTTGTGGCGCGTCGTCATCCACGGAGGTTCACAAGAGGAGCCGGCCTGATATTTAGGCACAAATGTCGGGAGAAAAATAACAGGCGTAAATTATGACAGCGCCCAAAAGCCCGACCGGAACCGAAGAAAAGTTTGACAAGAATAAGGTTAGTCCAGTTCCTTATATGATTAAAGTGACAAATGGATTTCATCAAAAGATAGCATCAGTGCGGCTCTATTCTGTTGTCTCTGGGTATAATTCAAATGTAGAGACAGCAGATGAATTATTTTAGCGTCCCTTGGTAGTTTGGGACTGTCAGCACGACATCTGCTACACTGTCATTCATACAACACTGAATTCAGCCCACTGCCGCCCTCCTCCCTGAATGTGTTGCAACAGGAGAGAATGTTGCCATTCCCCCATTGCAGTAATGAAAATTCTGGGAAGTTGGGCTGGCGAGGGGAGAGAAGCTGCTTAAGACATCGTCAGAAGCCATTGTCAGTCAGCCGCTGTCACTGTGAACCAGGACCTCTGATGCTTCACTGCGTGGCAGCTGGAGGGGCTGCCAGAGAGCCTGCGAGGTGCCGGGAAGGAAGAGTGATGGGAAACTGGGTGTTTTTGACACCGGTTGCCATGTCAGCGATATAGAAAGGGCTCTGCAATAGTGCGCAACACTGAAAATCAAGCAGACTTTATGGAGTTTTACTGAGTTTTCAAACTGAATTTGTCAGTAAATGTTAAACTGTTGTTTAGGATTAGAAAAGGGTACAAAATGGGTTCTGTTCCCGACCCCGAAATGAGAGCTGTTAAACCTTCTCAGCAGTATTTCATGCATAAAACCGCCTCCCAAGACAATTTACAAACTCAACATCCTCTAACTGGATAAACTGGCTTATTTTAATCAAACTATGTTGCCAAGCAAGAATGGAGCCATGTGTCTCTTTCTTTTACCTTTATTTTAGCTCTCCCAACCTTCCTTTTGGGTTTTTCCCATCCGTGTACTACATTGATTGATGGAATTAAAAATAACCAAAATATCGGCAGTCTGAGTGCACAACATTGAGCATCATAAACGCGGTGGAGCTTGGCAGACTGCAACAGAACCCCTGTTTCCATCAACCTGTTTCAATTCCCAGGCTGACCGAGGATAAATGATGTCTCTATGACCACTGAAGGTATATTGAGCCTCCCACTAGTGTCAGTGGCAGAGGGTTAAAGCCTGGTTTGGAGTGTCAAAGAGTCTCTTATGGGTCTTTTCAGGCTGACTCGACTCATCCTAGTGTGAAATATTTCTTCTACCAAAGGTGCCTGACTTCTTTATATCAAAGTGTAAAGTGCCCTGTTAACTGCGCTCTATTTATTAATCTATCTCCTTATTAACAGCCCCTCCTCCCCGCAGTGAATGTGATTCTGGGCCAATCTGCCAAAGTGTTACCTTCGGAGAGAGTGAAGGTACAGCCAGACATAATAAAGCACCCAGATGCACCACTGCGAGGCTGTGCATATCTCCCTCCGCTTTGGTTCCTCTATCATTTCATCTTAGCGAGTTTCCGAGGGGGCTGCAGAGTCAGCAGAGGGATGGTTGAGTTTATTACAGTGATGCATGGGGAGCGGGGGCGGATCTGGAGTGTTGTCTGTTTGAGTGCAGCAAGGGTGCAGTTTTTAAATCAGCACATTTAATAGAGTTGATAGAGTCCATTAGAAAAATACTGCGAATGTTAAAAAAAAAAGTGAGGCAAGAACACTCCAGCTATTCAGCTGTTTAAAATATGAAAGTAAACAAGTCTCAATTATTGGAATACATTAAAAGGATTTTTTTTTCATTTATTTGTTTTTGTGTCTACAGCAGATGGACACTGATTTTCAGATGAAAAGCTTTTTCCTTTGTTTATAATGGAGACAGGAGGAAAAAACTATGAATGTTTATTTTCTTAAAAAAATCATATCCATGGAAATCAGCTGGAGCTTTGCGGTGGACTCGACTGCTGTTAATGAAAAACACAATCTGTGTACAGCATCAAACTCCAGGGGGAAAAAGGTGGTGGGGGGGAGCGAATTAATCACACACATTTGTTCTAAAATGACTTTGAATGCATCATTTATATTATGAATCTGTTATGGGAGAAAGCGGTTTGTGTTCTGCCTATTTGCAAAGCTGGCTGATTACTTAACATCAGTAAGAATTGCAAAGTAAACAACATGCAGATTTGGGGCGCTAGAACTGTTTGAAGCATTACGTAATAAGTCTGCATCGCCAAACAAAACTCTGAAGTTCATGTTTGCTATATTAGCGTGTGTGTGGCCACATTTTGCTTGGATGCTTGGGTAAACTTGAGTTATGATTTTTCCACTTGTAATTAAAGTAGTAGTTAAGTAAGGGGCGTCACAACATTTGTTTTCCCGTATTGTCTTTGAATGATTTAATTACAGCATCAGGATCTATGTATCTGCGACTGACATGTCAAGCCAAAAAGGCCGACAAAGAAAATGAAGAACAGGGTGAGACAGCCTAGGAGCAGTGGAGACAATTAAGCTTTTTAAAGCTTTAGCATATAGATCTTTTTCACATTGCAGTTTCCCTCAGGAAAAATGAATTTTCACCGGTGACATTTCCATAAATGAGATTCCTTTTCTACTGCAGATGTTATACTCACAATATTGATTGTGTGGTTGCTGGAGCGTCATCACCGGTCTTTCTCCCAAAAAATGCAACACGAGGGTAACTCTGCCTTAACCCCCAGCATCATCCCAACCAGCGAGTGGGGTCGTGATAAAGGTCAGGTCAGAGCAGACTGTAGCAACGTGGCCTCACCTTTGGCACCGACGCTGCCGTAGATGGCAAATAATAAAGTTCCAGAACGGCCTTAATTGACTACAGAGTCATTGGTGCCGTCTGTGTCCTCCCTGACTGTTTTGTCCCCTCTGTATCCTTTTGCATCAGTCTTTCTCTCTGCAGCTGTTTCTGTCCAGCAAATACAAATATAAAATACAAATATAAAATCTGTCTTTGTGTTTTGTTTTATTTTATTCTCTCACTGAGTAGGTGATGTGCTTTGATTGCATCATTGCGATCAATCTAAAATCTTGTTTTTCCTTTATCCCATGATGTGGTCTAAAACCAATATCTCAATCTTTTTAGGCTGTATCCCGCTGCACCATAAATATATCGATATTCTGGTTTCTTCTATAAATCATGATATAAATGTTAAATTCAACCCTTTGACGCATAAAATTTGAAAGCAAAAAGGGGAAAATTCCAATCGGGTTAAGTTCAATGACGCCTTCATTTCAAACCAGGCTGCCACACTCAAAAATTAGAAACAAAGGCAAATTCAGTTTTTCTACTCTGGGCTGCTTCTTGAAAAACACTTAAATGAATTTACACAGACACCTAAATGAAAGGTTTTTTACAAAGCTAAAGCAAAAAAAAAGTATTGTGAGCAAACTGTGACTGTGAAAATCAATCAATAACAGCCAAAACACTCGATAAAAGAAGATAAACGTGTATTTATTTTTGTTTGTGACATCCAAAAGGTAGACACAGTTGCCAAGAGGTTGGCCAAAAACAGGTTTAGGAACAGCTCCTCATGGTCCTCCCATCACTGCAGGTGATCCGACTCACTGTCAGCGCTAACAGACCACAGGTGACTGTAGCAGAAGATGTTGTCTTTTTTTTTAAAAATAAGCCTCCAACGGTTTTCTTTTGTGGCAGCTTTGGTCCTGAGACCATTGGTGCTTGTTGAGGGTGTGAAGCAGCAGACCCCAATGTGCCCTGGTGAGACAGAAACGCCTCCTACAGCCAGCAACACGGAGGGGGACAACTCCAAAATATCAAAGACATTCATACTATGAATTAGAGAGAGCGACCACAGGCACAGCAGGTTGGTGATGATGCCTTATGTCTTACCTTATAATAGTTTCATTTTTTCTTAACTCCTTTATCCCTCCTTTATCCTTTAATGCTCCCCTCCACAACCCAACAAACTGCCTTGTAAGAGTAACCTTTGGTTTGAGGTAATTTAAGAGTCAATTTGTCCTGATAATTGGCTTCGAAAACGATCGGGGCCGGTAATTGTAAACATTAAAATTCCCGACTAAAAATCCTAAGAATATTCTGGCGCACGTACCATACTTAACAATATCATGTCTAGAAGTGGCAGCGTCAGCTATTTTCTCCCTCAGGTAATCCAGGATGAAACCTTTGACTGACCAGTGGTGCATGATTGTCCTCAACTGGATTGGTAGAGGTGAAGCATGGGCTTGACGTAGGACACAGTGATGTTGTCCTCACCCAACAGAGCATCAGTAAATTCAACAAGACGGTTTAGAGCCTTGTCCACTGACTCAAGGACTTCCAGGTCCTGCCAGGTCAGACCGAGAAGCCCCGTTTTCTTGTCTGAAGACCAGAAATAGCCCAATCCTGCTCCATCACTCGCCTGGCAGGATCACCTGGCAGGATCCCCACTATGTTGGGGAATTGCTGATATTTATTTGATATTGTGCCAGGTCACTGTAGTCTTGTCCATTTATCCCGACTCCCAGCTTTGATTATATTAGCTCCATTTATAGTGTACTTAGGAGCACAGCAGTTTGTTGTTTTGCTCAGGGGTTTGGGAAGATTAGTAAGAGAGTAACAGGTAAATGAGGAATTACAGAAGATATGTCAAGATAAACCTTGATCTCTTTCTCTTTGTAGGCTGACAGGCCCTGTTCACATGAGTAATGTTAGACACCTTTCTTTGAGGATTCTAGAGAGCAGACGATGGGCTCAACTGTCGCTCTCTGGCGAACCAACACATTTTCAAGTATTAAACAAATAAATAAAAGTGGGAGTGGAGCACATTTATCCTGGCAGCACCACACAAACATCATCAGCCATTCTGTTTGAAGAGAGACACAACTCCACCTTTTGTGCATCAAAATTTGAACCGGGCTTGAGGACGCAATCTCTCCATGATATGCGCAGGAGAGATGCTCGGTACTGTGGTTGCAGTCATCCTGTGCTGCAACTGTGCAAACAGGCAACCTGGCTGACAGCACAGAGCACATCTTCAAAGTATTCCAAAGGGCATATAAAGATGAGGCTTTAGTATCTGGGTAGCTGCAACTTATGGGGATTTAGGGTAATTGGACTCCCATCTCTGTGATATCTAAGTTTAGATGATTTATGATGATTTATGTAGCATGTGTGTATGCTTTTTATAATGTGACTTCACTCGCAATTAATGCTGGCTGAGCTGATGTTCCTCTGCCTACAGCACCATTCGTCCACGGTCTACCAGTCCTGCTCCGTCCCAAGTTGGACATTTTGATATGTAGTGCTAAGGGGTCTCTTCCTCTCGGGTGCAGAAATATACCCTCTAAGACCAACCGAGTGTTGTTCATGCTGAGATTTAGTGGGATTCACCATATATTGCGATTGCATTTTTCCTTTTTACTGGTAAAATGCCTTATTTGTGATCCCCAAAAGAGGTATTCCAAAGCTTTGCCAGATAACGCAATTATTCCAATGCATTTAAAATTGAAAGCTTCAGTCTCTTAAAACAAACACAGAAAAATATCTCAATGCCGCCACGTGAAAAGTTACTGATATATACTGAACTAATTGACATAAAGTTCAAACATGTACACCTCTAAGCACTGTAGTTTGAACAATCTATTTAGTGTTTTGTATAATCGACGACAAAAAAAGCCTTTTGCAGGCACATTGAAACTCCATCGCCATCAAGACATTCTCTACCATCATTTATGCTGGAAAATGATGCACTTCAGCTGCTTCAATTTGCCTAAATGGCGCATGCTAGCGGCGCACTGCATTCTGTCTGTAAGACAAATTGCCCGCCGTGACACAAACGAGGGGTTGTTTGTGGAAATTATGTACTTTAGGAAATTTAGACAGCAGGGATGAAAAGGGAAACGACGGTGCTCTGTCACCCTCCTGATCAATGTATTTAAACAGTGAGAGACACAACCAGTCAAAGTGAGCCGTATTTAGCTGAGGGAGGAAATGTGATTCCTTCTTGTGCTACTGGTGTAACTTTGGCTTTTGCTTCTATGGGGGAAATGGGGATGGCCTCAATTAAACAGGGTGTTGCGTTTTCTTTAATTTCTTTCATTGCTGGTCTTTCAGTCTTGACTGCATCAACCTGAGTCCTTGTCTGTGTTTTTTGATATTTCCTAATGAGGTCCCTGAGGGATGATGCAGATGGATGGCGTTCCTTTAAACCCAAAGACCTTAAAGCAAATCTGTACTTGATCACTTCTTCTGGCTTTTGGGTTTCCTTTTTTCAGTCCATTGCTCTTCCTGGGAATCCCTTCGTGCCGCCTTTCTTTGACGGAGACACATCCACTGGTTTCCAGCTGCGTCCTACACCTCTGTCGCCCTCTGTCGGTAAAAAGGTTGGTCTTACCTGCCATGTCAGTGGGCAGAGAAGAGCTCAGCAAAACCTCCTTCATGGGCTTCCTGGGCACAGAGTGATGACGTGCAACAGAGAAATGTGTGATCTTTGCAGATCTAATAGCTTTTATTTGCCGATCTCCACAGCTAGTCAGAGTCAAATAGTCCAGATCGCTCCCTTTGGTAAACCAAAGCAGTGAACGTAAACACGACGCAACAGTTAAAAAGAAAGTCACAAAAGGCAGTCGTTCAGCAGCATGCAGGTACGGATGATGAGACAGGTCGCCACTATCGGTCGGCTAGCTTGTGTTTCTTTTCAATCTTTGCTGAGGCAATTTGTGTGCATTGGAACATGGAAGTGAAATTTGCATCCTTGTGCTTTTGCGTAGCTCAGCAAAAAAAAAAAAAAAAACAGTGCAATGTCTCAAATTTCTTTCCGTACAAAAAAAATCTTGTCTTTGTTCTTGCATTTTGTTTTAGATGTTTGTGTTTTGCCATGTAATCGAGTCATATTGCAAATATGACCTACCTGCTCTAAGGCAGGAAAAACAAAGCTTTTGATTTCTATCCATCTCATTGGAGTTCAGGGCCTGGACAAGACCCACACAGACAGGGGCAAACATGTTGAAATAGCATTCAGAACCTTCAGAACTGCTCCTTTTATGTAGCCATCTGTAACACTACATTAATATCTGTCTTTCATTAGACTCATTGTCTCCTTTGCTACTGGAACTGTGGTACCGGTCTCCCTGGTTCGGCAAATAGCGTAGTTGATGTTTTCTTTTATTTTGAAGAGACAAATGCTGCATAGGAACAGAACACTAAATCTGGAAACATCCTGCAATAAAAGCTCCAACTATAGGAGGCTATATAGCATTTATCCACAGGTGTTACTGGAATGCACAGAATCAATTTGCCTTGCTGTGATGGTGAATGCCACTAAGTTTCTGCTAAATGTATTTTTAAAAAAGGCAGAGTGGCCATTTTATGCATGACTTACTTTGATGCAATTTGACCATTTTCACTAATGGACAGAGAGAGAATTCCAAAAGCTTGAATGTTAAGTATGGCTAAACACATCAATGGCTGCAGCTGCCATCGATCTACAGCCTATAAAAATCTGCTTTCCGCATTCTCAACAGCAGCTCTTTTTCTGTCTGAGTGAGTGTAACTCTACTCTTTTTTAACTTTCTTTTTAGACACGTAGATCTAAAGAGTGTTGTTTCTCCAATAGGATTAATGTGTTCGATCAATCGCGTGGATGCAGATGGGATGATAAAAAACTGAAGCGATCTTTGTGAAAAGATGGACGTTTTTGCCGCCATTGTGCTTTCTGTTAGTACCTCTGAAGGCCATATGGTCTGCCCAGATATACCAGTTCAGTTTCTAATCAGGATGACAAGAAACAACTGGGCCAAAAGGAGACAAGAGAACTTCAAACATGCCACCGAGACATCACAGCAACCTTGAACTGGGTGAGTCTAATACCTGACAGAAACAAACTATCTTTTACCCTCTATTTTCTTATTTATTTATGTATCAATTTTGGACTCTATTCAAATGTTGTACCGAGCCAAATGATTTACGGTCTCGTGTTCCTCATCACCGCTCATGATGTGAAGATCGGAAATGTAATTTGGAGGAATTCCCTGGCAGAAATCGTAACCTTGCACGCAGCAAACGAATAATGCAGTCGGCAGAGCCGTCGTACATGACTTCGTTTGGAATGAGCGATACATGTCGTCGATATGCAAATGACTGGGCAAGGTTAAACAACTGCTGAATGCACATTCAAGCTTCGGTGCAATGGCAGCGTAGTTCGGTGTTTTTTATTTATTTATTTTTATACATATTTACATTTGCCACATCGTTGCCTAAAGACTCTGCAAAGGCTGATAATGGGTCTCTATTCAAACCTATCCGATATTTGCCTCAGTGCATTTGTTGACTACAGTATTGTGACTGTTTTTACTCAGAAAGGTCTTTTCAGAGCTTTGACACAGAGTTATTCTCTTGATTTTATACATACGATCCTATTTTGTTTTGATTTTTCTGCAAGCAGCCTTTCAGCCCACAGTAGCCTACATAGCAAAGAAAGTAAAGAAATACCTGACAATAAAAGCTCTTGCTTTATGCAAATAAATAGAAGGTTAAGGGCCAGGTGTATAGACCAGATGGGGGTTGACCACATCATCTCTGACCTGTTGAGGAGAATGATGAAGGTTAAACTGAAGCGTGTGTCCAGCGAGCATCTTGACCTTTGTACCTGGTGTAAAAAAGCTGCCTGTCACAGGTGATTAGCCTCATGACGCACGTACAGAATACATGGTACGCGCGTGGCCCCAGCTGAAACCAGTCAGATGAGCTTTACACCAAACAAATGAAAGAAGTCTCAAGATTTCACCTGCATTTTCTGAACCACATTGGTTAATTTTAGTTATACTTGATGCCCATTGCATCAGACCCGTAAAGCCTCAGGCAGAACGCATTCTGATGAAGTATTAGCGTACAGCATTTTGCTCATTTTAATTTCACATTTTTTCCTATTCCTTCTGTATTTTGCTTGCATGCGAATACGAATATTGTTTCCTGGGAGCCTCACAGAAGATACAGAATATGAAACAGTATGAATTATATTCAAGTAGCAAGACAGGAAACAACATGCATTTCTAGATTGGTTTAGGCCGATGTAAACAATGTAGGTGCTGACAATATAATTGGTTTGACATCTTTACAGTTACAATCTCTCTCTCCGGAGTGCACTGATGCACACGTACACTGATGCCTTCCCCCCGCCTCCCCATGCTCTCACACATGGTTGTGTCAGTGAGATCTCAGATCGTGTGCTGGAGACAACCTTTTTCATTTCCTGGAGCCCAGAATCTGAGCTGGAGGCTCTCTCTCGCTCTCCCCCTCCCCCTCGTCCTGGATTTGACTGTTTTTTTTTTGCTGAGATGGTCCAAGAAAATGCAGGCAAATTCCCACCCTCTTTACCCCATTGATGTGAAAGAAAAAACAGAGTGCAGCTACGGAGGAGTGGTGGATGCTGCTTCTGCTACCGCCACAAAAGCAACATATCGCCTTATCACGGTATTTCAAAAATGGTCAAAATCCAGACAGCAACATCCCAAAGGAAGATTGGTGAATCTGTGTCCAATGTCTGGTCTGCAGATGGAGATCAGCTGCATTGTAACCATCTTCCTGTACTTTTTAAAATAACACTACCAAGCAGTGGCAAACGATATTCAGCGTTCAGCAGCACTTAAATTCATGGCAGCGTATCGGGCCTGGGCAGAGCCATTTGCTGTGAGTTCTGCTCGCAAAGTACATTTAAGGCCATGGGTTGGTGCCGCTCGGCTGCACAGCGTGCACACTCTAATAAGGAATCGATGTTTGTAGAATTTTCTTTCCAGTTATTTGCAGTTATGTAAAAAAAGAAAAAGGAATGTTATTAAAACCTTTATAAGAACCCTTATCAATCTATACTCAGTACCTAATGAGGACAGCCCAAACCAACGAATATTAAAATATTTGACCAATTTTAAAATAAATAAATAAGAGAGTCTGAAATATTTAGGTCTGAAATATTTCTTGTATAGGTTTGAGGTAGTTCTACATCTTCATCAGAGTCCATCATGGTAGAATTTAATGGATTGGAGCTGATTTTTGAGGCACCCAGCTGTCTCAATAAGGCCTAATAGCTATATATATAGCCTATATAGAGCATATCAGAGCAAAAATGAGATCCATGGAATGAAAATAAGTGCCTGTAGGGCTCAGAGGCGGAGCTGTAGCAGGCCTCAGATCTGGATCTGGTCATATGAAAGAAGCTTGGGTCGACCAGGACTGTTTCTACAGCTGGATGTCCAACCAAACTATTTTGTGGAGAAAAGTCGTGGTCAGAGAGGTAACTAAAAACCCAAAGATCACTGCCTGATCTCCACGGAACCTGTATAGAGATAGAGAACGCTGGAGAAACTGGGTTTAATGGCAGACTGGACCTTTGGAAGATTCTTGAGGGAGGAACACATGAAATACAGGACATAAAACACACCTGAAGGTCTCCCCACAGCTTTGAGTAACTTTGAGTAATGCAGCCTTCTGTGTGTCTTTTGTCAGCTCTATCATTAAGGGATGAAAACAGCAAAAGTACAGTTTTGTTTGTAAAAACCTTTGCAATCCCATAAAGGCCAATGTATGGAATAAAAAGAGTTTACACTAAAGATATATCCAAAAACTTCATACATAACTTACTCTTCTGTAAGTCGCTTGGTTCTTGTGTGGAATTTAATGGATTCTTTTTTAATGGATACAACACAACCACCAGCAACAGTGGTGTTATTTCAGTCCAATGGTCAGAACCCAGACAGATTTATAGACTTGCTGAATAAATTGAGATGAATTTAACAAATAAAGAAATGCTAAACCACATAAGTTCAAGCCTAATCTTACATCTACTCTGAAAACTATATATTGATGGTTTGGATATTGTATTAATAACTGTAACGACCTTTTATTAAGCATTTCTATCCTGGTCATCGCCCTGATACAGGTTTAATATATATTAGACATTTCCATCACATACAGTAGCCAGCAGGACCAAGTTATTAATATGAGAGATAACATTTGACCTCAAGTGTATGTATAGTACCTAAATCCTGAAACTGGTGCCATAGCATGCTGTATATATTATATCTTGTATCTCCAGTCTTCTTTTACACTCTGACTTTGCTGTGAAACTTGTTTTGGCATTACAGTACTTATTTTAGGTCATGGCTTCCTCTCCTCTCTCTCCTCTCCTCTCCTCTCCTCTCCTCTCCTCTCCTCTCCTCTCCTCTCCTCTCAGATCAGTGATGTTATTTCTTGTATAATTTCTCTGCCCCCCCCCCCATCCATCACAGGTATCGCCGCCTTTATAGCTGTATGCTGACCTGCTGACCTCCGACCCTGCTGACCCACTCTACTCTTATACCAACAGCTTGTACTATTAATGCATTTCCCTGATCCCTGCCTATTCTCTGCTCTACCTCTCCTCTCCTCTCCTCTCCTCTCCTCTCCTCTCCTCCTCTCCTCTCTCCTCTCCTCTCCTCTCCTCTCCTCTCCTCTCCTCTCCTCTCCTCTCTCTCTACCCAGCCCCCCATCAGCAGGAGGGTCCCCCTACATGAGCCTGGTCCTGCTCAAGGTTTCTTCCTGTTAAAGGGGAGTTTTCCTGCCACTGTCTCATGTTGGAGGTCAGGCCCTGGGATTCTGTAAAGCACCTGAGACAATTTTGATTGTAACAGCAGTTATATAAAGATTGATTGATTGATTCTTTGATTGATTGATTAGCCTTAGTGTATCACTTTACCATAATTATTTATGATTTTCACCATTTTTTTCTCCTGAAATCGATTGGCAGGATGGATGTGCTTACATCAGTCCATCAGTTCTGCCTGCTGAGAAAATGTTAAGGAAGATGAATGAACAACTAATTAAACCAGGATCTTTTCACAATATTTAATGAAAAACAGACTTTGCTATTTTATTTCAAGAACTTAGTCATTAGCTTTGCTCAGGACATTTCTGCAACTAATGTATCTATTAATTTAGAATGATTATCCAGACACGTGGGCGTTTAATGAAAAAGAATAATAATTTGCGGAATAGCAACAACTCACACTGGTTTTGCCCAGGCTGTTTGGACAAGCTGTCATTCTCACTTGCCCTTGTTAAATAATTGATGTTTTTCCTCCAGCACTTTTGAGGACCACTCGGGGCGTGTGTTGGATGTGCTGCAGCCACCTGCAGGGACAGGAAGCGACCGAGTGTACATTGGGTCGCATATACACATGCGGCCTCATGTACATGCAAATATGTTATCTCCAGAAGAGACAGGCAGACTGAAATGAGGTGGCATGTGGAGCTACTTGCTGCAACCTGGTTCTGTAACACAAGTGATTAAAATAGTGCCTCAGGTCAGCGTTGGATTGCAATGCTGAAAAGAAAAGCCAATCTCCATCCGCTAACAATGTGCCGACTTCACCCGACCCGGTAGCTAACAAGATATCCTGAAGTCCCCGTAGGCTTACATAGCATCACGGCACCTGCATATTCCCTCATTTAAATGCACAGGTGTTTCAAAACACCTGACTCAGTATTCCAAGCACACATTGGTTTTGCTGTAACACATGTAAGAAGATTGTATATGCTGTTCAGTAAGAGAGACTGCCACCAAAATGATCCGCAACGCCATCCACTTTAACCAACACAAGAAATTAAAAGGTCCTATATTTACAAGCTTTGTTGTTGTTTTTAGTTTCAGTAGTGTTATTTGTAATAAATAATATATGATGCCTGTATTAAGGGGTCCATCCTGAGTAACCCCAATTGAAGGAGGCATTCTTCAGATTTCTCTTGAGGATAAAAGATTTTAGCATTTAGCTGAAATGGTTTCAAAGGTGCTGAAAAGTGATTCGTATGAGAAGTCTGGTGAATGTTGGTGGAAAACAGGAGCCAGCATTATGCTGCAGCCACGTACAGGTTGTATGCTAATGAATTGCTATTTAAGGTGGGTGGGGGGATGACATACTAATCATTTTGGGAAGTTTGAAGTCTGTTCCTAGGGAGCTGTTGGTGGATTCTGCAATTTCCTAGGTTAAAGTTTACCTGACATCTCTTCACTTCAGACTTAATGTATATAATCTTTGTGAAATGCCTGGTTTACGCATGACTCTACCCCAACCTCTAGCCCAGCATGGTGATTTTGAAAAAAACACAGGAACCGACAAGTCCGCTTGATGGGTTCAAGTACAAGAAAAATAAAGAGGGATTACCATTTAAGTGCACGGTGATTTGCCCACACTACAGATGAGATTTGATCTAACTCACTATGTTTACATGACATCGTCACAATCAACCGTAACTGGACAACTGTATGTAAAGACCAACTGGAATTGACATTCTCTGTACCCAATGAACACATGCTGATATTGGAAAATCATGCATAAGCTTTAATCATAGTAAAACTAGACAAAGCATGTGTGCATGCTCCACATCCCCCTCGCTAGCTTATATCCTCATAACAAACCTTCAAGAAAACGTGACGGCGTTCCCGTCTGCCTCTCAAACATCCGAGAACTTTACGTACATGTTATGTTTGATGCGAACAAAGCCAAACGATTGTTCATTTTTCTGTTTGAAATGCCGTTCTGCCACATGATACCGAAAAGACGCATATCGCCACCTAGTGATGAAGAGGAGGGCATAACTGGACCAATTCGGAGCGTAGCTCATTTAAGCTGTGGATGTAAATATGTTGATTGACACTAAAATACCATCCCAACGCTAGGTTTGTACTATTTGGACACCTGGATAAATGCACCTTTTGCCATTCCCACAACAATGGATAGAGAAAATGGGAATTTATCAGAGGCAGATGTTGCCTGGTTGCCGTGGTAGCTGGAAAAATGTCACATCACATGAGGATATAACAAGTAAGAGTGATTACCTTGATTCCGAGGATGATTTTGTTTCCCTGGTCACAAAACAAGACTGCTGTCTCTTTTTAACCAGTGTGCTCTGTGAACCGCGAAGTGCTGGGGCTGCACTATTTTGGAGGGCAGAACAAGAGTCAGGCCTGAATTCTGTCCACAAAGCAGCGCAGCTCTGAGAGACATGGCGGCACTATTGATTGAACCTCTCAGAGGGCCCCTACAAACGTGAGAGACATGCTGAAAGAGGCAGCAGGTGAGATGGAGGAAGACACACAAAGTGTGTTTTGGTTAAAACCACAAAGAAACAACAATGCTGGGTGTGAGCACAAGAGTGGCCAAAGAGTGCAACATTCACAACGTGTGTGTGTGTGTGTGTGTGTGTGCGTGTAAATGTGGCGTGGGTCGGCGCGAGAACAGGGACAATAATCTATGTGTCTTTCTGTCTGTCCATCCATCTGTGATTGTAATTTGATTAGCAACATCTCAACAGATATCATGTTAAATTACGCAGTGAAGACTAATTATTGGTATCAAATAATGTTCTGTATGGGCCCCCAATGCAAAGTGAGGTCTATCTCTTCTATATTAAATTTTAAAAGTGCATTTAATGCATTTTCTGATCCTACCTGTATGGTAGCCTGTATCATTTTTTTTTCCCCGCTAATTATGAAACATGTCCCTCTTCAGATACATGATGGATGAGACACCTGACGGCACTTTAACAGGTAAAGTGTGATCAGCAGCTCTGTATAACTCAGTCAGCACGAGGAAGGAATCACGGGTAAAGGTTCAAAAATGTTATCAAACAGATCACCAGACCATAATCACTATAGCATGTACACACAAGTACATGAGGGAAAAAGTAAGCGTCGAATAGATGCTTTGCAGTCTGGAGCGCACATTAAAAGTACAAAAGGTGAATTTATCATTCTTACTTTCTTCTTCTTCCTCTCTGAGAGTTTTATGGTTCAGAATTTGACATTATTCAACCCGATAAGCTGCTTTGCCCTGGCTCCCTTCCCAACCCTTTGCTGATGATGGTTCCACTTAATGGCTCGCTCTTAACGCCAGGAAAAGGGGACATCTGGAAATTAAAGGTAGTCAAAGTAGGCCATTAATTTTCCCTGAGTTGGACCGACTTATTTACATCAGTGCAACGTGTCATTGGAGAAACATCCATAAATTAAGACGTAATCAGAGCGGTATGAAGGATTGACGAGCTGTCAGCCGGCAGGGAGCCGAGTGTTTCGTTGATTGATCTGTTAATTTCTTCGACACTAAGAGGGCGTACATGGTTTGACCCAGTTTGAAATATGTGCTTCTGCTTTTGAATCTGCAGTATATTTATGTGATGGGGATGGGGGGGTGGCTTCCCAGAGTATGGTAGTCTCTGGGCTTGATTTCTGGCCCCTCGGATTTCATTCTCCACGATCGATTAAGTCCCTCCACCTTTTTTTAAAAATCATTCCTCTGCTTCCGAGCCTCTAAATGCCTGATGGGAAGCTCAGGGGGAACACTTGGCTTTCATCTCCCTCTTTCAGAGCCGAACCCCAGCTTGGAAGCTAATGGTGCTCCTTGAAATCCTGTCTGAGGTAAACATGTGGGTTGCTGTGCTTTGTCTTAGATTTTAGGATTCCTCAGGAGGGAACTGGCAGCTCCCTTCCGGCTTGCTATTTAAATGAAAGAGAAATATATGCAGACTAAGGTGTCTAGATTAAAAAAAAGAGCTGCTCAAGTTGTTTTGCCCTGGGTGAATAATTGTGGAGGAGAAAGTGAGAAGAAACAGTGCTCGTCGTAAAAGGTGTTAGCGGCTGGTGACTCAAACAAGGGCACATTTTAGTGCAAATATTAACCCGTTTTCGAAACATTAAAATCCAGCGGGCCTGCTGCAGTCAGAGAAAATTCGAGTTGCAAAGAAGAGTTCCCTGTTCTGAGCCAGGCAGCAATTTTTGAGGTGAAGAGGATCATTGTTTCCATCCCAGAACAATGAGAAGGAGTGAAAAGTAACTGCCTTTAGGCGCACAGAGCTGAGCCGAGCTAACATTTTCCTCTTAAATTTCCATTCTTATCCACTAATATACACTGGACGCTGAAAATCAAATGCAGTTTACAAAGACTTCTGTCTAGTGCAACGGAACTGAACTGCCAAAATTAACATGTGCTCCCAGCAGTGGATCAGAGTAGAGCACACACGCTAGCACAGTCGGTAGAGGCACGCCTGTTTAACCCAACTTCTTCTTATGCTGACCGCCTCCACATGAGGTAGTCAGCCCAAGGAAAGGCATGCTGGGTAGGCAAGGCTCCCTGACACCACCTGAGTTAATTGCAGTGTTTTATTTACCCACGTAGGCGTGCACGGATCTGCATTTCAATCTACCAACAAGGAGCCAGAATACGCTGAGCAACAGAGGAGAATGCGATGGTTGATCTGCTCAGTAAGGTCGCCTTTCTCCACCTGCTGTTGGATCTTGGCAGAAACTGGGAGATTTTTTGTCAACACAGACAGATGGCAAAGGGGGAGGGGGGGGTTGAGGGTTGGAGGGGGGGAAAATACAGACGAGCGTTCATGTGGTAACTACTAACAGACAGACGTGCAGGCAGACACGGCATGAACATGAGCCGCAAAGCCTGTTGAGGTGCGGCAACAGCCACTGACATCTTTTACAGCAACACAACCCAACAGATGTGAGACAAAAAAGTCACTTCTTTGGGGGCTAAAAGAAGCTGATAACAGGACTGAAACTCCAGCGGCAAATCATTGAAATTCAGCTCGACTACAGCGATAAGATTTGACCTATTTATTAGATACAACACCAGAAGTACGAGTGAGACGTGCTAGTTGGAGTCTGTATTTTTGGCTTTAAAGATGGAAAACTCTTCTTACTGCAGGCAGAGTTTGAGAGTTTAAGACAGAAGAGAGGAGTGGAAGTACAGCCGAGGGCAGCGAAAGTGGTGACGGGCAGGATCATGAGCTCAACATTCTCCCCCAACGGTTGGTCTGTGGGCTACAACAAACTAGTGTTCCTACATATGTTCATGAAAATTATGCTCCATTCATTATTTTTTTTTTGTACCATTTGGAGGCATCAGTGAGTCAGGAGTGAACTTCATCAGGAGTGAACTTCTCCACCTTGGAGATAATGAGGAGAAACAATTCCAGCTGCCTTTGCCAAGCGGCTGCAATCTTCAATCCCACATATCTCATGTGAAATGATCTTTAATTGAGACGGAGCTCTTCCGTGACAGGCGCCAGTGCTGCAGCTCCAGTTGGTGGGGCTGCACCTTGGCCTCCCTCTGCCCTCCTTCGCCAGGCGTAATGCAGCAGAAACGCAACCAAACAGAAAGAAAAGCAGGAAAGGAGTCTGTGTTTACTCTCCCCTCTCTTCCCTGCAACACAATGCGAGTCATTTCCCAGGCGGGATAATGCTTCGCCATTCACAGGGCTGTTGGCTATGGATTTCCTTTCACTGCCGGTACAGTGGGAGGCGTTCGCCATCGCCTTGCTCATCACTGTCCACCGATCCAATTACGCTGCAGACTCTCACAAATAAGTAGCAGTGCGGCCGTTACATCTATTACCTTGCATCGGGCCAGATGTTCATTCCAGACTGTTTGCTCCCGCCGGCTTAGGGGTTTCATAAACATCAGCGCCGGTCGCATTGTTATTCAAGCACCATCCATATTGGTCCGCACTTGACTACCTCTAGTCTCTGTCAATAGCGACGTGGTAAACAACGGGATTATTGCGAATTTGAAGATTGATTTGAACTGTGAAATTGTTTCTCTTTTCCTTTTTCCCCTCCCCGTGCGCGATTGTACATTAGCATCGATTGGATTTTGTTTTTCCTCTTTACTGTCGTTCTACTGTTAATTCAATAGAAATGCTTTTTTAGTCCTGTTCATTCAAAGCCTTCGTTACATTGTTGTTGCCTCTTACACGATGGCCGCTGGCGTGAGCCCCCTTACTGGGCTCTTACAATGTTGCACCAGTATGAGGAAAGGGGAAAAAAGAAAGACCCTTAAAGTCTGTAACACGTACTTCAGTCCAAATCTGGGAATGTCAATGCTACAGTGAGCAGAGTATAGGCAGCGAGAGAGTTATGCACTCCAAGTAAAGTAAATTTAGAATGACTTGCGTTGGCAACTGTGCATGTGAATCGGGACGTTGATGCAGCGGTCGAAGCTAGGCTAAAACTGGCCCCTGGTGTGTAATCGGCGCACTGCTTGGGTTTATGTGCTGGCTGGCTTGGACAGAATTGGACACTTGCAGCATTTTACAGTGTCATCCCCTCTGACTCTAACCGTTGCAGTCTTTCACACCCTTTCCATGGGTGCACTTGCAAGGCTGCAAAAGAAAAAAAGAGACTCTTCATCTGGAGGCAGCAGCTAATACCTCCAAGTTGATTCAGCCTTTCAATGCCATTATTCAACTTTAACCCCGCTGAGAGAGCTTTAAAAACCAAATATGTGTGAGGAAAACCAAAGCACCCAGCTGGAAGTTCGGTTATCTCCTCTGTCAATATTCACACCCAGCTGGACAGTGTTTCCAGATGAAAAGCTAGAATTATTAGCATCCTGCCTTGAGATGCAGGCTGTCTCCAGCACTGTGTCACAAGTCCAACACACATCTGGGTCTAAAGAGCATTCATCACCCACATAGCTTCCATCATTTGATTTTGGAATGTACTCCTGGCGTCAGGTGGGAAACCTAAATAACACGTCTGGTTCCTTTTGGCTGACAGACAGCCAGCGCTGGCCCTGTCAACCGCCATTAAATCGAAACGTTTGGTGACACGCCTGGTCCGAGATGACAGTTCAAAGTGAATGTTTCCTATCCTCCCCAGTAGACATCCGAACATCGCATCAAAAAAGCGATAGCAATTTATTTTTTCATTAGTTGGCTCCTGGTAATTTGTGTCTGTGCTGCCATTGACAACAACAAAATAAAATTCAAAACATAAAGATGTGACTGGATTGTAAACCTCAAAAACAGGCTGAAAGGGGGAAATCTATTTAGTATACGACTTTGGACTATAGAAGCGTTCATATTGTGTCTTTTATTTAACACTGTTGTAAATAAACTGTCACCAGATCAAAGATTACACCTGCTGCTTAGTCTGGCCAAATATATTGTCCTATAAAAAATGATTTATTGTAATCTGAAAGAGGAAAATGCTCACCGCAGACTCTCTCAACACTCACTTACAATTTTAATGCAGTTTAGTGAAATAAACATGTGGCGAGATTTATTCTGCAACCCGGGACCATTAAATAGGCCATTAGATGTGCACTGAAAGGCCAAAAAATGAGAAAATCGCTTGCAAATTCCTAAAATGTAACAGCTGTTAACTTCAGAAATTTAGCGTCTATAAAAAATGATATTGTGGATCCTTCTTGCCCATTGCCATTAAAGGAAAATGAAAACACAAGGTCATTGATCACTTCAAGGTGGAAGTTTGATTTCAAATAACAGCCAATTGCATCAGAACAACAGATAAGATGAGTTGCAGATGTGCCTGGACTGTAATCGTGTTTGAGCCTCCGTGGTGAGGACCACCTTCTAAACTCACGACTGAGGAGGCTTTTCCTCCAGACGCCTTACTAGTGTGGAGACTTCAGATCATTTACAAAGGTAAAAGGTAACCATGCTGTGTAACTAAATACATTTTTAAAAGGAATCAAACCAAAGACCTGGGTTTAAATGCTAATTAGCTTTCATTTTAATTCAATTCCTTAATTGGACCACATACCTATTAAATACTGTCAGTGTTTTTTATCCGACGTATAATTTGGATTGTTTAGTTGCTGTTACATGCAAGTATTTTATCGAGCCGGAGCTTGAATGGAAAGAAGTATAGGCGGGGACTTGGATGTGACACTTAAAGGGATTTATTAAAAGGCACTTCTGGATTTTCAGACTTAGCAGACTGTAGCATTGAACGCGGTACAAAAATAGTAGCTGGGGTTGCAAATCCTGAAGTCGGCTTTGCACTCTGACGCTATGTTTCTGCTGTTTTTAAACAAATACCAAGATTTCATTGCTGCAGCCTAGAGTTGTGGTGTTTGTTGGTGTGTTTGCAGCCTGTTAAGACGTCCTTCCCCAAAAGATTTGTAGCCAGGTTGTTTCTGAATGACAGAGTTGTTCCAATGATGTCTGTAAATACAATAGGTGAGATAGTAAAGCTACACTTTTGTCGCAGACTTACACTTGTCCAACAGGCAGCTGTGACGTCTTTGTCCTCCCCAGTAGCATGCAGGCTAGAAGCTGTCCTGGTGAAGACCTGCAAACTATTACCACCGCCTCGCTAAAGGTTGAAACTGCGACATATCAGCCTTGTATTGACAGTTAGGGAGCAAACTTAATGAGGTAGTGGAGTGGCTTTACATTTGTCTTAATGACAAGTCTTATCTTGATTGTCTGCTTGGATTTTTACTTGCAGGATTGCAGCAGTGCACAAAAACAACTGAGTCAATGAAGAAATGGACTTTGGTTTTGGTACCATGAATGTCGCCGGCAGCACCATCCTGATGGAACTGTACCGCAGGAGCATCTAGCGAGACCACAATATCCCAAATTACGGGCGGTTGAGATAAAGAAACTAAATCGATGACATCATCTGTGGCTGAGTTGCGTCGACTGCTGAGAATTCATTTTCCATACGTCCATCTCTCTGCCCCGTTGCTGACCTCGCCTCATCATTTGACACTGGGACAATATTTGTCCCTTATACAACTGCTGCTGAGAGATGGTCTCATCAACCTGCCTGACCTGACGATATTTCGATGGGATGGAAGACGAGCAGCAGCACTGCCTGCCCCCCCCCCCCCCCCCCCCCCTCCCCGGCCCACCTCCCTCCTCCCCTGTAAATCAACCCTAATTATTATTTGAACACATTAAGATCACTGATGTAATTTCCATCCAATCTAAACACAAGTGGCTTGTAAATGAGCTAACAACCAACCACTCAGGCTGCTGAGCTAACAATAACAGCAAGGAGACTGACAGTTCTTTCTGATTTTTCTTTTTTTTTGGGGGGGGGTATTATTAATGTATGAGAAATACACTTCACACACCCCCACCCCACACCCTCAACCTTCCAGACTGCTAACTGTGTTGTTTTTTCATATTCAGAAACAGGACTGCAGGTGTATGCTCCTCCAAGTTGTATAATAATAATAATAATAATAATAATAGTAATAATAATAGTATTTTTATTATTAGTAGTATTATAATAGTACATTACAACATGAAGGCTCAAGGTTTGTGCAGACTGCTGAGAATCAGACAAAAATACAAATTTGTTACTTATAAATGTGAACATTTCTTATTTGAAAGGAAAAAATAAAGTACAGATAGTTTGCAATGTGTTCCTCGAAAAGGCAAGCTATACACTAAAAATAAATGCAGCCCAACTAATATGCTGTGGATTTTCCAGTACGTGATGGGATTTGTCTGGATGTGTTGAATGCAGCATCATAATCCTCATTCATAGAGATCCAGTCAATATATCTGTATATTTGGTAAAAGCATTGCGTCAGTGATGCTGTGGCAATAACATGCAGTAGTTTCAGTTGTACACCAAGGGACTTGATATCATCACCTAGAAAAACTTTCTTTTACCTTCAAACTGTTTAAAGGAAGCATGCTTTTATGTCGTTTTGTCCAATTCTTAACATGACTTAATATAGATTTTTTTAAAACTTTTTACCACAGCTATTTGAGGAAGTAGCAATTTTACTAATTGTGTGGGTTTGAATTGTCCAACACTTGTACTGTCATTTGTCTGCAACAAGCCTGGAAGCTGCTGCTATAATGGGCATCCTGTTTTTATTCCGCACGGGGACACTAATTGTGAGATATAATTACATGACAGCGTTCAGCGTTATTGACGTTGAGGTGATAATGTGGCAGCAGAGAAAGAACAGGTCTGCTCCAAATGGAACATCTGCTGCAAGAAGTGTGGAAAAATAAACTGGCTCACAGTTCTTCTATCAAATACTTTGAAGTAGAAATTCATTCATTTTTCTGTATAGATTCTAGGAAAAAAACAACTAATCTTATGATTTACATTCGGGTGAAGAAAAGCTGTTCACTGCTAACTGCTATTATTGCTACTTTTGCTGTTAATTAGCGATACCTAACATTCTGTATGCATTGGTTATCGGAACTAGCCCAACCAGGACACGGTATTAGCTAACATTAATGCCAGCTTTTTAAAGTTGTTCAAACCCTTCCTCCCCACCTGCGAAAATCTCATCAATCCTCAAGTAGCGTCAGGAAGTGTTACATTAAAAGGAGACATATTAAAAACTCAAAGAAAGAGCTTGAAACAATGTTTAGCCTCAGACGCTGTAATCGCTCATCAGCGTATGCGGCTCTATGTAATTTAGGTCTCATCATAGACTGAAGTCTGAAGCGTTTAGTGATAAAATACACATCATCCTGCCATGGCCCAGTCTCTCAGAGTGGGGCGGGAGGGTCGGATAACCTCTATATGTCTCTGTGTGACAGTAGAGTCTGTGCAAGGACCACATCTCTCCAGGGAAATTATTTAGTCAAGACCTTGGGCCCAGTCACAGCCTGCTCGCCACTGATAAAAGACTCATCCCATGTATGGTCCTCTCCTGTTATACATATGATAATAAACAAGCAGCAAAGGAGCTGAATATCAATACATCAAGAGGGGTCCAGGGATTACAGTTTACAGCCGTTCTTCCAAACATGGAATCATCCCATATTAAAAAGCCAAAGTGCTTGTCCCATATTGAGCTGAAACAGGACGCATTTTATAACAATGAGAATTAAAAACAGTCAATGGAATTAACAAATGAAGGGGGCACTTTATTTGCAGTCATTCCCAGCCCCCTCCTGCTCCCTAACCCATGAGCTGGCACAAGTGGGGCGATACAGAAGCCGGTTCAACTCATTGGTCAAGGTAGTGTTGCTTGCGAAAAAGATACCAGAAGAAAAGAGCTGACAACAAAGCAACATGGACAACTGACATTTGCGGGTCTCAGACACCCCCACCGCCTGCCAGTGCACGTTATGCAGCCAATGGTGGACTGTTTGATGTGGAGCAGCTTCTAATAGTGGACTTTCTGTTTTCACTTTTCTAATTGACAGAGGTGTCTTAAAAAAAAAAGAAAAAAAAAAAAAGAAAATATATATATACAGTATATATATTTATATTTAAAGATTATTTATTTTGTTTCAATAGTGTTGGTATTTTTTTCTCCTCTCTCTCTACCCAGCCCCCCCATCACCAGGAGTGTAATTTAGGTCTCATCATGAGCCTGGTCCTGCTCCAGGTTTCTTCCTGTTAAAGGGGAGTTTTTCCTTGCCACTGTTGCTTGTTGGGGGTCCGGCCCTGGGATTCTGGAAAGCACCTAGAAACAGTTTTGATTCTAACAGATGCTATATAAATAAAGATCGATTGATTAATTGATTGATTGATTGTTTGGTATTTTGTAATAAAACACAAATCGTTATAGTACAAAAGATCAAAATAATCATTGTGATTGGGGTACCTCAGTCTATCGGGGGCTGAGCAGAGAAGTGGAGGGTTATTGGTTCAAAACCGGATGCAGTCGAAACAAAAGCTGAATAAATAAAAATAACCACACTGATAGGGATGAAGACAATCCGGTCTTGCCAATGAGGTGTCCCTTATCTATTTTTAAGGGAGTTGGCAACCCTGATCAGGCCCTGGCTTTGACGTAGGACTGTATGAAACATAATATTTCCTTCCTTCTCTCTAGTCATGGCCATTTTTATCACAAACCATCCCTGGTTTAGATGAAGAGATATTTTTCCAGGAGGAGGATAAAAAAAATAACGAGCTGATCCCGTTAGCAGCACGTCAATTTGCACCGTAACTGATTCTAATTAAGCTTTCAAAATCGTCACACCTAGGATAGCCTTCTACATTTGGCCATCCTCAAGCATATGTTGCAATTAAGATGATCCATTATGAGCTTAATCATGCCGCTAATGCCGATAAATCCAGGCACCGCCACATCCTGGATGACACGGCTAATAAGCAGCATGCTTCCTTCTTCCAAATGTGAAAAAATGAAAAAGGTACAAAAGATATTTTCCAACATTTTAACGATTGTGCCCGGAGTCACTGAAAAGGCAACATTTGTTCTTTGGAGTGTAAAAATAGCGCACTAGCAATTTCCCATTCGGTGCTACACATGCGGGAGGAATGAGCAGTTGACTTTAATGAAGTAAATCCCACCGCAAGAGAGGATCTGTCAGATCAGGCAACCAATTAACAGCAAGGTATTTAACCTGTCTTCTGAGGGAGGCAGTGTGGGTTAAACACAGGAAGGAGGAAGACGCAGCGAGGTGGTTCCGTAGAGCCGTTCGTGGCAGCGACCGTCAATCCGTAATGAAACAAATAAGCCGCTGTGAGTTCATGTTCTGTTTGTTCTGGCGACAAAAGAGTCTGTTCTGTCCAACTGTCTCGCCCAAACGGCGCAATAGAAACGAGTTCAGCTCTCATTTAATGAAGTCCGGAACATTCTGACGACTGTTTGCGGTGCCGGAGCCCAGCAACTGTACACCAGTGGATGAGGCGGGGGTCCTATTTATGAGCTACACCGGCATTGTAGGGACACATATTTATGTATTACACTTGCTTTTAATTCTATTTTTGTAAGGACCAGCCCTTTAACCCAAACCTAAACCCAACACTGACTTCAGCCTTGATCCATTGGACCCCCCCTCCCCTCCACACACAGACACAAAGAAAGCACACCCTTATTAACCACGCAGTCATTCATTCATTTTCAAGCATTAATACATTTTGCCTATGAGAAGCCAGGATTTAAACAGCCCATTGAGCGGTCATGGGTTTAAAGAGTCTTGCCTCCGATTCTCTGACATCTGTGACATCTGTCGTGCCATCAGGGGTGGATCAGCGTGATGTGTTCACCGAAGATAGGAAATTTCAGCTCACTGCCTTTGGCTTCATGGGATTCTGGGGCGCAAAAGGGAAATCTAGTCTATGGATTAAAAAGAACCTCACCAGGTGAAGGACAGCGTGGCTTCATCGTCATTGTTTGGTTTGGTTTAATAGATGTTTGATAATCACAATGGATGCGGCCAAAAGGGTAATTCACAGATTAGTTCATTAACTAATCACTAAGATTAGTTCACTGATAACAAGCTGTCATCAAGCTTGCATGAAAGTGATAAGGCACTCTTTCACTGATCTTTTGAACTTTTCCAAATTGGAAAAATAGAAAAATGTCTTTTTTTTTCATTGATACACTTCAAAGTACTAATTTTTATAAGCTTCAAAGTCCTAATTTTATACTTTTAGGTTCATTTAGGCTTCCAGTGTTTTGGAATGACATCATGTTGTAGCTGCAATGCAAATCTGACAGTGTTGACATCAGGCCTGCCTGTGCGCTAACGCAGCATTTGCCCTTTGATGTGTTCAAGTCCGTGGGATTTCCTACTGTCTGCACAGCAGGGGGTCAATGTGGAATGCACCAAACCTCAAGTCTGCGTTGAAAACCAGCAGCGTTGACTCACTGCATATGACTGAGGCTACAGTGTACAGCACAGTGACAGTGTGGAAAACCAATTAGTCTTAGCCAAAACACAACACTTATAAACACTTTCTTGTGGATTTATTTATATATTTATATATATTCATTTTTGCAGCTAAAGTCTGTGATCATGTCTGTCACATTGTGGCATTTCCAGGAACCATTAAAGACTGGGACTGGTTCCCACCCTCTGCAGACGTTCCAAATTGGCTGTTGATTATTGGCGCACATGCCGACAAAGTCATACGTAAACACAATCCTCGTCTACAAAGTTATAATACAAGGAGTAAAGAAAAAAATCCTCTCACATTCAAATATGATAGAAGCTGCGATCTTTATCTCTGCTCTTGGCGAACGAGCTCAGCATATCAAATCCTCTTTTGGTCTTTAATCTGCTCAGGGTGAAGGATCACAGCAGCACAATGTGGGTCCTATGTAGCATCCTTTTGTAGTGTGAACTGAAAGGGTTGGAGGGGGCAGGGGTTCAGCTTCGGGGGGGAAATGTGGGGCTAACTTCACCGTTGGTAACCTTTTGGCGCCGTCCAACCAACAAAAGGAACTATGCCTGAGTCATCACCATCAACCGGCCAATCACTTCAGGAAACATGATTACATCATGATTACCGGGGGGGGGGGGGGGGGGGGGGGGGGTATCACACACACACACACCCAATACAAAATACAAAAAGAAATAAAGAATTGCTCGGACTTTACTTTTAGATCAAAATAATTCAAATCAATCTTCAAATCAAATCAATCTTTATTTATATAGCGTCTTTTACAATCAAAATTGTTTCAAGGGGCTTTCCAGAATCCCAGGGCCTGACCCCAGACAAGCAACAGTGGCACCTTATCATTGTTTTTTAAGCTTCTAACTAGCTTTATTTCACACTGTAAAATCTATTTTCTGGGCTTACCACACATGTTAGCACATTATTGGTGTTGTACTTTTTGTAAGAGAGGGTTCTAGAGTAACACTTCTTCTTTTGTCCAATAACTGCTTATAAATGACCAGAATACACACTTTGAGCCTGGTCCTAGTCAAGGTTTCTTCCTGTTCATAAGCAGCTGCTCCTGCCACTGTTGCTTGTTCTGTTTTGCGTCACTTGCCTCAAAGTTTATATAAATAAAGTCGCCTTGAAAAATTATACAAAAAAAAAAATAAAAATGTGTTGCTTTCAATGTTTTTAAACTACTTTTTAAGGCAGCCTCAGAAATGGCAGGTATTTGTTTGGTATTTTACAGGGAAACTAAAAGCTTTCACAACCTTAGATCACCACAAAACCCTGTGAAAGGACAAAGAGTGCAGTGCTACACAGCGTTTATTCATGTTTTCCCTCTCTAAAACTGGAGGTGATGTTTTTGCCATCATTCTCTTCTGAGGAGCTCAAAGAATATACTCCATGGCGTAACAAATGGCAAAGTTGTGGAGAATTCAGTATTGCACATCCAATATTCTACAGCTTCAGGCAAGGAATAATTGGAAAATAGCGGAAACACCTGTGATTGTTATTTTGTTTGGAGGACATTGCTGGAGATCCAGTGCAGAAAAGCTGCAACGCTGCATCAAGCTAAACAACCACTTATCGGACTGCAAAGGAAATTCAATTTCAGTCGTGGCTGGAAGAAAGGTGAAAGATATGAAAACTAGACATGAAGGAAAAACAGAATGTAGGGAGACGCTGGTAAATGCTAATCAGCTCTAAACTGCAGCAGAAGTCTGGTGCATGAGAAATGCCCAGCTGTTAGCATTAGCGAAAGGTAGCCTTTCAGCATGTGGCCCGCCACATCAAGGCAAAAGGCCACAGCTGGTTATTTCCTGTCCCTTGTCTCTGTGTTTAGGTTTGAAAGAGCCTCCTTGTCCTCCCTCAATTTCCTCATACTTTCATTATCGCGCGCACGTTTTTCAGCTTTGATGCCGCCAGTCTCATTTTCTTGCCGACTCGTTCCATTTCATCTCCGAGCTCATATTCAGGACTGTGCAAAATGAAGTCCCTCCGCCACAGATTGACTCTCATTCACATCGTCCCATTTTTGGCCGGATAGCTTTCTACGTGTTTGATAATGCTTTAAAGATTAAGATGGAAGGAAAAAAGATCCATTGACGGTGTTCTGCTCAGTAGCTTTATCTGTTCTTAGTTACCCATCTTCATATTTAGCGTGCTTGACTGTGTACACCTTAGAGCAAACCGTTTTGTTTTTTTGGTACCAGACAGTGTGAACAGCAGGAACCAGAAAGGTTCTAGTTTTTGGAACATAACCAAAAGTCGTTGCTCCGCTCTACATAAAGGAGGTGTATTTTAGAGGCCGTGCGTGTCCAGCAGAAACAGTCAACGTTTCCACGTCATCTGCGTGATGAGGTGAGCTCACCACAGTCCTGAAGGGTTTCATTTATTCGTCTGGTTTTGTATTGCAGCCTTTTGTATCTCCTGTCAAACAGACAAGCCTTGTATTCTGATTTTGTATTTCTTTTATGTTGTTCTTGATTATAATTTATATTTTCATTTTATCCGCTTAAAGCCAACTTCTTACTGACTGGCTGTGAGACCACTGTGGACTTTTTTCCACCAGTGATTAGGAACTCATAGCAGCACTGTTTTTATTCAACCTGCAAATAACACATCACTTATGTATGAGCACTGGTAATCTTTTAAATGTGTTTTATTTAAACCAGGTTGTATTTTTAGTTTTAGTGTTTGGATGATACTGGAATCCCTCATTTTTATTTTTGATCTCACAGCCGTCAGAGCTCCAGAACGGAAAATGACATGTCCAAAATGGCAATTCCGAGGAAAACGGTGCAAAATCCAAGAAGTTGCATAAATGTTTTCAGAGAGGTGGGGCTATATTTCACAGGTTCTAGATGTTTTATCTTATGACCTGAGATATAATCAAAATGGAACAGCATTTCAAACAACCCAAAGCTTTACTCCCATCAAGTTGGAGAGGCATTTCTTCTGGATCCCATGGTAACCTGTCCATGACCTCTGAGGATCCTGTGCATGTATCCTAGTGTGCTAATATGTGCAGTACGTTGGCCCATGGCTGTGCAATGACATAAACTTAATGAGAGAAACACACAGGTGTTAAAAAAGGATATAAATAAATACATTAAAAGGGCCTACAGAGAATGAAGATCCACAGGTGCAAATCAAATTTACAGCCAGTCCTCTAGTTCAGCAGTGTGCACAGAATTGAGCTGACCTTCTGAACCCCAGCAAGCTACAAAAAGAAAGGCTCCCCGACTACCACCTGCTGTCTTCTGAACTCCTGGAGTCATCGCAGTGGTACGTTCAGAGATCTAATAGCTCATGTTCAAGTTAAATTGGAATAAAATGATCCTGAATTCTTTCACTTGTTGCTCAGAGGGTGAAATACTGCATGAATCAGACACGGCGGCTTTTTGCCAAACGGCTCCGATTCAACCTACCAAAGGTTCCAGTGAATGTTCACAGCTTTCTTTGGCATTGGTGAGGTCACTAAACCAGCATTTTCTCTCTTTTTTAACCAGGACCCTGAATGAATCTAAAAACCGAGCCCATCAACCTGATTCAAGGTGTGTTTGGGAGAGAAATGATGGCCAAGAACTGATGTTACCGACTCGATTCAGGGTTTGGTGGCTAAATATAATCCTGCAGATCACAAACAAATACAACTGTCCAGATACTTAAACTACCTTTGAATGAGTGGCTGTCTCCCCGTAGCCAACAGGCTGCAACTCTCACTCCTAATTTCCTTTAATAAAAAGTGTGAATTAATGTAACAACCTCTTCAGCTCAGAGCCGTGCATACAGGAAGTGAGGTAGCTGATGAGGTGGCATGAAGTGGCATGGTGCTACACGAGCACTATAGAGCAGACTGTCCAGTTAAAGTTTTGTTCTTTCTTCATTAAAGAATGATTGGAACAGTGAAATGCAATTTGTACCCCACCCCATACACACAATTGTTTTCCTCTTCCTTTGAAGACCTCTTATTGGTCACAACAAAGGGGGGGACAAAGTGATGGGGTAAAAAGGCAAATGAATAGATCCTCTCAATGCAGCTGCTACACACAAACGCAGACACAGGTGGATGCAGGACGGAAAATAACGACTCCAGACGACTGTAGGATCTGCATTTGTTAAGGAACAGTCTTGTGTTTTGTCTTTTTTGTGTATTGTCAGGTGCACACGTGGCAGCCTCGCTCACAAACACACACTCAGTGCCTAAATGCATCACATCACGTCAAAAGGAAGGACGAGTTGTGTTTATGGAATCATATTGGAAGCGATTTCAGCTTTTTTTATTCCATCCATCATCCACCCACCCATCCATCATCCACCCATCCACCCATCCATCCATCCATCCATCCACATACCCATCCATCATCTACCCATCATCCATCCATCCACCCATCCACCCATCCATCCATCCATCCATCCATCCATCCATCCATCCATCCACATACCTATCCATCATCTACCCACCTATCCATCCATCCATCCTTCTGTCGTGGCATCAATTTCCATGGCAACTATTCCGATTTTCTGGTTTTTCACTCTACCAGTTTCTTCTACAACAGTACAATTATAACTTTCTAAATATGAAAGGGCAGCATCATCAATGGATCCCCCCAAAACAGAAAACTGGGCAGGTTCTGGTCAGTAGCCACCTTATCAAGTGGGCAAATTTATGAAAGTGATTCTCATCACACAAACCAACCCGAGTGCACTGGATTTAATCAAAGCGCAGTGTCACTAAATAAACAAGCAATGAAAGAGATGCATTGTGCTTGACTTCCATTAAGTGATGCTGCGACACTCTTGCATGTTGAGAAGATTTAAAGGTCAACCTCATTTTCCATCTGAGGTCGATGAAGAGATGAACATTTGAAGAAATCATCACAATCTCATGAATATTATTAATGGAATTCTCCCCCCCCCTCATTTGCATAATCGGATATGCTGCTCGTTTGTTGTGTTGTATCTGAAAAGGAGCACATTTTTTTGACCTCAGGGAAATGGATAAATCTAAATATGGACATTTGCAATTGTTGCTTTCTCATCAGACTAAAATCTCCATTTCACACAAAAATGTAACAAAGCACAGCCACCATCACAAACCAGGGGAATCGATGAAACGCTGTCTGGAGATGGAGAGGAAGATGCTTACGATGCAGCGCCCGAGAAAATTAATGATTGTTGCAAGGTGAGTAGAGGAAACGCCTACAAGGAAGACGTGGAGTTGTTGAAAAACAGCAAGCTAAAGAATTTCTTGTCTGCGGTTTCTGTAGAAATAATGTTTCCTGAGGCAATAAGGATGATTGCTTTTTAATGTTTTTGTGGTTTTTGCACGTCTGTCTTTTCTGCTGACTAACCCCAATATGCTGCATTATCCTGAGCCCGTTGTGCGTGTTCACACACTCAGAGGAGGAATGTGTTTTCATGGTGGTGAAGGTTGCCGACTACAGACGACGTTCCACGCTGAAACCGTCAGCTTGGCTTTTGGACGGACCCTTGTCCTTTAGGCTGGACCTGCCCGGTCACACGCCGATGTTGCCCCCTTCTAGGCTCAAGTTGGGGACCATGAGGGTAATATTTGCTGATATAAATAATGCTTTGAAACACCTATATATACTGAACACAAAACAAAAAATGAAGCAAACATTAACGGGACTTTAACAGGGCAGAAAGAAGGAGGGGCAGAAAGAAGGAGGCAGAGAACACAGAGGTCCTCCAAGCAAGAACTTTGAGAGAGTTGTCTTCCCTTAATGGGGGTTGTGCAACTTCAAAATTACTGTACATATTAACCCGCAGCAGCTGTAGACCATTTACTGTATATACGCAGGTGTAAGACAAGGTTACATAAGAGTTTGCTTTATGATCAAAAGTCTCTTATCTTTGATATTTGGAAGATCAAAGGTCAAAGTCTTTCCGGAATCCGGAACATCACCAAAATCTAATGAGCTCTTGCATGGCCCATTAACATGTCCTGAAAAATTCACTAAATTAAAAAAAAAAATCATATTAAAATAAACACAATCCACCTTTTAGTTCCTGGTGTGTTTTCGGTAGTGTCAATGTCACATTCTCCTGGGGGAGCCATGAAGATGTGAAGCTTTGTTGATCTGATCCTGCTAAATTTTAATTAGTGTGATATGGTAACATTAGAAGTCTATCAGAGCCATCGTCGCTGCTTTTCCCCGTAGAGTTCACTGCAGATTTAATGAGCGGGGAGGATGCGACAAAACTACTGAGATGGATTCAATTTGCGCGTAGTGTGATGCCGCTGAAGAGGAACCCAAAGATGAAGAGTTTGGGGTGAGTTAACGGGCGCACAAGGAGCTGCTGCAATTTCTGTGTTTAATTACGAAGTTCCCAGATTTTAGTGACCGGGTGGATGGAGCACACGTCGCCACTTGCATGAACAAGTAGCATTTCATCCTTAAGCTGGCAAATTAGTAGAGTTATTGATTAGCTAATTAAAGAGGTAACCAGTGCAGTGGTAACTGGTGCAGAAAAGGAGCTCTGCACATGATCTTTAGAGGCTCTGCTCGTCTCACTGAGCCATCACCCACAGGGATCGACGCTGACAGAGACCAGACATGGTTGGTCTATACAGTGTGATGCTACCTGTGCAGTCACGCTTCAGTAGCGCTGCTAATTTGAACTTTGAGCTGTAGCCTGAGCGCGTTCCCGCTCATCCAAACTAGTCATACCCTCCACAAAGCCACTAATGAGCATATAGGCGCTGCCAATTTTTCAGGTTTTGGCCGATAATGCCTCCGCAAAGCTGGTATCGTGCTTTTATAAGCGAGGTGACAAACACGCACTTTTCTTGTTAGCATAAAAATTATATTTGATGGTACATTTATTGTATGAATGTGTTCTTTACCTTGAGGAAGAAGAAGAAAACGAAGCAAACTTTATTCACCACACAGAGAGTTGCACACAAGGCAGATGCATTTATGCATCGCAAATGTACAATGAACACGCACAGTCATTAGGGGTGAGGAATCAGAGCGAGAAAACTTTCTCAGAGAGACACTTTCAGCATTGGGGGTTAGGTACCGTGCTCAAGGGTGCCTTGACAGTGCTTTGAAAATGCCCTGGCACCTCTCCTGCCCGTTTTCCAATTTTTTTTTGCCAGGGCTTTATCCCTCCGACTCTCTTCCTAATCCTTCCACACTAAGCTACCACTGCCCCAATTTTTGCTCAGAAAGGTAACACGTATTAACGGATAAAGTCATCATTCATTGGTTTTTATGTTTTTTTGTTTTTTTTCCAAAATAGAAATTCAACGAATCAACGAGAGACAAATGGAGCAACGCCATGTGTGCCAGCTGTGCAATGCAACAACAGGTACATGTGAGTGCTGCCTTTTGAGCGTTCCACACCTCCACTCCATCCTCATGCCAGCATGTTGTGTTTCAGGTTTACTGGATGGCAGAGGGAGCACAGGGTAAACCGGTGAACTGAGCTTTAGCATCATCACTCATCCATGTTCTCAAACCCTCACCTGAATTGAGCTCACTGGTGAAAAGCCAAAAATGATCCAACAGCAGCCCCCTGAGAACCATGTCTCGAAGCAACACAACCGTCTAGCTGGCCAGCATAGACAGCCGGCGGAGGAGTGAGCGAGGGGCAAAGGAAATTCAAGCGGGACAGGAAGCGCTGCGAGCGATCTGTCTGTCACTTGAGATGTGAGAGTAAGACGATGATTGCACGGAGGAGTGAGGAAGATGGAAGGCAAACTAATCGGCTTGTGTCCATTCATTTCTGACACGTTGCATAACTTGAGATGACAAGCTTCAGAGGAGGGAAGGAGGGGTTGATTGCAGAGACAACGAAGAACCTTTCTAAAAAACAAAAATGCCTGTTTTTACCCCAGAATGTTGAATAATTTAGGTCTCTATAGTGGCACAGATAGTCGGCTGCTATCATAGCAGTGTGCCAACACACCATCAGGTCCTTGTTAGTCTGTAGATTTCCCAGTAAACACCACCAGGAGCAAGCTCCGCACTTTGACAGCAGGGCACTCAGGACTGTGAACAGCAGTTGGTACCTCCACTTGACAAACTCAGACCTCACAAAACTCCACCGGCCTCCTGCATTCCGACTGCCGCCTCTCTCGGACATCTCCTCTGACTACCCCTGGGAAACCCTACTCGCACCATCCTTTCATTAGAACCCCCGTGCAGCTGGCTGGAAAAGGCTGCACTGCAAACCCCCACACCAGATGCCTGCACATCATTTAGGACTTAAGAGTGTCAGTGGCTCAACCTGGAGGGATGCAGCAGACCACGGTTGATGGCGATCCCCGATGAAGCTGATCGGCTCAATGATGACCCCATCAAGCAAGATTGGGTCCTCACAATGGAAAATAATTAGATGGATAGACAGGAGTGCTGCATAAACACTGGAATTTTTAATTTTGGTATATCCTAATAAGGATTTTAAATACCTCAAGGAGAACAATGGGCTAATACTATGATCTTAAAGTGCTAGATTTTTAGAAATTTACACTCTAGGTTGATATGATGATGATTGATTCTGAATACTTCTGAACATTTTCCCCCGTTCATTGATACCGTATATTATCATTTTAGTACTGCTGAGTGTTGTCACAATGCTGATGTGTAGGCTCAGGTTATTGTTGCCCCAGAAAAACACGCACAAGAAAGGGACTTGGCCAGGAGAAATAGATTCAGTCATTGGGCTGAAAACCAGGACGAGAGAGAAGATAAATGTGACGGCAGCAAAAGCCCACCGAAATGACACGTCTCCCTCAAAGAGGGCGGCCCTAAGAAAGATCAGGGAAGATGCCCTGAATTCTGAAACCATCTGAATGCACTCGGTGGAGTTTCCAGCAGCCATTAGAGGAAAAGTTGTGCCTGTGATTGATTGGCAAGTATTTCAGATGAGGGCTGTACTTGGCATATAGTGTTTTATGGCACTGATGAGGCAATCAGGGTTCTCGCCTTGAAGCAGACTGAAAATGGTCAGGCATAATTTAGCCACTGGACTGACTTATGATGAGAGGATGACAAGAGGTGAAAAAGAGAGGGGGGGCACAGCAAACACAAATTAACTTGGAGGGCTTTCCGTGTGTCATTATCGGGAATCCCATTTAGCAGAGGGCAGCATTTCCAAAGAAAACACATGATCTGACTCTGCCATGGTGGAAACAATAAAACACCACCATAAGCTAGCATTCAAGTTCTTTGGCAAGTTAGAGCTTTGTTTTGTCTTCATCACAGGCTATTTCAATAATTGAATCACGCTATATTGGACATCCTTGCATTTCTGTATGATTAGCATGAGGGATGATGAACTATTCATCTTAAGTAGTCTGGTTTCCAACTAAACAGAGCCAAATATAATTATGTTTGTCTGCATGCATTAGCACTTAATTGTTGCAAAATAAACGGTTTTGCAAATGAATGTACAATCGATGCTGCCACTGCCCCGCAAGATTGTAAATAATGAACTGCATTTGATTTTTGCTCTCGTTTCATAGAAGTTAATTAGCTCCTCTGTGCAGGTGAAAACGAAATATAATTGGTTGTGCATGCTAATGTTAAGGGATGCCAGAGAATTCTAAAAGGTTGTTTTACTTTCCTTCACAGCATTGTGTGGAAAATAAATCACTTGGTGGGCGCTTGGTGTGGCTCAAATTCCCGAAAATGCTTAAACATAAAATACCCTCGATTTTTTTTACTGCTCAAAAGGAAGAAGCAAACTGATCTAAGCTTTTACTCATGGAGTTCTTTGGAGACAATGGTTTTGTGGTCGACGTTGGAACCGTGGTTCGCATTTGGGTCACTGATGTCTTTGTAAACCGAACCAGCGCAGTTAATCGGCATGGGCACAAGGGAGAGAAATCCACCAAACGGCAGGGGGAAAAAAAAAGGTTCCGGCTGTGTACAGGATTTGATTTCGGCTCCCTCTCTTGTTGCCTCCATGCTGCTTTTTATAACTCTGACTTATGTTGAGCCAATGTTCAAATAGCCTTTTTGTCAGCGATTCCCGGCTTTGGAGCGCTCCAACCTGAGCGGTCACAACACAACCCCGATCTGCAAAGACATTACTTCCCGTCGGTGACAGCGAGGTGTCAGATTTCACTGTGACTCTGAACTCTTTTAAAGTGAGGTACAACGGCGTGGATGGCAGATGTCATGTCGCTTTGTGTCCCGCTCTGCCAGAGTTTCCAGGAGAGAGCTCATCTGGAAAGAGTAAACACATGCCAGCATTAAGTCAGAATTATAGCGGCACAGATTTTTTTTAAAAACAAAAAAAACCAAGGCTGCATTGCGTTTTATTGAAATGCACCTTTGGAAAAGAAGAAGAGCTGCTGTGAATCTTGTAAACCGCAGGAAGAAAAAGTTCTGGCAGACAAGGCTTTGGTTATTAAGAGGGTGCCATCGCACAGCAACCTAGTTCTGCAAACTAGGCTGACAGAACAAGGAGAAGGGAGAAAAGTGAGCGTGAGGATGGAGAGGAACCAGAGAAAACCAAGCTGGATTTTAATTGGCTGTTTGTTTTTCATCAGTCCCAGAAGACGCGGTATTTATGAGTTTTATCTTCTTGTGCCGCTGCGGACTAACAAGACAGGACGGTGGAATGTGACACACACTGAGTCGTGTCCCAGAATTCTAGTGTTCACGCTGACATTTTGCTCAATCTGCTGAATTTGAGTTCAGCGCACTGCACACGACTAAAGTTAGTCCAGTGACTTGGCAAATGAACGGCAACAGAAGCTCCTCCGTCCGCCTGTTAACTGTGGTTCCATCCTTATCAGGGACATTAGGGCCTATCGCAGCAGTCTCCCCCCCATGGGTCGTTGGCACATCCCAGGATCACGCCATACGTTGATGACTGTTGGAGAAAGTGTTCTTTCAGCGGAATTTTTTTTAGTGTTTCACTCTGTGTAAGAGTGCAAGCATGTGATCACCATGCGTCGTGAAGCATCGTGGTAGCAAAGACCCCCAATGATCTAATTCTCATACAAGGGTTGCAAGGAATATGAACATTTTGGACTCATTTGTATGTTTTTTTTTAAAGAACAGCTGCTTCAGGTGCCATTTGGTGCCATTCTAAAGAGGAATTTTATGACTGGCTGTTGCATAAGACCCTATAACAACTCCACTCCAACACCTTGGTGACTGTTTTTAGTTTCTGTGAACTCGATTATTAAACACATCGTTTTATGGTCATATATAATGTGGGCTTCTGTCCTAACTCCCCTTTTTCTCCCCCTTTATCCAACTAGCCAGCAGTAAGAGGGCTGTCCCATGTGGTCCTGCTGGAGGTTTCTTCCTGTTCAAGGGGAGTTTTTCTGCAACAGGTTCTGGGTTTTAATCAAAACAATGTTGAATGCAACACAGTGTAACTAAAGTTAAACATTTATTGTAACATAAAAAGTTAACTTGTTAGCTAATTGGAATTCAAGGGATGTTAAATGATTAGTTGTTTTTATTATTCCATGCAGAATAATAATTCCACTGATTCACTCCGAGCATTCTTAAAATACACTCAGAGCTGCCTTAATGCCATGGAAATATGCTGCTACTATTTAAATATTGATAAAAGCATGAGTCACTCTTCTGTCAGGGGCTGTGGGGAAATGTCATATATTTACTGAGAAACATCATATCTTTAGGTTGATATGATTAAAACCTCAAAGTCTGTGTGTGTAAAGAATTTATTTCAGCGGAAACACTATTCTGTCTCACATCATTCACAACGAGGAAAAACACTGGTACTAAAGAGGAAAAAAGTGGAAATAAATAACAACCCTCCTTCCACTCCTATTTCCTTCTTGCTCGCCCACCACCACTGAAGCCGTCTCCAGGCTCAGTTGTGCAGCCTGTCTGATGAGGCTAAGTAATCCTCGCCTTTCTGTAGAGGCTAAACGTAGACTCTGACACACAGGTCACCACTGTGACCTTTAGGAAATGTAACCTTGAATGTGGACAAATGAACAAAATCGCTCAAGGAAGAAAAAGAAGAAGAGGAAGCTTTAACTCCTACTAGACACATTTAAGAACCCCCCACCACCACCACCCACCCACACACACACCCTCCCACACACACACCCTCTCACACAATCAAATGCACCAAGGTAGCCTTTGATTAAGTAACAGCTGCTACACCATCCAGCATTATGGCACCCTTGAGGAAACATGGATCCTGACATAATCTCACATGCTCTCGCTCAGTCACACCATAAAATTCTTTTTCCCGGGGCAGCCTGTATTTCACCCTATCCACACGTTAAGCACCCTCAGTGATGTGTCCGCTTCAGCACCTCTATATAAACCGGGCCTCACTTCAGGCTGGACCCTTACGGCACTTTTCCGCGGCAGAGTATCGGCTCTACACGGTTGGACAGGGCAAAGTTTTCACAACGAGGTGGTCGGAAGCTCTCGTGTTAGCATGTAAACATATTCGAAGAGACAGAAACCATCATACGATAAATCTTTTAAGACATTCGGAGGCAAACTCCAGACACTTTACAATGTGGAAATCGTAAAATTCAAGATTCAAGATGTACTTTATTCATACTTTATTCATCCCAAATACAAGCGGAAGACAGTTACCACTGGTGGCCAACTCATTTTCTGCATACAAGAAACAAGCACACTTCTTTCTAAATACACGTTTGTTCTTTGTGAGCTCACTCTGAATTTATTAAGTATCGTAAATATGCTGAAAGTCACAAAACCCTTCCGACTCTCTGTCTAGTTTCCAAGAACTCAATGAGTAAGTCGACTCTCCTTTCCTTTGCTCGCCAGTCGGTGCCGTAAATATCCTCCATTTGATTAAAACACTTTAAAGCTTTGTATATTAAAAAAAAACAGCCTTTCCAGTCCTTTCTGTTCTCCACATCTCTGCTCCTTGATTGCCCAGTAATCATCTTTGGAGGTTTTTAGATGTTCTTGATATCGTGTTTATGGCTGCTGGTAAGTGTAGCCATCATATTTCATGTAAATAAATATACACTGTCGCTATTGTGGGGTTTAAAACAATGCTTAAAAATTTGTTTTCTGAAATTGCTCTGCTGACCCTGTTATATCAATCCTCTGACCAATCAGAACATCAAGAGACCAACCTTAACATAATAGTATCTACTCGGCACACTTGAAACCTGAGCGCCACTAGGCTCTGGGACCATACCTTCTCAAATCTGCATTGGTAGTAGTGGACTAGCAGCATTTCAGAAAGTTGTTTGTCCTTGCTAGGCATTCATTTCAAGTGAAAATGCAGCACTTCCGAAAATAAAATAGGGGTGAAACGCTGCAAGACAGCTGAGTCGGAGCAGCAGATGCCGTACCCCAATCCATTTTGAAAGAGCAAAAATCCAAAAGTAATGAAATCAGTAAGGCCTGTTCAAAAGGAACGGTAGCCCCTTTTGGTCCTGAAATAGACCTTATGTAAACTCAGAATGAGTCAAGTATGTGGGAAAAGGAGTTATCCAAATAGGCAACGACAGAAAATCTGCAACACTAAAAGTGAGCCTGGCGCGTTAGGTAACATGCTAAAAGGAGATCCGCTGGGGCTCATAATCAAAGTTGCTCCAATTTAAGCACAGCTCCAAGTGATTAGCTGCAAGAAGCACAAACTCTGCTATAATGTGTAATAATATTAGTTATAAATAGAGTAATGTAGATCCAATATACTCTGCATTAGAATGTAGAACATCAGTGTTTGCCCTTTTTTCACGTTTTCCCCCATAATAGCAATATTTATACCTGACTCTGTGCCAAATTCCATTTGTTCATCTACGGTAGGTTAGTCTGCAGCTTTTAAAAGGTTGTTTGCCATTGATTTTCATATCCATGCACTTTAGGTCTGCATAATTGAATAAGGTCAGCAAGAAGAAAGTGCTTTTTTCTACATACCAATTTATCCAGGTCTGAGAAATAGTTCGATTTAAGAGGAGAAATTGACTTTCTTCCAACAGTGCATTTTGCATTTTCATGTGAAAAACTGTGAAAAGATGGTAGATGTAATGTGAGAGTCTGGATTATATATAATCAAGGTAAATATATATACACACATACTCAGATTCAATCAAGAGGAACTTGTGAGCGGTGGGCAGTTGGCATGTGCTGATGGGGAACATTTTCATATCAGGGTTAGAGGTAGAGACTGGAAATGAGATGAGGAGGAACCCTGCCTGGCCTGGCCACCACTCCAAGTCCAGTCCTTTCCTTCTCCATCCTTGCCAGTCCAGGATTCCAACTGGCGACCACTCCCCCAGAGACTGAAGCCTTAATCCAACACCTTAGACCGCTCGGCCACACTACCAGATGAGATGAGCGCATGTGCGCCCCTGGGTGGTGATGAAAACCGTCCTAACTAAAACTCAGGCTGCTGACTGAACACAGAAAAGAACAGACACGGAACACAATTTAATCGAGCTAAAAGATTTGACCAGATTCATCGACCACCTTGGGTTGGAGCTCTGCCTCGTGCTTTTATTTACCGAGTATTCCTGGAGTCTAGAGATTTTACTACAGTGTTTATGACAGGAGGAGGTGGTAGTCATAAAGTGTAAAGTTGAAGCCAATGGCTTCTACTCCATCTGGGGGTGTAACTCAACAGAAGAGGATGAGCTGCATCCATTAGCCAGATAGGCTAAGAGTTAGCCTATTTGTTCAGTGCTATTATTAGTAAGAGAAGAGGCTGTATTTCTGTTTCCAACTATGTGCGTGTTGTATTGTTCTAACATATGTTCTTTCCACTAATATGCTAACAAACTAGGCTAAATTGCCGTTCATTTCCCAAATTAAGTAGCTGACGAGTTTCTTCCAAGGAAAAAATAATCCTCACATATTTAAAAGCTAAAGTACACGTCTCTACTTGAATGGGCACGCAAGTAAACATTTCCCTATTTGAGTCACAGAAAAACTTTCACGGTGCTCGTTCCTTACTTCTATCTCTCCTAAAGTTATTTTTTTTTAATCACCAGCTAAATGGAGACGGAATAAACTTGTCTTTGCTGTGTTGTCTTTGAAAGCAGCAGTCTGATCCCGGCTATTGCATCACCTTGTGTATTCCAGGAGGCAGCGATATGTCGCTTTCTCTGTTGGGCTCGTCGCCAACTTTTCTGCCTTTCGGGAGCGCTCTGGAGCACCTCCACGCAATCCCACTTCCCATCAGGTGTGATCATACAGGAGAGCCTGCTGGGAGCACAGGACCACAGCAGCGGTGGCAGCGGAGGACTTCACATCTGAGGGGCTTTGGTGTGGAGATTAGCACTCTTTCAAAGGATGCTGGATTACATCAACGGTGCTAAACCCATGGCTACGGGGACAACAGACAACCTGGGAATATACAGGAAAGACAGTCGGACAGAAAGACGGATGTGGAGAGGGCACAAAAAAGTTAAAGACAGAACATACAAAACAGAAACGCATGCCCCTGCCCCCATTTCTCAGACAACTTTTTGTGTTTCTGTTTTGTGACGTTCTTCCTCCTCTCCATGTGCCATAAAAATTCAGATTCTGTTTTGTGTTTATGACAGATAAAAGCAATTGCTGGAGTTCTTTTTTTTGTCAAAACAGATCATTTATCAAGTAGAAATAGTGGAAATACAGAGCTTGATGTAAACTTTTATCTTCGGGCTGCAGCTCTCCTGGGCTCGGCGAGATCGATCCCGAGGAGGCAGCGTTGCGTCGATATCGCAAAATACCGAGATCCTGCGCGCACAGCTTCATTTTCAACTGTTTCTGTATGATGCCGCCCTGACATGATGCGCTTGATTAGAACCCGTGCTTAGACCCCCACCCCCGGAAAGTCTTGGGTGACTCCAAACCAACAGCATAACGGATGAAAGTGTCTGAGAAAACAATTGTGAAAAAAATGAAAGAAAAGCTGCAGGAGAAGAAAAATAAACTGCGGAGGCCACTTTAACAATTCTGAAATTCAAACACAAACAACCATGGGGGCTAAAGGATACATGAAAGAACACAATCCATTTTTATTTCCTCCCAAGTCTTCAGGGTTTCTCACTAGCTTACTGTAAAGGTTAAACGGCGCATGAATGGAAGTCAAAGACAACTACAGAGGAGTGTTGTTATAACTGTATTTAACATTCTGATGCTGGGGCCACTGGGACCAACATGGGAGTGCAAACATGGACTGGGCTGATTAGTTTAATTGCTCAGTACATTATTATCCTTCATAAAAAAGAACAAACAATACTCTTATTATTATAGGAGGGCTTGTTCCCTTTTCACTGTCACAGCTGCCAGGGACTATTCTTCAGCAACAATCACATCCCTACAGGCGCTTATTGAGCACTAATTTCACTTTGAACCCTCTGCTGTGAGCAGAGAGCGACTGAAATACGAGATTATGGAAAAAGGTGAGGGCCAAAGTCTACATTTCACCGCATGTGGGGGTACCTGATGCAATTCTACACCATTATGTTGCAATTTTCCCTTTCTTAGGGATTTTAGAAGGTACGTGTGCCTTTCTCACTTATTTAATGTCTGAAGTTTCAGTTGGCGCCCCCTCACTTTCCCGTCCCCTTGGATTCTGAGGCAATGGCAACATCCGTCCGAGTGAAGCTTCAGCTGTGTGAAAACAGGGGCGGTATTCCCAAGTGCAGCAGGCTTAATGCTCAGTATGCAGAGTGAAGGTGCCCTTTAAGTAGTGTAAATAACGTCTGCACTATATGAGTGATGGACATGACTAAATAGGACCTACGGCTCCGTTTAAATTGACAAATACACTAACCTGCCCTTTAGCGCCTGTTCAAAAGTGCTCTTCAGGCTGCCCTTCCGATACACGAGATGCGATAAGGAGCCATCTGTATGTTAATATGTAATGACATGAAATATCCCTGGACCAAAGCAAGACATATAATTAATTGCTCTTCCTCTGGTAGAAAAATGAGCCATCATGTGACGAGCCACTGACCACCAGCCAGAAGGAGCCGATAAACTCGACGAAAAACCCGTGTTTGCCACGCTGGCTGAACCACTTCAGGTGGTGGGTGGTGCCAAAGCACCGCGGCAACACCTGCTTCCCTCCAGAACAAAGGACGATGACATTCAGCCCAAGCTAGATTTCATGGCAGCGAACAACTGAAAGGGCAATTCTAATCCACAAAAGAGTCTGCAAATGAATCCTCGCTTAAGTGTGCTCTTTAGCTGGTGCTGCAAACAGCTGTCTCCCCACTGCTGGGTATCACCTGACTGCCCTGCGATAATACGCCAACAACGTTGACAACCGCCAGCATCTGACCTGACTTGAATGGCAGAGCGAGTATGGGCGCCGAGTTCTCTTCCTGGTGACTGTGAATAACAGATTGGGCCACACAAATGAAGTAATATGTGCTAAATGCACAATTTTGTCAAATTTTTGACGTTACCATTTTACCACGCTCCATTTCTGAGCTGTTGCGTAACAGTGCTTCACTAGTCTCTCACTAGCTTTTATCTTTTGATGTCCAGCACACTCTTTTGCGTCTCTGTTCTTTACAGTCTGCAGTTATTTCTGCCTAACGCATCACAACTTTTGTATTGATTGTACTCCATTCTCGTGTGAACTGTTCCATTTATGTTAGCTTTAAATATTGGCTTTTGTCTGATTAATTCGTATGTATAAAAAAAAGGAATCAGTATAAGTGGGCGGGTAAAAAAGCCATCTCTTCTATTCAGTGTTCTGGCCGCATCACTTAATCCAATGATCTGGCAAAAAAAGAAGAAACAAGCCAATACCTCCTGCTGGACCTCGTGTACCAGTCAGAAACACACAATCTTGTGGACAAGGGTTTTAAATAAAAAAACAAAGGCCTAGGGCTTGAATGTTTCATCTAGAACAGTGTTTTTTAGTTTCAGAAACACAAAAAAAATCACAGTGAAAGGACCTCATGGATGTGTGTTGAGAGTAAAAACACAACAAAGTGACCAGTGGCGTGGTTTCTGTGCACAAGAAGCACATTGAAATCAAACCATAATTCCTCAACAGGTGACCAACCTCCCAGTTAGTGGGTGTTATGTAAGCGTTACAGTTGAGCTCATCAGTCTGATTTGGACACTCGCAGGAACGACGGCGCACCTCCCACGGCTTAATCAAGGCAGCTTTGAAGCACGATAGCGCGACCCATCAGTCATGTATGATATGAGGTATCTGAAGCACCATCACGTCTCGTTATTATAAATGACTGACCGGTCCCTGCTCAGCCGCAGCACCACCTCCACGCTATGATATGAGACCACACTGACATGTAGCACAAAGCAGATTAGGAACATTATCCCACCTCCCTGTCATGTAGCCAATTTGGCTACACGCTCCGGCCCGGTCCCGGTGAAGGCGTCTATGCTGCGACGCTTCATTCGCTGAGCTCAATGCAATTTATGCTGAAATTATTTTCACAGCCTCAATAAATTGGCGGCCTTAACCTTTGTGCGTCTGTGGAGCTGCCAGTATACAGCTTAGGCATTGATCGCCCGAAACACAAAGATGACATGAGCGGCGTGATGCGGCTATTGATATCCACAAAGATGCTGGATGTCGCAGGTTGAGTCAGATGGAAGGCTTTTTTTCAGAGGAATAAATTATTATTCAGCACGCACGTGGGCACAATTTGCGAGCCACAAAACGTCCTGAGCTCTCGGAGAACAAATGGAAGCAGGTAATGGCTGCTAGAAAGCGCACGCCTAAACATCGTTAATGGAAGATGGTTGTTTGTTTTTATTAAATCAGCAGAACAATGCCGCTGGCTGTTCGCCCCCCCATGGGTCAGAGAGGGGCCTCACCCTCAGGAAGGGGTCGACGGACCAGGAATCAGCATGTCACATTTTTCTACAAAAATAAAATGCAATTTATGAAATTGGTATAATAATTGATATTCTCATACTGTATTTGTATTTGGGCACTATAAGCTGTTGTTGAAAAGGACATCGGTTTCCGTAGTTTTACCTTGTCCCCATTCGTGATTAAACCCCACCACAGTGCTGCTATATTTACATTTAGCTTATCAGGGTTTAAGCTCCTCAGAAAAGGTGGAATAATGTGCTTATATTGCTGTCATGGCAGCTGAAACCACATATTTCATGTCCACTGATTGAAAAAAAAACCTTTCCTTTTTTTTAAACAACTAAATGGGGGTGAAGGTTTGGATGATTCCCCAGCAGATATTGGCGTCCCTGCCAGAGCTCGTGTCTTAAATAGAAAATTGAAGAATAATTGCATTAGATTCGGTGTTGACTCTTGCACGAGGCTGGTTAATATATATATATAGCTTGAAAATGTAATTCCTTCATCAATCCTTGAATCACCCCTCACAAAAACAAATGACTCAATCATATAAAATATGATTACATCGAAGAGACTTGGACCTAACCGAGGTCCGTGTACCATATAAGAAGCACAAACTGGGGACGGAATTATGAATGCAGCCCAAACTCTCCCCCACAGAGACTGTTGCTAAAGCCTTCCAGATACCACAGGAGGAGATCTGAAGGTCCGCTGACACCCACAACAAACATGTCAGGATGCTTTATTCCAAAAAAGATTTCATAGCTTTCTACTGTCAACTCACAGCTCCACAGAATGCAATCCATTCATGCCTCCCGTTGCTTTTCCTTTTATTACGTGCTAGTTAAAAGGAGAACAAGGTGCATGATGCTTTGCTTTAACCACGGCCCCTATGATTAGCTTCGCCTCAAAGAGCAGCAGCTATTATTTTTTGCAAGCAATGCTAATCACACGTGTTTGAGCCTGTTTTTACTGCCAATCATGCATCACCATCACTGATACTGTCATTTATTTATAACAACGCGCACGTCTTTTTGACACCGTGACTTTTCGCCAGTGCTCCAAAAACAAAAAGTGCCAAAAAGCACCGTTGACGCGTGCCTTTTTATTTGCTTGTAGTTTCACTCATTATGACAAAGCTGCTGTAAGAGGGCCTAAAAGCGTCTCTTTATTTCCGGATTTGAATTTTAAACAGAGTGGCAGCTGAAGCCCAACCAGCGAGATGAGGCGGAAGCCAACTTTCACGGATGGTGATTGGCAGGTAGCACCTTGGCCTGCTCCAAAAGACTGATGAAATAAACGCTAGTTTGGCTCGTGGGGAAAATCTGGCAGTCGTATTTGTGTGGGAAAATTCTGTCACCTCCTGTTGGATCACCACTCGCATGGCGCACTGAGCAAACGCTTTAAATCGGCTTGGTGAATAAAAAGGTTTTAATTGACTATAAAATGCAGATATTGGTTTACGTGTGAGGAAAAGGGGCCGTAATTGGGGCCGCGGCGGTTCGGCGCGAGACAAAGTCGGACTTATGATGCAGAGGCTTTTGTGCTGGCACAGCGGCCACGGCGATTGTGAGAGTGAGTCGAGAGCTGCCATTGTCTTTCGAGCGTGGACTGGAAATGAGACCATTAAAACCTGAGCTGTGTTAATTTTCCCTCTCAACACTCCCAGTGCAAAAACTGATTTTCCAAGGATTAGAAGCTTTGTTACAGATGGTATAACCAACCTCTTATTAGATGAGGATTGGTCACCGTGGCACCATTCCCAGCCCGCTAGCAACATGATGATGTCGTCTAGGCACCACGCCAACAGAGCAATACAGTGTAGCAAGGGGACACGGGGAGCGCATGTCATACCTGGACTATTTATTCTAATCACTCTAAGGATTTTCGCTTGTGTTTTCAGTGCCAGTTTAGGTGCAGTAAAAATGTGATGATTGTTCCTCTGCTATCTGTGCACTTTACAGTACTTAAAGGTCATGTTGTAGCTGAAGCAGCCTTGGGTTGAAGGGGTGTGGGCAAGAGCGTTAGGGTTGGGAGTTCAAGGGAACCCGGACTCCCCCTCTGGCAGCTCTGAGCCCTGGCAGTCGATGAGAGGTGAAAGGTCTTCAAGAGCCTAAAGGAAGCGAGAAGCTTCAACTTGCACCGCGCGGACATCAAAGTCTTGGTAATCTACCGCATGAAATATGATCTTAAAGTAATATCGGATGAGTTTTATTGCCATCTGGTGGCTGGCAGCGGTATAGGTTGCAGATTTTGTCCATTTAATGCAGATAAATATGCCCACGTCCCTGTTCATTTGTCTTTAGCAAACTTTTCTGAAACTTTAAGCTTATTCATCCGGTTTTTCCTTTCACGGCGTCTCGTTCAATTCACCTGATCTGATTGCCAGCGCAGCTGAGAGATGGCAGATTTGATAACTTTAGTCAAAGGTTCCTTTCAAAGTTGTAATCATCGTATTTGTGAGAGGAGGCTGTCGAGCTTTAGAACCATGGTGTAGTGCTCCAAGCCTTTTCAATAAGGAATGTCGTTCATCAACTGCCGATAAAACCAAAAATGTGGCCAGGAAAAAGCCTCTTAAACAACGAGTCAGAAGAAGAATCACAAACTCCACCGGCGAACGTGAGACAGCTTCATGCGGCTGGAGAGGACGAGAGCTCGATTTGACTGGCGCTCCACGATTAAACAACCTTACGAGATCTGACAACGAGAAACAGAGAAAAAGGAAAATGTCCACCGTGGCGCTAACGGCGACTCTTTCCAGAGAAAGCCCTGCTGGCGAGAGGAGGCTCGTCCGCCGGCGCGCGAAGATATACGGCTGAAGTTTCAGCTCAGCAGGCGGTGAGTTGTGATTTTACCTTCAGGAGTGGAGCTGAATGAGGGGAGCCAAACCTGTGTTTGAGCTTAGTGATTGAAACTGCATCAGTCAATTTCTTTGAAAAGGAATCACAACCCTGCACACACACACAGACTCACACAAACACACACTTCCATCAGACCTGTGGTTAACCCCAGACACCATCCGCACTTGACTGATTGGCTGTTTTAATTTCAGACCTCCCTTGCTTTGTAATGCAGGTGGGAAATAAGTGCAGGCCTGCTAAATCACCAACAGTAATAGCTCCAGCTTTGGCGTGCGCGCACGTCATTTGCTTACTTTCAGGCGCGTGCGTGTGTGTGGCCAAGCTTTACAGAGGGAAACAGAACGTTCTTGTCTCCCGAGAGCCTCAGACTCACATCAAAGTTATGCAAATAGAACCGGTGTGCCGTGTTTGGTATTGATTTGGCCCCTCGCTGAAAGAAAGATTTGCGCGGTTTCGCTGTGCGTGTTTGCCGGGCTAAGCTGTATCGCCACTTCCCTTTCTTTTGCGAAGGGGAAAAAATAAGACAGAAAAAACTTTTGAAATGTGATTGATTGCGTGCGCTGGTCGGCAAAGCCGAGCTGGCTTAGAGGTTGTGTGCAGGCATTAGTCAGCGCAGCTGTAAACCAGGGATGCACTGCGGGCCACGTTGTTGCTTCTTTATGTTTCAGTTTTTAGGACGACTGCATGGAAACAGAAAAAAGGATGTAGCATTAGCCATCTTCTCAGGCCGCCGTTTTATACCATTGTTAGATGGAAGTAAATAAGGAAAGAAAACATATGTCACTTCCCATGGATGCCACAAATGAGCCCAGTAAAGGTGGACTCTTAGCCCGGCTTGCTTCTTTGGGCTCCTCCATGGCTGCATATTTGATGAGCGCTCCCAATGATGGGACGATATCTATGCACAAATCGCTTTCTGACATCGATCGCACCGGGCGAAAACGTTGCCTTCCGCGCACAAGAATCAATGGCGTGGACGGGAGGGAGTAAAGCGCCGGCTTTAGTGGCATCACAGAGGTGCTCAGCGGTTGGGATGAGGTTCATTTTCCCTCTGCATCCTTTGAGGAAGCGTGGGAGGCTTAGGCTGACGTGGGTGTGCGTGTGCAGCAGGGCGGCAGCTCAGGAGACCTCAACTGCTTAAGGGTTACGGAACGCTGTCTATTTCGAATCGCTCGTTGAAGCTGAATATGAAGAAGCCCTTTGCCGCATTCTCAGAAGTGTCTCTGTTAAAAATACAAAACGTTTTATCCTTCGATCGGGCTTTTCATTGGCGCAGCAACATGCAGATATCACACCGGTGTCAACGAAATGCTACCCCAACACCTCTTTCTGATATTGGGTCAATATGACCTACCAAAATCAGAAAGTGAAATTCAAAATCGGGACTCCAAACACAGATTAGGGATGAGGCTGGGTAGTTTTACATTATCAGTGCTTACACAGGCTATCTGGTACGGATGCCCCTATAGATGGGAAACAATTATCCTTGATGGGATTTAGGTCAAAACATGTCATCAGATCAGCCTCTTTAAAAGCGGATTTCTCAGGATGACACTTAGCTACAGCCAGCTTTAGGAGACGTTGGGCGGACATACGAATGCTTTGGACGGCTGAGTCCATGCACTTAAAGGGAGGTGCACGGAAAACTGCGAGCATTCCAGTTTGCTAACCAGAATGAAGCAGATAGTTCTGATGGTGGTGCAGATCTGACTCTGCGTCAGCTCAGCAACTTGGAAACATTTGGTTAGCCTGGATCTTAGCATGGGCCACACTGACTTCATGTCACGCGCATGAGAAGCTGTGCTGATCTATATACGCATCTTTGGGCCTCAGGGGTATAATTTGTCCTATTTAAGAGCCAACATGAGGGTTTTACCTCCTAATAGCACAATTCTATATGAATTAATTCAAGCCGTACGGGTCACATCAGGTTAAATGTAATTAAAGACATGAAATCGAGGCTCTGGAAGAGCTTCCCTCGGTATCCAAGATTGATTCCCCTTCATGGTCAAACACAAAATCTGGGTGAGGTTCAGTTCAGCACATTCGAAATGTCAGCTCAAATGTCCAACACAAGTCAATGTTGAGTGGTGGAATTTGTTTTCAGTGGCATTTGCTGTGTTGGCTCACTGTTAGTCATTTTAACAACAGTGTATTCAGGGGCACAGTTCTAAGTTCTACTCCAGAAGACACCCTCCGATCCATTAGAACCTAGACGCTCTGTGGGAGGATTAAACAGATGCAGTGCGCTCAGTTACAAGACGCGTTCAAGATTAATGCAGAGATCATTTGATGCTGGCCGGCAACAATACTTAAAAATAAATGAATGCTGTAAGTATTGTAAATAGTCGATTGTTTGCCAACTCCAAAAGCTGCTGTGCATCTAAATGAGCCCAACTTTGAGGTTGTCGGGGGGGAGCTTTCCACAGACTAGACAAGGACGGAAACTACGACCCAACTTGCTGTAGCGACATTTTACACAACACTTGCGATGTTCCCGTCTTATTTATGTCAGCGCCGTTACAGGTTGAAGCCAAATGTTTGTTTGTTGCTGCATAATGACAAGGAGAGGTTGTCAGACACGGCCGGTGCTCTCAGCTCGCCGAGTCTATCGAGTGCTGCGGTGGCTTAAAGCACAACAAATGCACGTTGCTAAATAAGCACTTTAATTGATCCATCTATCCGTTTTGGACTTCAGATCCCGACGCTCTGGTGCTGATTTCTCAGCTTTTCTCTTCAGAGAACACTGACTTTAGATCTTCTGGCGACATGACCAGTGAGGGAAAAGGGAGGAAGAATCGCGGAAGCTTCTGCAGTGTGCATGAATAAACCAAACAATTCTGATGGTAATAATTAGGATTAGGATTGTCTTCTCTCACTAGAGCCTCATATACCCTCTCACAGGCACAGCCACCCACACACACATCCACACACACACACACACACACACGTAGTAAATTGATGCTAATGCAATTAGCTCTGTTGCCTTCATCTCGGCTGCAGTTCAAAGCCACTGGGAGTGATAGGAGGTATATACATATGAGTATGTCTTTGTGTGTGGGAGGAGAAGAGATGGAGAGAAAAAGAAACAGACCCCTGCATCTAATTAGCAGCAAGGCGCTTGTTGGTTCGGCGCCACCTCCAACTTCTCGGGGAGAGATGCACACTTGCCGACACCGGTCAACATTCTGCCGACAGCGGCCAAAGCCAAGCGAGGAGCTGAGCGAACGCCATTAGGTGCACGCATCCGATATTTCTGTAGGGATTTTTGCACGAGAGTTGACGCCGAGCTCATTAGCGGCTTTCACGTTTTGCAGCATTGTGCCTTTTGTCGTCCCCGGGGGATGATTCACAGAAAGCGCAATCTCTGGTGGAAACTATGTTTATTATAACCGTATTGCACTTCATTCTAATCTTTACACGGCAAATAGTGAGAAAAATGGATGGATGGATCCATATGCCGGAGATGTTTGTTTTACTTTCATAGATGTATCGCCAACATCCACCAGTGGATCGATAAAATTGTGTTTGTGTTTATCCCTCTGAGCTGCAGAAAGAGCGGTCCACATTCACGCCGTGGTACGAGCTGTTTCAAGTTTCAATCAATTAAAATCAGTAGCATGCGCCATTAATGCTCTACCAGAGACCACTCATAAGTTAAACAGCCTCATTCATCTCTTCACCCCCCCCCAGTCTCCTCAACAGTGACAGAGGCACTAAAACAGTAGCTAAATTGCCGTCAAGTCTGTAAAAAATATTGGCCGCTTGTCTTTTTACACAACATAAAAACCAAAACAACACAGTATCAGAAATGTAGAAGCGAGAGAAGCAAACACATGAAAGCAAACGCGCCTCCACCACCTCCTCCCCCCTCATGGTGGCCATGCCGCCGCCAAGTCCATGTGAATCGTGGGTTTAGGACAGGCAAATAGCGGCTGTCATTTTGGAAGGTTTGCTTTCTCCTCGCAGGAGGAGCTGCTGAGGTGATGTCTTTAAATGACAGCTTAAAAGTCCGATTAAAGAGATGAAACTCTATGAGCCGGGCCATGTGTTCTGAGTGGGGCTTTAATTGGATTACAATGAGGGACCTTCACTTTTTCCCCCCGTTTGGTTAACATCAATAGACCGACGTGGGGACTATCAGCCAACACCAGGAATTAGACAATAGCTGAACGTGGTGACACTGACAATCCGAACATTCTTTGTTTGAAGACTTTCAGGGTTTTAAACCCACCACGCTTGACTGGTGATCGAACTAAATGATCACACGTTCACACATCGAAGGCACAGCTTCGGGAACACCCCGGCATGGCGAACACACGACGGAGTCATCGACTTTCTCCGCACGGCCGAAGCTGTGATCATCAAAGCCAGAATGATCTTGATACGCGGCTGCTGCCGTGTGTTCATCTCAGAACATAACAACCTCCTGTGTTTACCCTCACTGCAGTCAAACTGAGACAATTAACCGCACAAGAATCACTGCTGAAATGCTACACAGGCACATCAGATAAAATGACACTGTTCACTGCAAGCGTGCATTTCTGTGCATCCCAACTGCAGCCTTCGACCTCAGCTATCTTCCAGCGTCTCTGCTCTTTCAATAACCTCAGTAATCTATGTGCATATGAGCTGTCCCCTGTGTTCCATTTGCATAAATGCATGCAGAGCGTAGCGGTCCTACCATGATAACGATAATATTCATAAAGCTACCTCGTGGCTATTTTCAGTATCTGAAACCTCTTGGACCTCTTGCACTGCAGGACCTACTGTGGTCTTGTCTTTCTTCGGATATTCCAGTCGTAAAATATGTGTTTCTTAATAGTGTTGTTAGCTAAAGCAAATCGGATTATCACATAATACTGTTGATTAGCTACAGCATAAAGGTTTGGGCAACAGCAATAAGCGCATGTTTCTTTCTGTAAAGTATTTTTTACTTTGCTATATATTTTATATTCTGCTTGTTCTGTGTGAGGCCAGTGGGGTTTGAATGAATAATTAACTTAGATTTTAGCGCCTTTATTAGCATTCATGCATTTAGGGTATTTAAATGCATGAAAATCCATCACGAGCATTTAAAATATGTGCTCATGCACAGAATATGCAACACAAATCTTCATTATGTGTACAGCAATGTTTCAAAGTAGTATTTAAGAAGCCAAGCATCTGATCACTAATTAACTCAACACATGCATTTTTGGAATCAAGAAAAATATGCTAATTATCTTTTAGAAGGGAAACTCTGATACACAGTGCAACTCAAACAGTCTGTCACAGGTAAAAGAGATGCATCACAAGGATTACTAGACAGACTCCCTCGGGGAGAGATGTGGTGCTTGTAGGAGCCTGCCAATAGCTGTAAATACTCTCAACCTCCCAGAATGTTGTCTACTGTATTTCAGACAAATGGCTCCAACAAAATGCCGCACAGAACATTTATCTTCCATTATCCTCTTCACATGAGGTAAAGATATACTTATTTCCCAGCATAGACTATTCTGTGGTCAGTAATAATTCTGACATAGTGGCATCCATCCTGAAGAGTGACCTTCTGAACTTGAGTCATCAAAAGGGCTCCTTTAGATGCTCCTATGTACTGGTTCAATCAGTATCAAGTGTAGAGGAATTTCAATATAACACCATTCGGGGGAGGTTTGGCTCTCGGTGTCTGACCTTTTGTTCTGCAGCTTTTCTTTTTCAGTGTAACATGTGTAACGTTAAGCTAATTCAATCCCATCTCGTCTGCAGCATTTATTTTATTTTCATCTAGTCTTGACTTATTAACCCCATTGGTCTTTTGGTTTGTTTTGTTTATTGATTTTCTCTCTCTCTCTATCTCTCTCTGCCCCACAATGCCCAAACTTGAAAATGCCAGGAAACAATAAAGGATGCGAGAAACAATTCAGATCCTTTCGTTTATGCTGAACGTTCAGGTTGGTAACATTAAAAATATCCGGAAGAAAATGCACATATGATATGTAACCTTGTAAGCACATTATAAACAACAAAAATAAACAAGAGCCTGAGCATGACTACTGTCTCTTTATGTCACTCCAAACAACAAAGCACAATATCAGTATCAAACATGTAAAAACCATAAACCAACATCCAACACAGTCACTCAATTATAAATAACAATCCAATAATCTTAACACGCATCAACAGACACTAAAACCTAAAAACATAATAACTTCCGCACATACTCAGCAACTCTGGGGATTTCATCGTGCTGAAGCAGTCTGTGATGTTTATGATGCCGATACACTTAATCATCAATTCATTGAGGTTTTGGGTTTGTTTCTCTTCGATGCTCAGTCTCAAAGTGAATGTAGTTATAAGTTATAAATATTATACCCATTCATATTCTCATGAATGTTAAATGTAAATGTGAAACATCAATGTAAATATTTTGTATAAATACAAATGTTAAATGTAAATGTGAATCTATATATTAGAAACAAATGTTCTATCTCTCCCCGAGGGTAAAACGAAAGCTCCATCTCAAATAGCACACACTTCACTCAAAGACCTTAAACAGCCCCACAATGACGACGTAGCCATGGCTCATTTTGGTTCTGCGGATTACCTTAGTTCTTTTTCCATATATTTGGACGGACAATAACCTGTAAAACATATTCTATGGTTTTTGTCTGTATTTTGTACATTGTAGGGGGGGGCATATTTGACAGTCCAATACGGCCCCATTAAAATAATGTTCACTGCGACACAGCGTAAGGCAATTATTTAATTACCCGATCTTCATATTCAAGAACAAAGACAATATTCAACCTAGGCTGTGTCTTAACCCTTGCTGCATGTGTTTAGGAACGATTTGAGATGAAGGGAGCAAAAAATGGTCAAGACAGTGATGAGGGACTGTCCCTGAGCAGGACCACGGATTCACATTTTTTGATGGGTAGCAGGACTTACAGAACACTGTGTTGTGTGATAATGTTGTCCACCGATTCAGAGTCAGCTGTGGACGGGGGCGGTGCATGCTGTTTGAGTCAGCATAACTGGTCGGAGATCAGCACCGTGTGCATGGGCTGTGTTTTCAGGTAGAGCTTTAGTTATTATTAGATATTTACATTTAACATTTTCACATAGCCACCCTTCCAATGACCCAGTTTTGCGTCAACACTTACCTTTCTGTGGTTTACTAATAAAATAAGATGAACATTGAGCTCTATTTCCACCTCAGTTTCACAGTGAGCAGGCAACGTAATTCTCCTCTCCTCTCCTCTCCTCTCCTCTCCTCTCCTCTCCTCTCCTCTCCTCTCTCTCCTCTCCTCTCCTCTCTTTTCCTCTCCTCTCTCTCTACCCAGCCCCCCCATCAGCAGGAGGGTCCCCCTACATGAGCCTGGTCCTGCTCAAGGTTTCTTCCTGTTAAAGGGGAGTTTTTCCTTGCCACTGTTGCTTGTCTGGGGTTAGGCCCTGGGATTTTGGAAAGCGCCTAGAAACAATTCTGATTGTAAAGGACCCTATATAAATAAAAATTGATTGGTTGATTGGTTGATTGACTGATTGATTGATTGATTGATTGATTGATTGATTGATGATTGATTGATTGATTGATTGATTGATTGATTGATTGGTTGATTGATTGGTTGATTGATTGATTGATATCTGGCATCTGTGGTGATTGAGGCATTAAATGCTTGTTAATCCATAAACCAGACAGTACAGATAGGCTGGTGAGTCCTGAGCATCAGCAGACAGTTGCTTATCTGCTCCCTAATGAGGAAAACAAACGGATTCAGAGTTTTCTAGGGTCTCCATTGGAGGGAGGGACACGGTATCAGTTCAGCAGTATGTGCAGCAATAAAAGATAGATAAGCATACTTGGTGATTGTCAGCAGATGATGTAGTACAGTTTGCTATTAGACAGTCTGCTGGATGCTGTGTCTTACCCAGAGCCACTGGCAGGCCAGAAAAGACTTCTGAGGCCTAGCTGGAAGCTGCTGATAAACAGCAGAAAGTGAAAGAAAAGTCAAATGTTGCAGTAAGTGCAGAGACATCATTTGTCAATTCATGGTGATAGGACCCCAAGCATCTGTGTTGGTGTGTATTGGTGTGTGTTCTTTGCAGAACTCCAGGGGAGTGCTGAAAGAACCCGATTGTGCTGTATTTCTATCAGTTTGTTTGGAATCTGTCCTAAAATACACTTTAAATATTTTAAATAAGTGGTGATGCTGAAAAACGCGGCTTACACATGAGCAGTGCTGACATTGTGTTGGTTATCTACGAGGAAACATACTGGGTTTAAAGAAATCGGAATGATTAGGACGCACCCAATCTCCCCCAATGTTTCCGATAAAAGTCAAATTGCATTCGGTGAAACTGGGGGATTCTTTTTGGCTCGTGAAAGCCGCTCACTGTATCTGGTAAATGTGGGATTTTTTAGAAAACGTAGCATTTTTCTATTCAAATTACACACCTAGTGAGCAAAACGTTGTGGTTTATTAGCTGTAATATCCATCACTCAGCCACTGGGGCTTCATGACAGGAGAGAGAAACTTGTGAAGCCTCCTGCAATTCTCCGCCCTGGCTGCAGCCATCCCTCTTCCTTTGATATTTAATAAGGTGCTGGGGCATTAGGCGGATGAGACTTTTACTCATTTGGAAATGGTTTCTCACCTCAGCTGCTGCTTTAACAATTAGATTCCATCTAACAGACATCAGACATCAGTCCCAGCCTTTTCATTAAGCAGTAGTTCAGCACTGGTGTTAAAGTCTTCATTATGATGGAAGGATTACTCATGGCACCATATTTTCTTCCGGCAGGCCCGCAGACAACAAATCTGTCAAGAATCATGCTGGAGTTGGCGGATTCCACACCTCCCCCCACAATAACCGCATGTTTGATGCTGTGTATGTGTCTGAGAGGGACGTCTGACTGTCTGATTCCAGCTGTCAAAGAGACGGTCGGTCACCTGACCCGCCTGCTCTGCCCCGTCTGGCTCCCCTTTACAAGCGCCCTCCTCTTGATGAGCACTTCAGTTTATCTCTCCTCTCTTCTCAGCCGCTGGGGAACATGGAGTGATTGTGCCTTCCATATGCATTGCTGCGAGGCTTAAGGACGCGTTCCCTCTGGGGTATGAGAACCCTCTGTGAGATCCCAGCAAAGGCCTCGTCCCTTGAAGAATCACTTTGAGGGGTCTTGGTCAGGGTCAAACTCGGGCTCAGCTTGGAATTGTGACCTCTTAAAAGCAATCCAAGACATTAGGGATCCTTTTTTTTGTGCTAACTTGACAAGAGCAGCCACACAGGCATCTGAGATGTTGGATTTTACAAGCTATCTATTATTTACCCCTCGTTCTAGTAGAGCTTTCAGTCTTAATGAATCCTTGTGGGAACACAGTGACAAATGTGCATTCCTCCCACGAGACGGAGCCCTCATAGTCAACAAAAAGCAGCATTCAATTCTAAAGTAAGCCAAACTTTGGTGTTTGGCCCTGCACCCATGTTCTTCTTACACAGAATATCTACATCAACATCTGTCGCCTCCTTCGGCTTTTCAGCAGCAATGAAAGCACGAAGGAACCAAAAAAAAATATTACATGCGCAAAAGCAGCAAAGGAAATGTGTTCCCTGGCTTTTATTTCCTGTTGTCATCAGGTTCCTTCCTGCACTGCTACTGTGCTGCTATTTTCTCTACCTTGCCGGCGGACGAGACCATGGAAGGGCTCGAAATTGTTCTGTTGCGGTTGAATTTGGTCTGAATTTACAGTCACGCGTGTGGGAAATGATGCTGGAGATTGTTGTTTGTGATATTTCTGACATGATTTGGTCATTTCTATGTTGTCATGGGGGAGACGTATGAACATAAATGGACACTCAGTGGAGGGAAGAAGGTGAGGAACGTTTTGGAAAGCACGTATTTCAGCAAATCAGACTGAAACGACGCGGCGTTCTCATGACTTCCTGCACTGGCTTTCGGGAATTTTCCTGAATAAATAAGACGCGAGTTGTTCATCAGGTGGGTTGTTTATGAAGCAATATCGGGATTTAACAGCGAAACTGCAGAGTCAAGGTGATGAGCAAAACATTCCACTTCTTGCCATTCATGTGTTCAGGCCTCAGGAATAAACATTCAGCATGTAAAGAGACAGATTGCATTCAGAAACTGGCTTTAGCATTTTTTTGATGAGCGAATATAGAATATACAGCTGAACTCTGTAATTCAACTCCCCCCACCTGTGTGTTAATACCAGCAGCCATCACAACAGTTGTTGTATAATGCCAAGGTCATGGCGCTGTTTTAAGGCACACGCACCATTCTTCCATGCAGTCCTTTGAGACATGGAAATTCATGAATTCAGCCTCCAATTAGTTTCATGTGCATGTGTTTGGACTGCTGGAGGAAACTGGGGTATCTGGAGAAAACCTACACAGGCATGAGAAGAAGACAAAAATCTATCTATCTATCTATCTATCTATCTATCTATCTATCTATCTATCTATCTATCTATCTATCTATCTATCTATCTATATATCTATCTATCTATCTATCTATCTATCTATCTATCTATCTATCTATCTATCTATCTATCTATCCATCTATCTAGCCTGAGTAAGATCCATAAGTGTGTGTAGTGTGATAAAGGGCAGGCATATGAAGCCAAAGGATATTACCATTTAAATATATATAGTCTGGAACTAAATGTCAGATATAATGGCTCCTCAAAAGCTGGACCAAAGAGTTTGTGTTCTAAAGCAAACGGCTCAGTTTCCATAATCATGCACACTTCCTGTAATCTTCAGTAATGGTAACTAAACTCCAACTCAACAATGAAGAAAACACTTTTCAAGCTGTATCTCCAGTGAAAGCTTGGTGTTATTGGGGAAAAAAAAGGTATGAGCATCTGGTTCGTTGTCATTAAAAGATAATAAAAAAATGGAAACTTTCTATTTATCTACCAAAAGGGGGACAATAATTGAGTTGGAGCATGAGCGGAGGAATGTGATGGACAATCCCGAATAGAGAAGCCCCCATGTGAGTTACGAGCAGTTAATAATCTATGTGGATCAGGAATAAATGAAGCAAACACACAACGCTGGCTGGGCTGTATTGAGGGGCTGCCAGGGATGGCCCTCAGATCTGCTTTGGTCCATTTTGAGGACTCACAAGCATTGTTAACATGAAACACCCAGAAACCAAACAGTCCAGCAGGGAAGAGTGCTAATAGTAATAAAAAAACAATAACAGAAACTGGACAATAAACTGCTGGATACGATGGCAATTGTTTTCATACTGCTTCAAATGCTTCTAAATCCCCCAGAGTGGTAAAAGTGAACCAATCGAATGGTTAGCTTGATAAAAGCTAAACTGGTTTACACTGTAACGCTCATTGTGGAAGCTCCGCTGTTCTGCTGCGCCAGACATGCAATTAGGCTGTTGTTTGTTTTCTGCCCTGTCTCAAAGTGATGGCAGCTGAACTCTTCTGGACTCCGAAATGAGTCGAGGCTCTTGCTTAAAAGCTCAATCGCCTCCCCAATAAGAAGAATGGGAGTGTGTGATGGATTTAAAAACCGCACCGTAGTCAACGCAATTAAAAGTTGTCCATTAAAGTAGCCTGGCTTCGTTGAAAACCACTAAATATGCTAATGATGTTTTTGCCCTGTACAGCTTTTGGATTTAATCAATTGATTAATTACAACTCACAGTCTCTGAACGTGTAATGTGTAAATCTGACATCTTTATGTGGAAATGTCTGCATGTTTTTTAATGCATTTGTACCGGCAAGTAAACAGTAAGAACCACCCAGAAAGGAAAAATCCTCTTCGAGTGTCTGTTGAAATGAGATCATGACACTGCTGAAGTTTGCTGACAGTCTTCTGAAACTCGCAAGCATTGTTTTCATTAAAGGAAAGCTAGAAAAAGGTTAAAAAAAAAATTCAAAAGCTCAGAATTCTCTGCTAAAAATGAGCAGAAAAAATTTGATTTTTGACGCTGTGGTACTCTGCGATTCCCTCTGACCATATCCGACAATGAAAGAAATAAGATGAGGATCTAAATCAATTTATTTTGCCACATTATCAAAGTGTTTCGATGTATAACTGCACAGTTGAAGTAGTACACTAGCTGAAGTTAACATCATGGACTTTCAAACAATGAATACTTGCTAGTTTCACTTTCATTTATCACATTTCAAGACTCAAACATTAGCAATAGCATTAGCACCCATAGTGGGTGCTGAGGGCTGCACCCCCTGCTGGCAGGAGGAGGTGCAGCTGTTTGCATTTACCTATTCTCCGTACCAGTAAAAAACTGGTGATTTAAAGATGTCATGTTTATGACAAAAGCTCAACAAAGACAGAAAAAGCCACTTAAATAAGTTTCATTCCAATCCGTAGGAAATAACTGCTTCTTACTGCGGTGACTTGTTCATCGATGCTAAGCAATCAGGTGAGTTAACGCCATAGCAACAGTGTTCAACTAAAGCAGAAAATGTCGGTTAGCGTAGCTGCCTCCTGCTGTCCCCTCTCAGACAATAAACCATTAGCTCCGGGCTGTTCATTCCGAGTCAAGAACCAGAGAATCACCAGGAATCTAAGTGAGGGCTTTTTATCGAGGCGCCCATCAATGCAGCGATGAGTGCGCATGGTTCTTCCTGCTGTCCACTGCTACTGCCTAAACGGTGCTTGTGTGAAAGGTTCTGGTGTGGTCGCTGACTGCTGTGGAAGTTTAAAATAGGATAAAACAGAAAGACCGAGGAGGAGAATTGGATAGGAAATGTTCATTTGACAGCTTTCACCACGTCTCGCCATGAACGAGGCACATGATTTTGGTTGAGAAGATTGGAATGGCGTCAGTTTGCGCCGAGGCCCGGCCCGATCGGCTGCGGAACTACGGCCCCGCGAAACGTGACTCGTGAGAGCTCGACCACGATGTCGCTCAGCCATCAAGCGATGCGGCAGTGAGGGAGTGGCACGATTCAGAGACGGGAACGCGGCGCGGATGCAGAACAGATTACAGCTCAGGTCATTCTTTTAGAAACCAGACCGTAAAGTGCGCCAAATTGATTCCGCCACAGCAGCATATAAAACTGGACACGAGGCGTCAACACAGCTATGTAAACAGCGCTGATTGCGTGCTGTGCGAAGTGTTAAAGACATAAATAACCCGTCATTAGCCTGATTTTCATTTGAGAGCCAAGATTAGGATTGTGTACTTGTCTGTCCACACAGCACACCCAATAATTTGGCGGTAATCAGCGGTCGCAGGGCACTCCACTATAATTTTGTTTGTGTGTTGAAATAAAAAGGAAATCAAAACTCAAAGGCTAATTTGCTTGGTATCACTAAAGCTACACAAATGTCTGAGGCTCATTGAAACAAGCTCTTTTTTTCAGTCTTCAATGTTCAAATAATTGTGCCAAACAACTGAGCGATGCGTTGGATAAGGGCCTTTTGAGACAATGTTTACAGAGCCACAGCTTCCCTATTTGGTTTGGGGAGGGGGGGCTCCCTGGAGGGCAAAGTTTGAACAAAGAAAAACCCTTATTAAAATGTCTGGTAGAAGGTAGGCTGAGCTTCTGCCAGAAGCCCGACGTGCTTTGCTTTGCTGTGCAAAGATATAAAAGCGTGTGCATAAAGGCGAGGGATGCATAAGTGGCTGGGAAGTTTAAATTCTGCCATGCTATGGAGAGTTGCGACATGCCTTTTGTCTATGAGGGCCAGAGGGAATAGGGCTAGCTTAGCTTCCAAGACATGCCACCTTGTTTTCTGTCACACGTTCATGTGTCGACTGCACGCAGCCCAGCCTCTGCAAGCACGATCTAGGTCATCTTTCATCATCTGTTTCCCCAGCACAGGCAGAAGGATGAGCGCCGAGTTAAGTGGACACAAAGTGCGGGCGGGAAGTCGGCAAACAGAGAAATACTTCTAGCTGGTGCGGCTAACGATGGCACGAGACATTGTCATTACAATCTTGAGGAGAAAAAAAGTAGATTGCTTTTGCTCTTTTTAAAAATTCATCAGCTGGCGAGATATAAAATGAACCTTCGTGTGGATGTGCAGAGATCCTGGAATTTACACACACACACCATATGTTGCTATGCTATATGATCACCCTCTGGTGTCATTCTCATGTAATATTAGCAGAAAATTCATTTTTTTTAGTATTGCTTTGCTAGTAGGGCGGCTCACCAGAACTCTAGTTGATATCCTCATCCGTTCAGGTAGAACGTGTGTTCAAATGTTCCTCTTCTGGTGCTCATTCTGTACTTTCTGTCGAATATTATTTTAGATATGAGGAGAAAAACAGGAGGGAGATAACCAAACAGTCCAATAAAGGGAAAGGGGAAACGGATTCGCAGTGGCAATAACGCTCTGCATAATTCTGCTAAAATCTTGAGTTCCAGAGATTCATAACACTCTCTTCCCTCCAGCAGACTGAAAAAAAAGGGCAGCACGGACAGGCGGAAGCTAAAAATGAACAAGAAACACAGCTGCTTACTAAATGGAATTCCAGGAAGTGAGTCAGATACATGACCTCAAACTATGAATTGACGGCAGCATGGCAACCAAAAACCCAGACTGGGGAATTAGCTTTGGTAATTCTCTGGGTTCAAAGGCACATCTAACCAATGTTCCCTCTAATTTTTCATGTGTCTGAGCAGACACACAAGTTCCCTGAGCACACTGAGGACCACTGAGCAACATCAGATGGGTACGCTGTGGCCACACACCAGTATCACGCTTGTTCAAAACCTTGGATCATAGCAAGTTACATGGCTTATTAAAAGAACCAAATGACAGCAGCACATAAAATGAAAAAGACAAAAATCTTGTTGTTCATGAGATGTGTACTGTTATATGTGAGAGTCCTCAGTTTCACCGCTTGTTCTTCTATGTGCACATACTCCGACAGCCATTCCATCTTAAAAGAACCGCATTTCTTTTTTACTTTGGCTTGATGAGTGGATGTGTCTCTGCCCGTTCGTTTCGCCATGATAAGGGATTAGCATTTGCATCTCTTAACTCCGTTGCACTGTTAGCTAGCTAACGTGCACGGCGAGTAAAGGCAGGGCACGTACGCAAACACTGTCAATGCTGATTGGCTGCGTAGCGTTAGTGAACTGTATCGGATTATTGGCTGGACACCTGTCGCTCATTGATTTACGTGGCCAAATGGTACAGAAAACAATATTACTGGTCTAATTAATTAGATTATATCAGTTCTAAAATTAGATATTAATTAATACGTTTTATTGTGTGCGCTGCATAGATTTTCTCGTGCGCTGAGTATGTGCAAGCAGTGCGCGATTGCGCAAGCGCGCAGCTTAGAGGGAACGTTGTTTGTAGGTCTGTTGTGTATCATTTAGATGCAGCTTGGTGGAGACCCTGAGCTCTGACCTTGGATATGTTGCAGGCCCGCAGGCTTTGTACAGGTAGGTTGTAGGTCCTGCAAGCCACGCCCACATAGACTCAACTCACCTGTGAACACAGCTGCCATCCCAGCATAACCTCACCAGTTCCAATCACTCCATTACCGTGCCAGACCTTGTGCCTTGTGTCCCTGACCAGGATTTCAGCCGTTCTCCTGTTTCCTGTTTCCCAGGTTCTGACTTACCACCTGGTTATATTGTTCCTCCTGCCTGCTCCTCGTCGGCTCGCCTGCCTGTGTCGTCGTCTCCTGGTCCCGAACCCCTGCCGGACGTGACCCAGCCGTCTGCCACTGAGGTTTTAAACTGTTTGTGCGTCTGCCAGAGTTTCAGTAAACCTTTGAACTCTCTTCTGTGCCGTATTTGGGTTGACACCCCGGCCGTTAGACCTTAGTCAGCAGTTTTCTTCTTAAGTTATGGGAAGCTTAAAAAGGCAACTTCTTCCTCATGATGATGGTTCGTGTGTAGGACAGATTAAGCCTGGGCTTGACGGAAGTGAACTTTTAAAAGCAATGATGGACAGTATCGTCTCAATTCGTTTTTCCTTTTAAATAAATCGCCACTAAACCTGATTTTTTTGACAGACTAAATGTTTCTTTGGATCTTTATTTTTTAGGTATACCCTAAAACATTTCATAAAGTGCGTTCCGAACGTTTTTGGGCTGGTTAGCTACAGCTTTCGCAGCATCTGAGAAAGTAACAGCAGCGGCCACGTTAGTGATTTCTTGTTGCGTGACGACAATTACACAAACCCGAACTGGCAAAGGTCTAGAGAGGACGTGAAATGGCAAATTTGGTTTTTCCCCGCTGTGGTGCGTCATGATTGAATATTTGAGGGAGGCATTGAGGCTGGCAGTCAGCAGTTTCTCGCTGTCCTGAGACGCAGCGGCACAATTTCCAACATTTCCGCGTCTCGCCTTTAAAGCACCGAGAATTTAACCCAGAAAAAAAAACGGAGCAAAGTGAGTTTTATTTATCGATGAAATTATTTGTGAAGTTCAGTGAACTCTTATGAGGGCCGCTATCTGCCGGGGCGTCCCTCATCAAAGGAGCCCTGAAGGCGAGACGTGGTGAAATGTTAACTGTGGGGGGGGGGGAGTTTGCACACATTCATTCTGCTTGATCAAAAGACCAGCGCAAATATGAAGAAAACTGCTTTCGATGTGTTTAGATCAACTCGCACAATCGGTTAGCGGGGAATTCTGATTCCTATGCCACCCCTGCGCTCTCATTTTGTCGAAACAGCCGCTGCTTTGATGGCCTCCACGGCTCAGTCCTCACTGATTCTGCCGCCAACCGTCGTTTTAATCAGACTACAGGAGAACAAGCTCCGTGTGCCGTAGCTCTCTGCCATCAAACGGACCTTGTGGTGTTCCCTGTCCTCAGCGAGGAGGTGATGAAGCGCGGACGTGCTGGATCGTTGGGATCTCCTGTCGGCTTTGTCCACGCTGGCATGAAGTGGTGTTTTGTGGTGTCTTTCTCTTATCTCTGTCAAGATACCAGGTCAGCTGAAGTGATAGCAAAGGTAACTTATCTATATTTCAGAGAGGTCTGCTGGACTAGCGTAAGCCACTCTGGTCACACTGTCGGTTTGTCCCTCACATTTTGACTTGGAAAAGCTGGAACACTGCAGAAATCCTAAATAATGACTTCTGAGAGGAACCCATGCACACAGGCCTTCTCCTGAATTGATTTTTTATTATAGGACGGCCCACAAATACTAAAAAATAAAGAAAATTGTGCAAAGATACGTGTGTTTTCCTTCCTATAGGATGGTTAATGAGCCTGGGAACCTGTGGCTTGTTTAAAGACCTCACCAGTGAATTTGAGCGGGAAGCGGCACAAAGGCTGGAAACAAAGAGGAGAGATGTTTGGTGTTTGCTTCTGCTTTTTGAAGCTTGGCTTGGAGATGACATGAGAAACTCAGGAGTGTTCATTGAACAGAGGATCAGAGATCTGTTCCGTCTCTTCTCCCACCCTCCAATCCCGAGCCATCTCGGCTTTCATCTGTCTGCTTCAGCACCTGTTCATTTGACTCGCCTGTCTATACCTCCGTGCTCCGTGTCTGCTCTCGTTGTTGCCGGTGCGAGGCTGCCAGTGCCGTGTTTTGTGCTTCTGTGGTATCAAAAACCAGGACAGACAGACTCTTCGGGGCAAACGGGTGAGAGCTGGTGTTAAATGAAATCCTATTTTTTCCCCCACTCGTGGCGGATTATGGAAGGTCAAGCTGGATGCCGTTATAGAAAAAAAAGAAACAGTTTTTTTCTACCGAACAATACAATCACAATAGCCCAATATGAGGCGTTGACGCTAAAAGCAAGATCATATTGTGAGCCCTTGCAGCTGACAGACAAATCTGAGTTCGTTTTGATGGAGAATATTCTGTTTTGAGCAATTTTCAGTACACACATCAGGGCAATCACACAACCGCCTGCTCTATATTAAAAAACAAGCTATTTTACTGCTATTCACAAGGCTAGCTTGCATTTCCAAACCATCAATTCGAAAGGGCCTCTAGTTTCAAAAGCTTCATAGCAAAGAAATAATGTATTGCATTGCTGCTATTGTCATACAAGTGATCTCCTCTCCTGTGGAGCATCTTCTGCAATTTGAACCTCCAGTTGATAGAAAAATGAAATAAATTGGCTAACTGCTGCTATCTGTTTGTAGCTCTTCATGTTGCAAGGCCTACAGGCCCCAACTCTACTTCCTTCTTTTGCTGTTCTGCCTCACAAGCTCATTCCATTATTACAGACCCATCATTTGCAATCACGCTTATATTGCAAATGTTTTTAGGCGAAGGGAAACATGGCGATGGCGGCTTGGATTCATCCTCTCCTGATCAGCTCACAATAACTCATAACCTGATACAGAATATTAGAAGCTGCACAATACTGGCATTAGGAAGTAGCTAGCCTGCCGGTATAGCACTAACTTTTATCTCTGATGTTTTGGAAGGAAAAAGAATTACGCTTTTTTTGCTTGGCAAAGAAATAATTTATGTGGTAGGTAAATAACGATGAAAGAGAGGGCGGCCAGGACCGTTAAGGGCAGCACTTTAAAAGAGGAAAGGGAAAAAAAGGACATGGCAGAAGAAGAAGAGTGAAAGTCATTCTCACTGCGTCTGGTGTCATTATGCCTCACCTCCTTTTGAAATTTAAAACCTCTCCGTCTCGATTGGCGCTTTGAAGTGAGCGGCTCGTCGCGTCTCCCGCTCTGCGGGTGGTTCTGCTGGATGTGCTGCCGTGTCCTCAGATTTTTCACCTCTGATATAAAAGGTACGAGCACATCAAAGAGTCGCTCCCATTCCACCTCCGGCTCTTCCGTCCTCCTTTATCATTTCTTGCTCGAGGTGAAGAGAATCCCAGCGCCTTTCCACTGATGCTTGGACAAAGTATTGAACGTGTTAACATTGTAAACATGTTTGTACATTCCTAATAAAATCAATGACTGTTTACTGTTGACAGTATTGGAGATATCTACCACCCTTATATGATCCTTAGCATCATTATCACAATACTATTGACACTACTACTAATACTAATAATAATGATAATCGGAGACTAAGTCAACCTTGTGTGAACGATTGTTATCTATGTTAGCCTGAGGACGAGCTAGCGACTAGAGAGGGTGAGCTCTTCTCCAGCCCCCCGGCGATCCCACTGAGGGATAAAATGATAAATAATAGATGGATGAATGGACACTGGCAGGTCATAATACTGTGAAAACATTTATAGAATGAGATTTTATGAAATTACATATAAATGCGTTTGAATTTTGCCTCACAAAACTCAAATATCTCTTTATAAGGCTCTAATTCAGTGATACCTTAAGCCTAATCAGTGGTACGCATATCACGATAAGCAGCCCTAATGTACATATTAGTAAAAAAAAAAACTATTTCAATTACTGGAGAAAATGACCCATTTGTGCTGCCATTATTACCACTTTTGGGAGCCAACTGCAGATGAAACAGCAGCAGCTTTAGCAGCCATTCATCCTGAGGAGATAAGTACTGCTGCCAGATAGGAGACAATGCATGGAGATGTAATTAATCATTGTGTTCCCACTGGGTCAAAGAAGAAAAAAAGAAAAGAAAAGAATGGAATTGCAATTTTAGCGCGAGTGTTAAAAAGGTTCCAATACGAGCCCGTACGAGGATGTAGTTCACTTAAATAAAGCTGTGGGGCATCAGAATCTGCCTTCATATTGATTTCCCATCAGTTTGCTCACATGTGCTTTGATAAACGACACGCCTTTAAAAATGCTTTAATTGTGTTTCGCAATGCGATTCAGAGATTTATCCTCATTATGGGACATATTTGCTGCTGAGCCGTGGTTTCATTGCCATCCAACAGAACTCCTCTCCTGCACTAAATGTGCTGGCATGGTGGCGAGATTGGAGGGAGAGAGACAGAGCGAGCGAGCGAGAGCCAGAGGACACACTTAACAGCCCCCTCGAGCAACTTTATGACCTTTTAGTGATAAGAGCCTTGTCTTTGTGCCCAGTAAATTTATGAGTGGATGAAAAAGTGCTTTCTAATGCTAACTGGCCTCCTTTTCGTAACGCCACCATAGCGTTGCCAAAAAATGTCCACATGCATTGGGGAGGGTCGTATTTTATGCTAATTGCCACACAGACTTCTTTTACAGCTCACTTTCCGGCGTTTGTTGTGGACTAAAGGCGTTCAATGTTTGACAAGCCGGAACTTTTAGCTATTATACTTTTGCTTTCTTTGTCCTGGCTCCGTCCTCGATCGTCCCCTAGCATCTTCTTCTCTCATCAGTTATGCTGTCCTCTCATTCCCCTCGCGCCGCCCTCACTGGCTCGTGGCCTTCGGTGCATTTTCCACAGAGACGTATTGACTTCATTGACGGTCTCGCGCTGCTCGACAACCCTCCCCCCCCCCATCCCAACATCTTCCCATCCTTTTTGTATTCAAATGAGCCTGCCTGTGTGGAAGGGCCGCCGCGCGGATCAATGCGCAAATCTCAACAATCTCTCTCCGGCTGCACGTGTGTCAAACGACGTGTTGTAAAGGGATTACACGCTGTCTGTTGGACGCCGCCCGCCGGTGGCAGCTTCCTCATCACCTCGTCTTCGTGTTGCTCCTCACACAGCGAGGAACCAGATGGCGGCTACCTAACGGGTAGAACTTTGAAGACGGAGAGCGGCGGCTTTAAAAGGGCCAAAGCATCACAACTTTCTAACTACCTCATGCTCAGGCTGGTGACTCCAAGGTTTTGTCAGCACAAATGCCGCTATCGTCACCGTGATATTTAAGGACAGATTGTGTTGGGCTTCTTTTTTTTCTGCCTCCGGACGTCTGTGTGCACAAAGTTCTTCTTTTGTGAAGTAAAATTGGAAACTCAGTGGATATTTGAAAACTGCTCTGCTTTAATTCAGAAAGACCGAATACATCCTTGGGGTGGTGCAAGGGACCAAAACCTCTTTGCGCTGACATGTCTTCCTTTGAAACTGAGGCACGCCTCACCACAAAGCCGATACAATCCATCTCTAATGGCTTCCTGCCCAATGATGGCCCTGATGTTTAATCAGAGTAAGAGGGTCTTGCCTCCCTACTGCTGGCATCCATTCATTTGGCCTCACTTTTTCATTCATTTGTTGTTGTTTACTTCATTTATAGCCCCCACTGCCAGCTGGCATCCACAGCCTGTTCCATACCAAACCACCTCGAGTGACCTCAACTGCATCATAAAAAATCAGTCCCCACACCTTTTTTTTTAAACCTAGAATCTCTCTTTTCATACACGAGGAAAATGTATTTCAACAAACCCCAAACATCAGCTTTCAGGAAGAGTTCCTTCTAAAAGGAACTCTCTCTTTACTTGTTTACCCCACATAGAGCTGCAGATGTGTCATAAATCACTGTGAAAAATTGCTTTTGCAACTAGCGCAGATGTGGAGGGAGCGAGATCAATCTTGTGCGGGCGAGCCTGGCAAAGATTAGGTTAGATAACAGAGAAATTATCCAAGCTAAAATGACAAGGTTCTCTTATTCAGCAGCGGCGCGCTACGGCGCGGCGTGGTCGGTGAGGAATGCGCCGCGGCTCTGTCACGACAGCGCTGACAGCCATCCGTCACAAGAGATGAACGCAGGGACAGTTACGGGTCCGGATGCGCAGCAGCAGAGCTGTCGGGGAAGGGAAGGCTGCGGATGAGCAGCCCTTCAGCGCAGGTAATACGATTGTTACATTTCAGATTAGAAATCGCTTATTTTGCTTCAATCGCAAAAATCCTCTCAGCTAACCTAGTGACATCGTCACATCCTGAACCTTTATGTGTTCTATACCTATGCTCAGAAGTATATTGCTGTTCTCATGAAAGGAAACTTGGTTTCGTTCTTCCTCTCTTGCCTGAAGTGGCCTTCAACCTTTCTGAGGATCGCTCTTGGACGTGTAAAATAATGAATAAAACCTCCGTTGAAATCCACCGGTCATGAGTCACGACCACCAGACCCTCCGTCTAAAAAGGGCCACCTCTGGTGGCTGAATCTTGCCCCTAACCCAAACGTATAAACGAGGAGACAAACCATTCCTCATTATTATTTCAACTTTTGTAAGTTGCTAATGTGCGAGCTCCCCTGGAGTTATAAATGAGCCCTCTGCAGTAAATATGCCGCGGCTAAATGAGCGCGGCTCCTCGTCAATGAATAAAGAGTCTGGGGCAAAAGGGAAAGGAGACAGGCCGCGCTTCAAGAGACGAGTCAAGATGCTCTCAACCTCTGCTTGCTGAGAAAAACACTCTCTGTCTCCCTCTAGGTCATTAGCTCGGCCTTCTTTCCGCACCGTGTTCTACTTTATTCTTTTCTCTTTTTTAATGGGGTGACCACACGAGCCCTGCTCTGGGACCCCGTCAATGCCGTTACACTACATAGAGTCCCGCCATCAGTTTAGATGCCAAATCGCTGGAGCCAGCCCATTATGTGGCTCGTCATTGCCATAGGAAGATGAACTGAGTCACTCATGTCATTTAACAACACCCTGTGGTATTTTGTCACAGAGAAAAGGAGGAGTTGTAAAGTGATATTGAAGCCATTGTACGGAACCCAGTCTCTTGCGTCCGATTTTATTCCGGCGAGCGTGAGCCGTGTCACATTAGGGTTCGAGGATCGACAATTCGGAATGATAGAGCAGAAGCCAAAATGGCCACGTCCGAGTTCAATTTGTAACCTTTAGATAATCAGCCTGTCCTCGAGCCCATCGTCCCCGTTAACCATCTGGCCGCCAGGCGGCTGCAATCGCCGTCATTCCGCAGATACGGGACAAGTCGGTGGTTTTTATAATGAAATGCCTGTGAGGTGACAGATAAGGCCTCTCTCATACTTGTCAGTCAGCAGCTTGGCTCCTGTGGACTCTCAAAGCGTGATTTTAGGATACATGATAGTCGAGTCCAGTTTTTCTTTAAAAGCGGCAGCCAGGAATGAAAGATTGAATCTTATGTTTCTCAAAGTACTCGTGTCACCACAGCGAGATTACATATTGGCCCATTCACCAATCCTGACGCCCATTCAAGCGTCTGTTATCGCTCCATGATGCATCTAACATTAGTCTTATCGCGGGGGAAAATAGAAACGCACACGTGTTGGATACGTGTCACCTCTTTTCTCACATTTCAACTCGCATACAAAAAAATTGCATCTGGTCTTGTATCTGAAAAAGTTGGATCTATTTCTGTGTCCCTCCGATCACAATGAGTTTGTGTCAAACATAGACGTGCGTCCAAGCTAGAGGCACAGAACAGAAGGGGTAGTTTGGACGTAATTGGACTGACAAAACCACAGCTAGCGTAGCTCGTGATTTAATGTGGCACCTTGCTCATGAGCTTCCCTGCAGGGCCTCACCTCCAGTGATTGCTTTCATCCACAACATTTTCCAACCAACGCAGATATGATGCCGAGTGTCTGTTTGAAGGTCAGGGCAGCAAAAGAAGAGTTACTTTTCCGACTCAGGAAGGAACCTCTGCAGGACCAGCTTGATGCTAATTCTTTGTAGCATCATAGCCATCGAAGAGAGTTTCAGTACAGCCATAATACACAACTGGACTGAGCTACATGCAAACACGCAAACACAATCACGCGGCCGCATGCGACACATGTGACTGAAAGTCGTCCTCAATCTCAATCTGTGCGAGTCCAGCTAAATAACATCAACAAGATCACGCCGGTCGAATCAGATGCGTGAAGATCAAAGGGACGTTGACATTTCTGAGGCGCTTCCTCGCCCGGCTGCTAGATGGCGAGTTTAAAACTCACATTACCTCAAACTCTGACTCGCTTCCCCCGATGTCACGGTCACACGATGAAGTATCCTGTCCGTTTAAATAATTACATCGCCATGGTTCAGAATATACGACGATATTTGGAATTCATTACCTCCCCCAACAGCAGCTTGTTTTAATCCTAATGTCGCTCCAGTGAAAAATGTTGAGCTATTCTGAAACACGACCTGCCACGTAAATATCTATTGTCTTCTCAAGACGTAAGGAATCACACTATTGTAACCATGTCAACAGTCCGGATTGAGATGAGCCTATACGGGCAACAGATGCCCAAGCACGTGTGTGAATATAGCTGCAAGTGATACCACAATGAAAGTTTACAGCCAGGGAAAACTTATGTGCATATCAGATTTCACAGTTTTTCTCCATTGACACAATCTGGCTAATTGACGCAATGTGGATCAAATTGGCTGCTTCTGTGGAAGCACTAGGGGCAAATGTGGGATATTATTCTGTATTTCTAAGTGCGACCATTAACCCGTCATCGACTTTAAGACAGAAGGGCGTTCACTAGAGCCCCCTACAGCCACGCATGACCAATGGTGCAAAAACTCGGGCCTGGCGGTGCTATAAGAGTACGGGCACGTGGGAACACACTACAGACATGGCCTGACATTGCATCAATTGAAATATTCAGATTTCTTCATCACTCCAGCTGGCAGAGATTTTGTTGGCACATGAGCGCGCCCTTCTTATTCCCTGGTGCCTCGCATTTTCTGCTTATATGTTACTTGTTGCTTTGGAGCGTAAAAAGGGTGTTTTAATGAGTAAATTAGTGACAAATTGACTACATTACTAGGTACTTGCATCAATTAAAAACAAATCTGTTGTAGAAAAAACGTTTATTTGAATAAAAATGACCACAACCAACTTTCAATTGGTGATTCATAAATGTCTTATATTTAAGGGTATTTACCTGGGAGGAACATTTTATCTACTTAGATGTAAATGTGTTTTTTAGTGGCTAAGCCTCGACTCAGAACCACTGGGAGCAGGCTAACACTTGAAGTCACTCTGGTCTTTACTGGTTTTGCAGTGTAGCATTTAACGCGCTCTTTTGCTCTTCGTGCACCCGTCACATTTTAAATTACAACATTAACCTACGACTTAATTTTGCCACCGCTGATATGACTGGAATGCCGGGAGCTGTTTGTAACCTTTCAAGGGTAGACGAGCGGAGGACAACCCAGCCAAAGTTGAGACTTTATCAAACTTCTCCTCGGTGCCCTCCTCTCTGCTCCAGCTGAGAAGATAAGCCGACTCGAGGCGTGGGTGAGATCAAAACAGCCCCGGTGCCGCTCTGTATTCACTGCACTTCCAATCATCTCGGAGCCTGGGCAAAGTTATACTTCCATCCCTTCAGCTGGTCAAGACCACTGAGCATGCTGGGACTCCGTACACCAGAGGGCCACAAATGAACTGTCTGGTGGCAAAGCTGCTCTGACTACACACACACACACACACACACACACACACACACTTGTATTTCTATCTCTTTCTAATACACTTCCAAACTCCCTACTCTAACCCTCACCACCCGTTTTAACCCTTCAACCCTGACCTTAACCTCAACCTTAAACCCATGTCTTAACCCTCCAACAGTGCTTTGAAATTGTGGGGACCAGCCGGGCAAAAAACGTCCTCAGTTAGGTGAGTATTTTGGCACTGAATGGGTAACAAATACAAGGAAACACACACACACACACACACACACTATAGATATGACAACCTTCCCAGAAAGGTGAATGGAGTGGACGGAGCTACAGAGGATTAGGAAGATAAACAATAACCTGCTCTTTATTGCCTTTAATGGTTAATCAAATCTCATTCAAATGATTCTTGTCCTGCCATGATGGTTCTCAACAATCCCATTAAAGATCATAAAGGGAGCTGGGGATGTGTCCCAAGAGCACTCAGAGCGCAACTCAAAGGCTTTCATGTGCACAATGCCTCCGCCGCATCAGTTAACGCCTTTTTAACTGCAGGTGAACCCCAGCAGCTCCTGTTCAGCCTCTGATGTTTCTTGGTTGGTGGTTAACGTCGAAGGGATGTGCTTCGATTTAATAAAAAAATGTGCATTTTCATTAAATTTGTGACAACCAAGATCAATCGAGGGAGGATTGGAGAAGTGGAGCTTTACTAGACCATTAGGGAGTTCCACTTTCTGTGATGTACATATGTAAAGAATAAAGGACTCAGCTATAAACAGCAAATAAAACCCTCTCCTCAACCTTTATATCCACCAGACATTAAAACTCCCCAATCCATATTTTTATATTATACCACAATAAATTGTGAAAGGGGTCAAGAGCTGCACTCATCAGCTCTGTGGAGCCTTTTTTATCTCACTTTGGATCATTGTTTTGGCACACAAACTGCTCTCTTTAACTGTTTTACTAGCTATAAAAGACACATGTTTAGCTAAAAGCTCTGCAAAAAAAGAGTCTCCGGGATGCTTCGACACCACCTCAACAGACAGGTGTTCCTTCAGATGTACATAAATAAGACTTAGCCTTAAAACTACATAAATTATATTGCCCCGCAGAATGCTGCTAATGTCCGTTAACAGATTGTGTGACCACAATGATAAATATCTACTATGTTGCTCTTCAAAACTATAGATTAATCTTTAAGTTGAAGTTGAAGTTTGATGTTGTCATGATAAGGAGGCTTTAAGTGCAGAGTTATTTGGAGTAAAAAGAAGATTTGTGTTTTGTAAAATCCAACAAAAAAGTTTGACTACAATAAAAAATAGACTGTATGAGCAGCATAAAGGGTTCTATTAAAAATCTATATTTTCAGCCGTCTACTACTTTGCAAGATGTAATGTCCTTCATTTATACACAATTTGTTTTCTTGTTTTGTGGATATGGTTGATGTCAGCGAGGGAGCTCTGCATTCGGTTCCAGAGCAGAATACATTTCCGTCTGGACTTGGCTCTGAGCTGAACTCCTGCACCGCAACCTCCTGTAAGCATCACCATTAATCAAAGCCGGCAGGTTGTGGTTGTGAAAAGAAGTGGCATAAATAACTAAAACATTGGGTAGGGGGTGGGGACGAAGAGAAAAGAGACCAAAAATGAAGACGTGAAAGTGTGAAAAAGGGAGAATCACAGCCAAAGTCACCTTGGGGGCGACTCACTTACAAAACACCCGTCCCAGCATTTCCAACAATGGGAGCGATTAATATCCTGAAAAGGTGTTTCTGCTGTTTACATTGTCAAGGTGTTTATCTGTGACTCTCAATTTGGCAAGCCTCAAAATTTCATACTGTACTGAAAGAACGAGTGACTTCAGAATACTAAATAGATTTTTCCTTCAGTGCGCCCGGGTGTTACACTCCAGCAGCTCCAGATTCAAATTAATAACTGAGGTTTTCACGATAGGAAACATTGGCCACCATGTTGACGTGGGTATTTTTCTGTCCTCTGGGCCATCATGGACACATAGATGTGTGTATGTGCATGTCTGTGTGCGTGCGTGCATGCATGTGTGTGTGTGTGTGTGTGGTGTGTGTGTGTGTGTGTGTGGTCAGAGCAGCTTTGCCGCCAGACACTTCATTTGTGGCTCTGTGTACAGAGTCCCAGCATGCTCAGTGGTCTTGACCAGCTAAAGGGATGATTGGGGATGAGTGTGCGCCTGTTGTTGTACTTGTTGTGCTTGAGTACCAAAATTAACAATCTTTATTTATCAATCTATATTTTATAAGCAAAGTGAGGACATTTTTGCGAAGTGAGGACATTTTGGCTGGACTTTACAACTTCAAAGGCGTTTTTGAGGGTTAAGACAAGGTTATAAGGCTTCGGTAGACTTGGGTTTAGGTCAGGGTCGGGGTCGGGGTCAGGGTGAAGGGGTTCACTGGGATGGTTAGGGTAAGGAGCTGGAGAATGTTTTATGCCTAAGAAAGTCCTCACAGAGATAGAAGTACAAGTAAGTGTCTGAGCTCATTGAATATCAAGCGCGCCTGATATCCAGATTTCTTTGCCGACTCAGTCGGTCACACTTAATGCCAAAATTATGACTGCCTCACCCTGATTTCTGGGAAGAGCAACAGCCAGTTGGCGCCCATACGACTAAAACACCTAAAATCATGTTTAGAGTACAGCAGTCATCAACATGCAATTTAAAAATGTTCTTTTGTGGCTACGTCTTTTTATTCTCATCTGCCACTTTGAAAGATCAAATAAACTAATCTGGAGGATCCTGTTGTAGAATCCGCCATGCTCTCATCTTGAATGCATAAAGAAACACATGTGGAACGAATAGTGAGACGAGAGTGTTCTTGCTTTCATTTCTAAACCTTTGGATTGTCCAGAACTCAAGCCTGGCCGGTGGCCAACACTGGTTCACACCAGGGTGGGATTCGTGTTATCGATCAGCTGTGCAGAGTCCCGCTGGTCCATCAGAATGTCATGGCGCCACCACTGAGTAGCAACCTGATCATAGAAAATGCATAAATAATAAAGCAGTGAGTCATTCTGACTTCTTATCGATCTTTCCATTAGGGGCTGATTGATACAAGGTTTAAATGTCAAGAGTTTCATTGAACTGGCGATGGCGTGTCACTTCCTGTGTCTGTGCAGCTTTCCACCTGGATAGACTGACTTAAAGGTCAAAAGATGCTGCTGCCTGGTACCGTTTCAGGCTTTTATGCACCCTCGTGTTGTTGATGCTCACTTGTTGGCTGTATTTGGGCATGGTACAACTCCTCCCAGGCAGGTCAGCGACGTGTCTGACATGATTCTCAGAGCCATCGGATGACTGCACGGGTCAACTGTGACTGACGGCTCTGAGTGGAAGACCCCGAAGGCTCTGATAGAAACCAAGCAGTGCGCTCTGAAAATGGAGTTTGCTTTGGAGCCCAATTAAAAGCAAATGAATGTGTATGATGGAAGAGAGAGCAATAGATGTAATCAACACACTCTCTGTTGTCCATTTTGTGATTGTGTTGTTTTTTCTCTCTTGATAGAAGTTGACTGAATTAATGTATCGGCTCAGCCGTGGGGATTTTAACAGATATGTACTTCATGATTAGTTATCTGGTTATCTAGATCTGGTCTCTTCTATAGCGTGTCTGGTTTTGCTGTCCTGGAATTGATTTCACTAAGCTTTCCTTTCATTTCCTTGACTGTTTTATTCCTTCCAGGGTCATGGGGAGGGTGCTGGAGCCCATCCTAGCTGCAGGTGGGTAAAGGCTGGGTACCAGCTCATCCCAGGGCCGAATATGAGCAATTTTGGGTTTGGTTCCTTGCTCAAGGGTACCTCAGCATAGTTCTGAAGGTGTTATGGCACCTTCCTCTTCTACCAGAACACCTTCCGTGTTTTGTCTGCACCGGGTATTGAACCGAGAACCCTCTGCCTCTCAAAAAACTGAAATGATACCAAATCAAAATTCAGCTAATGTTTCCAGGTATTGTGATTGGGATTTTAATTATGTATAAATCATGTCACTATACACACTTCAGCCTACCACTAGGGGCCTCACTTTGAGCTCTTCTCTTGTCCTCATATTCCACCATTACTTGTGATTAAAAAAAAAAACCCTGAATCAAGTCTTGTTTTCTGCACTCTGTTCAGAGAAGAGGAAGCATCCAGGATGAAGGCTAGAAGTCTTCTCAGGGTAACCCTCTCAACAGGCCTCGAGCAGCGTTGGATAAACAGCGGACCACGCGTGTAGACTCACAAATTTAGTGCTGGGATTCTTTATGGTTCAGAAGAAATCACTTTATTTATTTGCCTTACAGCGAAGACATCAACACAAATCTGTTGTAAGCCTCTCAAAGGAAATGGTGGATTCTCACTTGGAAATCTTGCGACCGCAATAGCTTCTGGGGCAAACATGGAAAGAAAAAATCCACACCCACACAGCCCCCCCCCCTTCCCATTTCCCCCGCTATACATGTCTGTGACAATGCTTTTCATCATTAACTTGTCAACAGCTCAGCAGTAGGTGCATGTTGGTTAATGAAGCGAGGCCCTCTTCCTCCTACCAACAATGCTGAGATCATTTAATGATTCCCAGCAACCTATTTATGGTACCACTCCATGAGCACAACAAAGGTTAATAAAGTAGAGGTCAACTCCTTATCACACCTGCCCAGCAAGGTTCTTTCTTTTCCCCAATGGTTCATTGATACATTTCTCATTAATGATCCTGCCCACACATACAGTGGATGAGTATAAATGCAGGGTGTAGCATTTAGTATCTTCCCAAAGGGACATTTGCCCGATCATCAAATTATCCCAGGTGCCGTGGCCGGCGTTTATTTCCTGCTAATAGCCAGTGTTTTACTAGAGGCTGGGAAAAAGGGTAACAAATACATAATGCATACAAATATCCAAAGAGCAGCCAATCAGAGGTGTACAAGAGCCAATGGAGCGAGACCAGGCAATATGGAGATGAGTGGAGTCATGTGCAAGCCAGATGAACAGATGTATGAGTGTGTGTGTGCGTGTCTGTGTGTGTCTTTTGGGGGGTCTTGCGTGGGTCTGCACATTAATAGTGAGTAAACAATTGTGCCTTGTCGATTCTCATAGAGCTTATAGGCTATAAAGGCGATCTGTGTAAACACGATGTTGTAGAAAGCGGAAAACAATGTAAGCCCACTTGTGGAACCAGCTTCCGTCTGCCTGCGTCAGTAGCTATACTCTCTCCTGTCTTTAATGCTAATACACACATAACAGGTATCCTAATATTAACAATTGTTACCATGGTGTCATGACTGTCATATCATAACCAAGCCAACAAAGTATATTCCAAGCATGCTAAACTGCCTCCCGTGCATGTTGTCGGATAACAATACTACGAAATAAACAGTGATTTTGTTGTTCTTTTTCTAATTTCCTTAATGTCAGACAAACAATGCTGTAATTTGTCCCTTTCTCACCGCGATGTTGTCAACCGGCATCAGAATGAATCCTTAAAGTTATTCCCCACTGGGGCTTCCTCCGGGCACTCATTGTTCAAACTGTGATCAATTTCTGACTAGTTTAAGGATGAATGAGGGATGTAAAATAAGAGGAGCGATTAGGGGTGGCAGTTTGCTAAGTCAACTGAGAGCTGCGGGCACATAGCAGAGCATTCAATATATCAATATTCCCTTTTCTATTGTGTTGCTTTTGGATCTTAAATAGGCACTAAACTCTCGGTTCCAACTTCAAAAACTCCATTTCATTGCCGTTTCAGCCATAAAACACTGTGACTGATGCTTTCTGAGATTCGTCGAGCCATGTTTGAGCAACAGGTAGAGCATGTGGTTACTGTGCTACTCCGCCAGAGGAATCTTGATCACCAGTTTGTGATAAGAGAGCTGCGTTCAAGCAACCCATTTACTAAAAATGACGACCCGTGACTCCCCACCTGCAGGCCCCAGCTGCTCTGTCCTGGATGCCTGCAGGGACCTGTCCTACGATGCACTCGGGTGTCTGTTCTACCCGTGCATCCAGCTACGAATGCAAACAAGACTCTCAGTTGAAGCCCTTCGAAACATTCGTCACGGAAGATTTGGCTCCGATAAAATCCTATACCTCACCACATCACATGGTCTGCATCGAACGATTTAAAGCATTAGCATGCCCGCATGCAGCCTATGGGGAGCCTCGTTCCTCCCTCCTCCTATCGGCTTTCTATCCAGCCTGGCCTGATAGGTTCCATTGCGTTCTTTTTTTCTTTTTTTTTCCTGGGCCATCCTCCTTCATCAAAGTGATTAAGCAATTACACTGATTGTGCCGATGCACAGAAGGAGGAAAAGGCCCTTGAGTATTGAGTGCTAAAGCTTTCTTGGAGATAACCGCTTAATTTGTGCCTAATCAAAATAAAGCCTGTACTCTTAAATCTTCACCCACCTTTCAGCGCTTTGTGGCTCAGGGAACACAGCACTGAGGGGAGAGCAGATCTGTTTCTCAATGTATCAGGTCGTGTGATCTTTTCAACATTAAAATGGACACCGGAGTCAGACATCATGCTAAAAACACCCACAACAATGAACACATTAGCACTGGTTATGAGAGAGAAGGCTGAAGACTTAAACAGGAATCCCAGCTGGAAATATCTGAGAGGTTTGGGACTGAATCAACGTTCAGTTTTTCTCTGGGTTGTGGCTGACATCAATAATGAATCAGGAGTGTGGAGAACAGCAATAGAGCTTAATGGATAGATTCTTCCACACACACACACACACACACACACACACACACACTCGCCTACACTAGTCATCATTCCCACATTAGAGCTCAGCAAACAGCCTGGCTGTCAGATACTAACGGGCGATCACGTGATTAAACCCAGCAGAACTGAAATCACGGCATTGAACGTGTGGCCGCTGTGGCGCGCGTGTCCGTGCGCGCTTTGTACGCACGTGTAAATGAACAGCATCACAGTGAGAGGGGAGGGGTTTGCTGGGTGGGTGGGTGCGTGAGAACGGGGGGGACTCACCCCGGGATGATATCTGAAAGAAGAGGCGTGGGTCTGCGGCGCGTATGGCCGCTGTGTATCGATCCTCTACCCCAGGCACCTGCGCTTTTTTCTCGGGCATGAGACGGACCCTGAGCCGGCCTCCCTGCGCGCCCAACCACCAAAGCAGAACAGACGTGAGGTCAATTTCCAGGGTGAAGACTGGGGCCTCTTCGAACACAGACAGCCCCCCGCATCCTGTCCTGACTATATCCTCCCCGATTTCCACGACAAATTGGTTGGATTTCCGACTGGCTTTGGTCATGCCCAAATTCAGCACTTTGGACAACGGCCTCTTGTAGAGGAATGGGAGCTGTCCATTAGCAGACGCGTTCCTCTGCGCAGAGTCTGCAGTGTCTACAAAAGTAGATATAATCTTCTGCAGAGGGCTGCAATGCATTTTTAAGTTTGCGCGCACGGTGTAATATCCTCGTAAAGTCTGGCCGTCGCGGTTCAGGGGCCTCTTTGTGAACGACTCCAGGTAAAAGCGCAACAGAGAAGGGACCGCAAAATCCACCGCGAGGGTTTTCCTCTTCATCCTGGAGTTTATGGTTTGGTTCAAGTCTCTTTTGCCGCCGGCTTCCCCGCTGCTGCCACCGCTGCTGGCTGTGCCGTTGAAGTCGGCGGATGGGGGATCCATCCCCGCTGTGGTCCGCGTCGAGGCGCACTGCAGCCCGGCGAGAAATGCCGCAGAACATGCGAGCACAAACAACAATCCAGTGTTCATGATGAAATTTTAGAATGAGATAGAAATGCTCCGATCCCGCCGTTCGTTTCCACTCCGCTCCGTCACATACGCAGATCACAAAGTGCGTATCGATGATCCTGCGGGTCCTGCGCCTCTGTGCCGGTGCGCACCCGTGGCTACAAAAGAGGAGCCGGGCTTTTACATTTGTTTGCCACTGATGCCTGCGGTCGTTCTTCTATTCAGAAGGTAGAAAAGTACCATATGCCCCCTCTCTCGGATCCTCAGACGCGCGCAGACGCAGCGTTTAAGACAATGCCGACGAGCGCCTGTGCGAGCCCAGCGCGTCGGTCTCCGGGACGCTGCTTAATATGCCGGTACGGTCCGCTCCGGTGCCTTTCAAAGACTCCCTGTCTCTTGGCACAGTTGTGACGGCGGTATAAGTGGTGCCTCTGTCATCGGCGGGATGCAGCGTCGCTCCTTTTTTCACAACTAAATCAGGGATTCAGACCGAGTTTGGAGAGGCGGAGCATCGATTAAACTTTAAAACACCGTCGCATCGCGCAGCTTCGGCCAAATGAGAGGCTCGGCGCCGGCGGCCCTACAGGTTAATTGTCTGTTGAGGACTTTGGCGCTTATTTGTTCAGAAGTGGCGTCGCCGGTCGCGCTGTTTTATAAACATCATTTGACGTCAGTGCGTGTCGTTTCTCTGAGCACGACTCCCCCGCGTAAACCCGCAGAAGACTCCGCGGTGATGAAGCCCCCAGCAGCACGCTCCCGCAGCCTAATGATGCCCGCGATCTTTATTGCAAGTGGAAATACCCCGCGGAAAAGCAGCAGCTCCGCTCCACAGTTTTTCCTCCTTCGAGTTTTTTTTTATTTTTATTTTGCAATGAATCGCCGAGCTTTGGTGTTACCAGAAAATGGATTGAATTAGTCTCACTCGGTTGTGTGCAAAGCGAATTATTTCAGGAGGGGGGCATTTGGGTTGCAGCCCATTTCGGCTTTGTGTTTCTCATATAATACTCACAATATATATATACATTTTTAACACCAAGTGTGTGTGTGTTAGTGTCCATCTTCCTATACTGTCAGATCAGTAGAAATACAAGAAAATGCACCTTAGAACACACTCAGGGGCCCCGCTCAGCATCCCAAAGTTGAATTTGGCGAGACGGCCGCTAGATGGCGTCTTTCTCTCTATTTCTCTCGGTGACCACACACTCATACAAAGGCGCACACACACACACACACACACACGCACACACACAGGCTTTGTAACTAATTGATTCACAATGTCTCAAGAAAGCCATATAGAGTCACAATGGACACACATTGTTCCCATTATGAGTAATTTAAGAAACTGTTTTGCACAGAATAAAATGAAAATGATAACTAGCGATGCAAATGGCATTGGTGATAATGTGATAATAATAGCACACTATTCAAATGATTGTCGGGCTCCCTCTCGTGGCAGGAAGCAGTAATATTACAAACATGTTCTTTTCATTTGGAATCAAGGCTTCATCGTTGCATCATACATGTACAATTTCCTCACAGGGTTTTACTCATTTCAGTTTTTCCTCTCCCTTAAACACATCACTGACTTGGGCTGTTTATATTTTCAGACCGGTTCGGTTTTAATTAGCTGCTTGATTCCATGAAGCTGGCGAAGCCATTTGCAATTCAGGAGGCATCTGCAAGAGAAAGAGCTCCGTTTCTGAGCGACCTGCCTTTATCTGCACGTGCAAATCACGGAGCCATTCAGAAATTAATCGAATGTTTCCCAAAACTGCATCATGGAAACATCACTTATTTAAATGTGTCTTGATTGATTGTGCAAAATTTGACTAGAGTTAAATTTGTCCTTCTTATAGACTGATACACGTCTAGTGCATCAGGACATACATATACATAAGCAATTAGTATAGAGCAACCGGGCTGAAGTGTGTGTCTTTGCATTTGTAAATGAAATATAAGGTCCAGCACCTGCTCAGTCCTGGTGGCCACCGCTGCATATTCTAAACATCCACAACTTGCTCGTTTGTTACCAGAAATACAGCCATTGCATTCATGAATATCCAAACCGTCATTAATTGGAAAACATATAATGATTGTTTACGGCCACCTGGCCGTGTCGCTTAGTTAACCTGGACGACATCGCCCCTCTTTTCATTAATGCAACATTTATGTTTGCTTTCAAATGGAACTCCATTCCTTCCTTCTGGCTGACAAACAGCCTGCTTTGTTTCCTGGCTGTTAATTGAGATACAAAAGTAGCGCCTGAATTGATAATATATTTCTTGATTGATTGCCGTCTTGAGGAGCTCCCAATAACGGAATCGCCCTTCCCAGGAGTTGCTCTTTGCCTCCATTTTCCTATTTATTCTTTCGTCCAAGTCTCTATTGTATCGGCATGACTGGGTGAGGCACTATTGGTTTTGTTGTCATTGATTTGTCTACCTGCACCTGCTCACACTTGCTGTGCTCAGCAGTGCTGAGACACTAGCTTTAAATTTAGCGAGCCAAACTCACATCACCATGTGTCGCGTATCCTGGGTTCAAGTTCGTATTTGGAAAGACGTCGCCGCACATGAGCGCGTTTGCCCCAACTCATGGGGCGACGCTTGCAATAAGCAGCACAGCACCAGACAGGCTATTTTCTGCATTCGCCACGCATTACCGAACATCTCGACACATTATTCACAAGTTGTTTTATTCATAGCCAGAGAAGGTGAAGAGTCATAAATGGTGTGGGAGGGACTGAATGAAGCTTCTGTGGTGGTGGAGAGGTGCTACAAATAGCAGCATGGACTAGGTTTCTATATATGACATGTAGGTTGACCTCAGGAGTTTTTTTAACTACCTGAGTCAAGAGGAGTCAGGACACTTACTGTACCTACGGAAGTACATGAACAGTGGAAACTGTGTAGCCTTTCATTGACACAGTGTAGATGTAGTTTCATTGTTTTTCCTTACTAAAAATTGTTGTTCCGAAAAAAAAAAAATCCTTTTTAAAAGAAGGAGGTTAAGGTCAAAACTGGACTTGAACTACGGCTAATTGCTTCTATTCTCTAGTTCTCATACAGTTTTGTTGGCTCTGTTCATTGTGAGCTGTGATTAAAATGCTCATGCTTATTTAACACCATCTGTATTTAACATTCATGGGGTCAAAATAGTTGCCATAATTCCTTAATATTATTCAGGTGTGTGTGTGTGTGTGTGTTTGGCGGGGGTGTTGCTGTTTTAACTAAATGAGTCAGAAACATATTTTGATGTCAATAAGTCTTTAAGCACTACAGTAACATTTGGTTCCAAATAGAGTCCATTTATTCTGGAAATTAGTTTTGGACATAACTACGTCTTTAGCCCTCATCAATTATCTAGAAAACTCTGTGATAAAGAAAGAAATTGGTGACCCAAAAGTCCAGCTCAACTCCCATTATTGGTTAAAACTATTGGTTTATTATCTGTAATTGGCAACTTAAAAGCCATTAACACAGTCAATTATGTAACAACTGATGAACCCATTTTCACCTGATGAACCCATTTCCACCATCAAATCTCCGCTATCCACTAGACACAACCTTCTGGACCCCAAATGCTTCCCAGCAACAGTTTCCCCAGCATCCTCTCCATGTTTGGTATCCACCTCACTGGTCACTGTGCAGCGAAAGGTCGACAGTGAAGTGGTGGTGTGATAAATTGCAATCAGATAAGTTCTTACAAAGACCCTTCCCCCTTTAAGCACCGCGTTCTGTGATGCCCAGCAAACCTCATAAATCAGCTGCTGAGTCCCCAAAACTATCAGCCACCATCATTCTACTTCACGGCCAGGTTCGTCCACTTCCTGCACATCTCATCAGCACTCCAACGCTGTTTGTGGTGGAAGAGGAGATGAATGTTTCATCACAAGCTGCTGGGGGAAAGCAAAAATGTGTTCCCCGCGTGCTCTGTTCAGTCTCATCGGTCCACCTTTGTTCCCTTCTTTGCTGCCATTTGTTATCTTTTGTCTGGTTTGGCTTTTATGCATGCACAACAGCCCCCTGCAACCGAATCACGGATGGAGCAGCCCAGTCTTACACACCAGAGCCATGTATTTTACAGTGTCAAGGCAATGGTCTCGGCTCCTTTAGCATTCCTGCCCGATTACATTTTTGTCTTCGTTCCATAAATCAAACGGCCATAGCTGCTCAGCTGCATGAGAGGAAAATGGCTTTCGAAGCAAATAAGGAAGAGGGAAAGGACATTTTCAGAAAATGTGTTGAGGTGTGTCATGTCGAAGGCTGTTATAAGAGTGTGCAGTTGTTACCTCATGTGATTCCCACTCTCGCAGGTGGAATTATAAACTTTTGTTAAGTGGTAGCTCTCTGGGTAGTGGTGTTAAAAAGTGCCTTTTGGCTCTGGTCCACCGAGCCAACTTATGAGCATGGGCACACGAATGATTGGGTGACTTGCTTCAGCCAGGCTCCAGCCCGTTTAAAAAAAAGATGCTACAAACCAGCACACCAGTGCCGGCACCCTAAAACCATCATTTGGATTTTGATTTACAACAGTGAATATTCAGCCCCATGACGTGCACAGCATGATCTGCCAGATATCAGATCCCTCAGCCTTTTACAGGCGCTGTGATTGAGCCGGTTATGGCAAGTGGTCACGGTTGGTTTGAGAAATGGCACCAATTAGTCTTTGCAAAGGTCCGTGCCTCTGGTGTGTGAGCCATTAAAAACTGTCATGCGCCTGGTTCATGCAAAGCACATAATCCATAGAGAGGGCTGAGGGAGTGCATGAGATCTCCGAGAACCCTCACCCATCTGTCTGCCGATAAACCATGTGATTAAAAACTGCCTTCCTGCTGTTCCAAGTCGAGATTGACGGTGTAAAATTAGGGGAATGAGATTTTCTTTTGACCCTTTTCACATTGGAACAGCGTTTGGATTCCTCAGCAGTGCCCTGAAGGTGTTCTGGTACTTCTCCCTATGACCAGAGCACCCTCCATGTTTTGTCCACCCCAGGGCTTGAACCAAGAACCCTCCCTGTCCCATCGTTCCACTTCTGAGCTATCTCCACCCTCCAGTTTGTCAGGTATTAGGGTAAAACTAGCTGAGGGCATTCAAAAACACTACTTGTCCCCCAGATCAATTTATAATGTGAAGTTGATAAAGATTAAAGGATCACCTTTGCAGATTGATGACCAGGATGGGCCAAGGATCCTTGACGCTCCACCAAAACCAGTAAAACGGAGGAAAAGTTAAAAAATGCTTTTGGGGTCTTTGAGAGACGGTCAAAATGAGGATGGGGGGATTATTTTGCTCAGTTTCTTCTGAAATACCAGCTTCTGATTAAGCTATATTTTGTTGCTGTTGAGCTCTGTTGGGGAAATTCCTTCCATTAAATTAAGGCAACATTAATTTAAAAACATTACAGAATTAACAACTGAATCAGTGCTGCCGCACAATTAACTCGCTGCTAATTATGTCTACTTGCAGTTTAGCTCTGGGCACACAGTAAGTATGAGTTCTGATTGTAAAAGCAACCGTCTGCACCGTTTGGAACAGGGATGATGAGACTGGGAACAGTGAAGAAAAGAAAGGGACTGTAAAAACAAAATCAGTGCATTAAACGGCACCGAGACATCACACTGAGGTCAACTCGGCTAATTTGTTTGGAAGCCAATGCTGTTTTCATAAATGGAAAATGGACTGTACTTAAATAGCACTTTTCTAGTAATCTTTGGCCACTCAAAGGGCTTCACGTTAAAAGTGTGAATTCAGTCTGTCGCATTCACATGGCAGCCAAACGGAACAAGGAATAAGCAAATAGAAGCTGCTTCGGGGGGCTTTTTGTAAGTTGGTATCCCTCTCAAGGGCCCTACGACATGAAGCATGCAGGGTTTGAATTAGGAAGAAACCACTCTGCCACCTGAGCTAATTGATTTGCATGAGCAGATTAAAAAACCCCAGAACAAACTCACGTTTCTGTAGTAGCCGTGTTTGGTAATCACAGAATTTTGTGTGATTTGGTGCTGTGCTGACAGCTTTGCCCTGGCAATGTCATATGAGTGATACAGGGATGTGTTATGTGTTGTGAACTGTATTTGTTCTTGGCTCTGGGGCTTTGAAATGTCGAATGAACTCGGCAATATCTGTTAATATCCTCCTGTCAGGCAGCCCTGACGGGAGGATCAGGAAGCTGAGAACACAAGGAACACGCACTGCATGTTAGCACTGCTGCATTCGGGCTCTTACATATAGGTCCATATATAAAAACAGTTCTTAGATTAGATTAGAACTTTCCGTAATGCTCATATGGAGCGCAGGAGTGAAAATGTTAATGAATCTGGTCAGCTATGTGGACTGATAATAGTGAGACAAAGATGGTGAATTGAATAGGCATAGTGGAACAGAGATGGTAAAGGGATGAGCATAGGTTAATCACTAGTTATGGTAGGCCTAAGACGATTATGGGATCAGTTGTAGGTGGAAATAGGTGGTAAATGGACAAGGTCATGAGAGCCATTTCCATGAGCTCTGCTTATCTCTCCTCTCCTCTCCTCCCCCTTCTCCTCTCTCTCTACCCAGTCCTCCCATCAGCAGGAGGGTCCCCCTACATGAGCCTGGTCCTGCTCAAGGTTTCTTCCTGTTAAAGGGGAGTTTTTCCTTGCCACTGTTGCTTGTTGGGTGTCAGGCCCTGGGATTCTGGAAAGAGACAATTTTGATTGTAACAGACACTATATAAATAAAGATTGATTGATTGATTGATTGATTGATTGATGGATGGATTGATTGATTGAGAGCGATGTACTGTTGTCAGTTTTGGTGGACGTCAATGATTTTAGAGTTGTATTCTTAGTTGAAACTGTTAAATTAAACTGCTAGCAAACTTTTGTTTTAGAGGCAGCAGGGTGTTTCTGGCATTACACAGAATTCCATTAATGGGTATAGAAGTTGGACAAGCATTAGCAGGTTCACAGTGACAGATTACCTCACAAGGTAGAGGACTGTTGCGAAATGTGGCCAGAAAATACTGCTTAATGACCGATCTTCACTAATAATCCTGCCTCCTTGTGTACTGTAGCATGTGACCTATCCCCGCGGAGAAAATGCAATTAAACGCTCAGCTTTTTTCGGATGAATATATCCTTTTTTTAAAGGTTTAATCACAGCAGCAGTTGCTTGACACCTGCCACAACACGATTCCATTCGTCCCAATCCTTGCAAATCGTTCAACTGTTCTGTCAGCCTAACCGTGTGTGTCTGTTTCTTTCTTCTTCTCTTCACACAAACTGTGTTCTTCCTCCAGGCTAGGAAGGGGGAGTATGACACTGGAATCTGTTTGTGTTTGCCTTATCGCATCATCCTGTTGGCTGGGGCCCCTCATAATGAATTCATTGCCTTGGTCCGTTCCAGCACTTTTGGGGCTTTATCAAAAAAAAAAAGAAGAAGAAGAAAACGTTTAAAAACTGACAAGCTGACCGCTTTCAAGGGAATTCATCTTTCCCAGAAAATGGATTTGTACGTAACCACAGGCTTCCGAACTAATGAAAACGATATAGGTTACAGCCTGGTGCGCTCCCAGGTTCTTAGCGAAGTCAGCTGACTTCCAAACACCCACACACACACACCAACAGTACTTTGAGTTCTTATAATGAAATGTTGGATTAAATCTCCAGTTTTCCTTGCTTAGAGCTTCCAAGCACATCTGTGTGTGTAAGTGCGTTTGTGTGCGAGAAGTCTTCTCCTTGTATGGTCAAATTGAGCATTCACACACAATTTGCTGTTCCAAGGAGAAGAAGCGCCTGAGACCCCAAGGAGATGGAGACATGATTTCTTGCTCTCTTTTATCTTGTATAAGTTGACCTGTGGGTAAAAGATTTAACCCAACACTTAATCAACATCAGGAGTCAATGCTGCAGCCATTCTGGCCAATTGGTGGAGTCTGGAAATTTGACTGATCATTCAATTGCATTTATGGATCACAGGGATGGGCAAATAAGTCACAGAGCTCCCCTCAATTAGTTAACCATCGACCTGGCAGGGCCTAATGGCCCATCGACAGTCGGCTTGGGCACCACAGCTGAGGAATTTCCATTCTGGATCCCAAGATGGAGCAATTGGTCGAGTAGATGGTGAGGCTCAATCTCCTTCACGGATCAAGTTTCTTAGGGAGAGGGAAAAGAATTAAGGGAGAGAAGGGGGCCGCTGTTGGGGCTGCGAGTGATTTCTCACCCGCTCCTTGTCAATATGACCCTTGCAGCAGGATGTCAAGGCTGAAAATTATAGACTGTTGGAAGAGCTGTGTTAAAGGGCACGCCCACTATCTGACTCTGTGACACTGCACATCGCAGGGGAGAGGTTAGAGATGGATTAATGGTGAATTATCCAGTGTCAGGGCAGCGGTGGGAGGGTCAGCAGAGGGGGTGAATACAGAGAGGCAGGTGAGTGGATCTACAGTCTTTACACTTGTAAAAAGAAAAGGCTATATCAATAAGAATGGAGGGTGGCATTTGAGGTGAAGCATGGGGGGGGTCTAGCAGTGAAAATAAGTCCCAAACTAAGCTAGTCAACTGTCACTTTTCTCTCTCCATCAGGCTCTCGCCCCTGTTCCTTAGTAACAGGTGAGCATGCTCGCAACGTTTGTCCCCGGGAGTATAAATCACAGCATTTATTTAGTATTCAAGTGTGAGAGTATTCACTTGTGCCTGAACAAAAAAAAAAAGACTGTAAAGCCCAGCTGCATGATTATACTGCACTTGGTATTCCAAATGCAGGGAATTCTCGAGAGGAGAGGTTGACGGAGTGGGAGCTCCTGGCCATTAAAAAAAACCTGCCAGACAGGATATTTCCCTTGCGCCGGCAATTGTTTGCTTTGACCATGTTAAAAGAAGCTCACGTGGCCCATGACAAGCTTAACATGTAACGAAGATGCCTGTTGTGTGTCCAAACCGCCAACAGATGTTTGAAGATAAGGTGATGAGGTTTAAGTCAATGGAATAATTGCACTCCTCCCACCAGGTTTAAATCAGATGGAGTGTCCAGTCCCAAGAATAGGAAAAAGATATGTTCAAGCACAATAAACTGCAAAACAATCCAAGATTGACTTCCATGTTTTCCAAGTGACTACTGAGTAATTGGATGGCCATTGTCTTTCCCAGCTCGCTATCATGATCCCAAATTTCTGCCCAATGCAGCTTTAAGACACCAGATGACCCGTTGTGTCGCTCACGTGGCTTCAGTTCTCAAGGTTTTTGGAAGCGGAGCAGTTGAGGAGCACAGCATCTGTTCCCTGTGTAATTAATGCATTTGCCTGTGTGATTATGTGTTTATTCTCTCTGCTTGACAGCCAGTGGAGCAGATTGCCAAGTGTATTTGGTTTTTCTATCCAAAATAGTCATTACATTTGACACACAGTGCACCTGTCTGCATCTGGAACACGCCGAAAGCCGTGTCACCGCTAGCAACCAGTGGAAACTTGGATGTTTTCCCTGCTGGAATTTTTGATGCACTTTGTGCCCCCCCAAAAAAGAAATAACAGAGTAACATTGAGAGAGAAACAGAGAAAAACACAAACTAGTGACATGATTTGTGTTTTGTCGGTGACCACGCTTTACAACGCTCGTTCAGGACTTTCCCATGACTCCTGTTTTTCTCAGCTGCTCCTTCACATTCAGGCCATTGAAGAGACTTGACTGTATATAAAAAAACAACTCCGCTGTGGGCAAATTGTTGCAATTTAGAACTCCACTCTTCTTTTCTATTGGTGTCTTTTATTCTATTGTATATATTTCTATGGCAGTGTTAGTACGTAATAATGTGTAGAAAAAATAGTTATGATCAGATTACGAATAAGTTGCCTTTTTGGATACATTTCACCAATGCCATCACATGGGTGTGGTACAGTAGTGAGATCGATCAGTGTGGTTCATTAGTTTTAGTCACCCCATTGATTCATTGACCAATTTATTTCTGAAATAGTTTACGGTCTTTTCGTGTTCATTTCTTACATCCTGGGTTTTGTGGTTTCACATTTATTTGTTTTTAATTTATTTCTGCATTTCCTTTTCCTTTTTTTCATTCCCAACCCTCCACAACTGCTGGGACTTTATGATGAAGAGAAACAACGCCGAGCATCCGTTGACACATTTGCTTGTGTAGCTTTTCTGCTTCTTTCTGCCCCCCCCCCGTATCTATCTACAGGTTTCGCCGACCTCATAGCCGTTATCTGACTTGTTGACCTCTGACCCCACTGATCTACTCTGCTCTCATACTGAAAGCTTGTTGTACATTGTTATAATTAATGTATTTCCGTGATATTTGCCTATTCTCTCTTCTACCTGTTCTCCCCCCTGCCTTTCCTCTCCACCATCAGCAGGAGGGTCTCCCTACATGAGCCTGGTCCTGCTCAAGGTTTCTTCCTGTTAAAGGGGAGTTTTTCCTTGCCACTGTTGCTTGTTAGAGGTCAGAGCCTGGGATTCTGTAAAGCACCTAGAGACTTTTGATTGTAACGGATTCTGTATAAAGATAAATTGAGTTTAATTTCCCACATCTTTTCAGTCACTGGTGTGCTGCTGCGCTGGTTTAGTGTCACCATGTGGATGTAGCAGAATCCTACATTTGTCCCAAAGTGCCTTTAAATGTTTTAAGCAGTTGTATTGTTTAGATCTTGTAGTTCCATACACTTTAAATCCATGATTCTTTTAGACAAAAATACAGATATTGTTAAAGCTGCTGGGGTTTATGAAACAGGAGGTAAAGGCTGTCACTGATGAAGCTGCCTCTTCCCCGTGACCTTTAACCACTCAATTCTTGGAACAAGTCTTGCTCATATTTGAACTTTTGACACTGAAGGAAAAGAGGTAAAACTGATCTAAGGTTAAAATAAAGGGCATCGTGGATGTCTGATGTACGATTCATAACAACACCACCGCTCCGACCCTCACACCCACGGAAACAACTCATCAAACCCCCGCCACACGTAACTCTGCAGAGCCCCCTGGATAATCCGCGAACCTGCTGGCTTGGTTACGAAGTGCTGTTTCTTTCTCCTGATGTACCTCCTCAATGCTATTGTTTTTATTTTTCTAATTCTTTTCTCACCTCATTTGCTCGACCCAATGAAGCTCTTCAGCCGGGGGATGAAGTGACTCAAAAAGATACTGTGCTGAACTCCTTGTTAGCGTCTGTGCAGCACCAGAGGAGAGTAAATGGGAAAAAGTCCTTCACCCTCTCTATGTGTGCTTGGAAGTCGCCCACTGAAGTACATCACAAGGAGGCAGGCAAGAGATTTAAATGAGCCGATTAATCCCATTGCAAATAATCACCGAGAATGGTGCAGCGATGATTAAAGCTAGTTGAAGGGCTTATCATGCCTGGTTTCGAGTCAAACACCCATGGGAGTGTGCTACATGATACATACGGCAAGAATAAGGAAATCTCCTTTAATATCAAGGAAGGCAAAAGCATAATTTGCTTTTTGTTTCTCTTGGTTGTGGGACAATTTTTGTTTTTTCCACCCGGTGGGAGTTGAGTCATCTTTATTTGGAGTCATATACCTCTCAATGATATTCATTTGCCTCAGGGTTTGTTTCGTAATCCTGTTTATTTGCAGTCCCCTCTCACTACCCCATTCTTCTTCTACTAATGTGACTCAGGGTTGTATTTGTTCCGTGTTACACCCAGTCTGCCTCTCTGTGCATCTGTCCCACTCCTGTCAACCTCACTTTGCTTAACTCAGCGAGCAAAATCAGACAGTCAGCTTTATTTCCTATAATATCAGCTCAAAATTAGTCAAGGAAGGCCAGAGCTGGGCACAATCTCTCATTTGTTCTTGTCCACATCCTCTTTGAGTCTGCTTCTCTGTTCTGGTTCACTCCATCCAAAAAGCTGTCTGACACAATAATGTTCCTCTTGCTAGCTGAAAGAGGTTAGAGACTCCATTAGAGGTGCTTACATAATTGGTTAAGTAATCATTTAATTATATTTACATGCCATTTTGAAGTGAAAGCAGAGCATTTTGTCAGTTCATGTTTTTAATGATGCAACCCTGCTGCATTGTTTGATTAATAAATGGCCTTGAATAAGTTATGACACATTTAAATCTGTGCAGCTGCCCTGTGTTGTAAGGCTTTAAATCTCTCGGAGTGACTTAGTGCGCGTCCTTGTATGCACATTAAATCGTAGTGATAATTAATGGATCGCTAATAAATTTAGTCACTTTTTCCATTAAAGCTATGCTTAGTGACAGAAAATATTTCCATAATTACTCACAGTTGGAGCTCGCAAAAAGCCACGAATGCAACTGATATTAGAAAAGTGTTTAGATTTTCCCCAAAGTGAAGTTTTACGCAAGATTATCACTTTGCCAATGTCCCCATGCCGTCGTCTGCTTGGATTAATAGGATAAATGTCAGCATAAAATAGCATTGTCTTGGATCTGATCTGAGACCCGAGCACATTAATTCAAAACTAGGCGTAAATCATGATATCTGAGCAGTTGAATCTGGCAGAAGATTCTGGAGAAACATTTAAACAATTTAGACACTTAATCAGTTGTGCCACTTAAGTTCAAACTAAAACCATACTCTGATTCAACTACAACGTTTAGACGAGTGGTTAATTACCAGTAACTTCATACACTACTTGTTAACCTGTTCCTTACATCATTCACGTGAATGTTGAAAAGGCTTTAATCAGGCAATCATTTGTGAACATAAAAGCATCATCACAGCCTTGGGAGGAATTTGTGTGAACAAGTTTGTAGCACTGGAATAAAAACAGGAACAGTGAAAAAAACAACTGAAAATGCTACATAAAGCTAGTTTTTCTTTAGTTGGCTTACCAATAACCAAAGTGCATTCAACATATTCATTGTTAATGTGAAAATCCCTTGTTTAATCTACCAAAGAAACTAGAATGATATCATCGTGGTTGGCGAGGGTTGTACCAAAACGCCTTCAGAAAAACTGACAAGTCTGTAATCGCAATATTCAGATTTGGAACACAAGAAGCAGGCAAAAAATGATGCATGTGTTGTTTTCATAGAGGTATATTAACCATTAGGCACTGTACCAATACTGTGGTGTATTGACATATTATGTTACCTTGGCCTAACATTATGCTACTTTAAAATAGCAGTATGAAAATACCAGTGAGGCTAACAGATGTGCCTCACAGAGTAGCCACCACAGCCTCTCACATGGACAGCGAGGTCACCTGCGGGTCTCTAAGTAGACACTTGTCACATGTGATGTGCGTATACTTCTTTATGAGACTTTTACAAACCTTCCTTTGGGTAAAATAAAGGTGGCTGCCCAGTTCGGTCCTCGATACAGCTGAACACCTTTGCTACAGACACGAGGAGAGGCAAAAGCTACCAAGAGAAACTCTTAATGCGGTCCAATGATGGGAATCTATGAGTTGCCGGATGAGTGAGTGCAGTGTGTCCGTGCTCCCTAAATATGACGGATTTCAGGCTAACATTGGCACTGATGTGTACACATTAGTGAGACCTTCATGAATTCATAGGCCATAAGTCAGATGTGTAGTCGGCCTTCCTTTTGATGGACCATCAATAATATTCCCTGATTGATCGATTAATTACTTGATTGGCTTGTGACCCGTTTGTCTGAGGATATGGGGAGGGTGCTGGAGCCTATCCCAGTTACATATGGATGAAGGGAGGGTACAACCATCAGGTCAGTCTGTTCAGGGCCCCAGCTGAGCACTTAGGGGTTTGGTACCTTGCTCAAGGGTACCTCGGCAGTGCACTTCTCCCGACTTTAGTCTGGGTTGAGCCTCTATTTCTCAGCCCAGTCCCCTACACATTGAGCTACCACCACCCCTGGATTGAATATTATTTTTGTAAACCTCAAAACTTATTCCATAAAAACAATAATGATGTGTACGATTACAAGCAGTAACTTGCTGCAGGTTTGTGTCTGAACTGGTTTTTAGGTATGAATATCTGGTAAAGCGCCATGGGGGAGCAGACAGTAATGAGGCATGTCACAAGTTGGAGGTACCTATAGTACAAAATGGTGATTCTCATCCCCATCTTTTACCACCCTGATTAAACACGTGTGTCTCCTGTTATCAGCAGTAATTTGCCTCCCGTATATTGTCCTGTTTTCCTCCTCCTGTACTGAGGACCGACAACGTGAACATTCCTCTGTGCGCACCATTTCTGGAGCAATTACTAAAATCCTGACTGATGTAAATGGGTTTAATAACTATGGGAGCAATGTTCTTAACAGCCGTCATTACAGGATTCCATTTGACGCTTTGATTAATTGCTGCGAGCTGCAGCAGATGCTCCCACACCGTCCTGGGTTCCTTTGCGTCGCATAGTACATTTCTCTCGCTCAAAAAGAAAAAAATAGACCATTAAGGTGCACTTGGGATAAGCACTATATTGTAAAAGATTGTTATTTAAAAAATAATAAATGTCGAAGGAAAACCTATTTCACAATTGCTGTATTTTCTGCTTCCTTTCCATAAAACTGAAAACTCTGGAGATTCTAAATCAGAGAAAACCAAGCATCCTTTGATGTACTTTCAACATCTTATCTGACATTGATGGAGGTCAGCGGTGAATCTTGAAGTCAGGCTGTATCTGCTGTCGCTCTGTTGCCTCACATGGTTGTAAAACCTGCTTCTGTGCCCACAGGAGTATCCACTTGTCCCTCACCAGGTGTCACATCGCTTCGACATGTTTCTACAAGCTGCCTTTATGTTGCACGATCAAGAAGTACGGATTTTACAGGGCTCTGGCGCCTGCTCTGCGTTCCTCCCCCAGGATTTCAGGGTCTTAAACTATAGCACAGGCACATCTGAGCATGATCCTCCCTTAGCCCCTGTAACAGCTCAGCCAGCTCTTATTTCACATCACATACCCCATGGGATGAGTGTAAACAAGCCTTCAGCGTCACTCTACCTCGCACGAGCTTCCTGACAGACAAGGGGGAGAAAGCGCGAGACAGGCGATGGCGTGCTCCACTGAGAGAAAAGGGAAACAGCGGAGAGCAGGGAGGCACACCAGCAGCCGAATCCCTTTAGAAGCAGCCTTTGTACCCTGCTGATAAGAGGTTTTTCATCCATGAATTTGACACACGTGGAGTCTACGTTGTAGCGAATGTGCTTCTTGCAACTTCTAACAACGGATAAAAAGAATGTTTTGATCTGACTTATTTGACATCCCCAATTGGAATATTTGCAGAAGAGTCTGTGCTGAGATGCTGCCCCACTTTCCCCAAATCACGTGTGAAACAATGAAAAGGAAACGGCAGCTTCCTCACAATTCCTTCAGGTTTGCCTGAAAAGTCAACATTTGGAAACGATAAAAATTTAAACCCTGGCTTTGGAGAAGGAGCAATGGAGGACTGGTACCGTGGGGCCCAAAAGAAGTCCTATCAAAAGAAACCTGGGCTTTTACACATTTATTTATTTAGTGTTTCTTTAAATATACTTTGTAAATAAACTTTAAAAAAAAAATAGAGCAAGTCAAAAGGCCAAATATTTTAAACAGATTTGTATGATTACCGTGTTTGGAACACACAGCACAGATATGAAACCAACATCCAGTAAGTCATTTTTTTTAAACGTCTCCTGATAATCTGCGTCACAGATATCCTTAAAGGTTTCTGTCATACACTGAGAACACAGAAGCATGTTGCAGATCTCACCTTCAACTTCCTTTAACTGATATTTGCTATTTTGATGAAACCTTCAAGAGCAAAGTAGCAGTAAAAGGTTACAACAGAACTATCCACCTGTATTGACAGGGAGCACTTGTGTTCTGTGGTGCGTTTGGAGGACTTTGTGAAACAGCTTTAAGTCTTAACTTTCATAAACGGTGCTGGAATTGGATCCTTTTCTTTAGTCCGATTTGGTGGGGGATCTGTTAAGGTGCAGGCATTAATAGATGTGGAACACCAGGTCACCAGCCAGCCCCAGGTGACCACATCTGCTCCATCTTCAGTGTCCCTCATTCTTTTCTTTCTTTTTTTCATGACCACATTGTCCCGTTTGGGGGTCATAGCTGAAGCCTTTACCAGCTCAGCCATTTTGGGGTTCGATACATTGCTCAAGAGTACTTGGTACTCTGAAGGTGTCCTGACACCACCACCTACTACCAGAAGACCTCCATAGGTCTTGACTGAGCTACATTCGCCTTAATGGCATCTTATTGTGGGACATGTTATGGGCTTTGAAAACAAACCAGATGCAAAAATTAATAGAGGTTGACTGAGAAGTTTGCTATGCTCACGTGGTAGCACTATAAAGAAGGTCGGATGAGAGCGTATTTTCAAAAGGATGTTTCAGAAGAGTACTTCTGCCTCTGTTTGCTTCATTATGGTCACAATGATGGTCAATAGACTGTGGTTCAGTCATCGCTTGAATAAGACAAGAACTATCATCGAAAGAAGAATCTGGAACTATATATATAAAAAGGGTTATTACAGAAACCCCAGTGGTACAACATAACAGATGTTTTTAAAATCGTATCCGTCATATCTGGAGAAGCTGATAGCGTCATTTCATTCCAAATTCGCCCTTTAAGTGCTGGTTTGCATATGGTTCTGGGAAAATAAAGTGGGTGGCAGCACTCCTGCCGTGGGACCTGTACAGGTGCAGGAGACAGACACCCTCTTCACTTTTAAGATTAGGCTCAAAGCCTGTTTTGAAATCTTATGATCAGTTATTCTATAGCATCATTACTATAGGTATGCTTTTGGTCAAAACACCGTGGGCTAACGTAAAGCCATCTTAGTCAGGCTGATATAATCCTCTTATCTTGTCTTATCTCTATTTCTTCTTCTCCTCTCCCATGTGAGCCAGGTCGTACTTGAAGTTTCTTCCGGTTTTGGCTCCAGTTTTCTGGAACACCTGTAGAGTCAGTCTTGGTCGTAACGGATGCTACATACATTGCACTTCCAATCAAAGCACTCCGAACTCTGACTCAATGCCTTTTAATGTTTCATATTCTTTTCCGCTTCCTTAAAAAAGAAGAGTAAAAACCAGTGTATCTCTATTAGCGCATCCTAAAACACGTTGCATCCTCTAACAAGGCGGATTAATGCTAATGGATTAATGCTAATCCATCCAGTCCTATAACGCACAGCGTAGTACAGCTTTCTCTTCCCGAAAGGCAGAAAAGCTCTGCATGCTTTATGTCAGTGTGCCATCATGGTGAGCTCAGGCCTGGGCGCAGGTTGCCATCCTGCAATTTGTGTTTCAGCTGAGATAGTTACGTTAAACGACTAATGTATCGCCCCCTTCTGTCAAATCCGAGATGCCAGATAAGGTTTCTTGGGCTGTTTCAGGGCTTACTTTGCTGTTCTACTCAAACTCCCAACAACTGTCTGCACATTACACTTCCCTTAATTGATGCTTCCATCACAGTGGATTGACTCTCCCACCCACATGAGCTCACAGGCTCCACTTGCTGTCAGTCTCTCCTCTGTGGCATACACCGGACATAAAATATTCATCGGCTGCCTGGCAACCAGCAAGGTGAGCCTGTCATCACCCAGTTCAGACCAAGAGTTGGGAGAATGGTGAGTGGGAGTAGAAATGTGTGAGAGTGATCTAGGTTAGAATGCTGGAGATGTTTAGCAAGCATTGCTAATCAACATATTCCCTTTTGCTCCATGAGCTGATTTCAAAGGGCTTCAGACTGGACTTGACACTAAAGGTCAAAAAGACCGCAGACAACCACATTTTGTCTTGGGTTTTCTCTTTTAAAAAGTATGTGAGAAATCAATCGAAACGTATATGACCCCCAACACTGAAAGAGAATGAATAAGTAGCCTGTGAGCCCCGTTTATCTAACCTACATGAGGAGCTCTGAAGAATGTTCTGATGTTTACCAGTGTTTTGTTATCTAGGACTGCTCTTTGAGTTAAATCCAATCTTTGCGCACTCAAATGTGCCGCTCCACTCAGCTGACTGCTGTAATATTGAAATCAGTCGCTCGGTTTTCCTCTGGTCTACAGCCTTCGTCTCATTTCTTCTCACAATCTAATGATATTATCATGAAAAAATCAATTTTCTACAATTGAAGTCATTCATCAGCTGGTAAATTACTGAAGATTTAAAAACAAAATGAAAAGAAATGTTGAAATTCATTTGACGCTGAAAATCATGTCTAACTACAACCTATATATATATATATGTTACTTTTATATGGATAGAAAGCACTTACAGCCTGGCCCACTCAGCTCACCCATCTTTCAAATTTATGTTGAATCATTCCCATCATCCATAAAGTGGCTGCACACAGAAGAGGGGACAGCAACAGGTTACGCATTGTTAAATGGTTTGTCACAATGAGCTTGGCAATTAATATATCTGCAGAGGAGCCCAGTGCATTAAAATAATGAAATAATGCATTTAGCAAAGCCTGGGTGAGAATTCTGAAGACAACCCAGAAAGATGAATTAGCAGCCAGCTAACATATAAAGCAGGCCTATTTTTCTTGCAAATGTTGTGTAACATATTGCTCTGTCTCGTATATGAAGACGAGGCTGATTTTAGAGCAGGTTTGCTGACATTTTCTGGGCTTGTATTTTGATTTTTTTCCCCCCCTCCAGTGTTGCTGTTTGCAGTTTTGGATATAATGAAATATGGTTGGAAAACTTTTGGACGGAAATGCTCTGGGGAGGTGTTGCATTTCATATTTCCGTTGTTAGTACAGGCTGCTTATACATGATTCAGTGTGTATTTACAATAAAGTCATGAACTGATTTGTCTTTGCATCTAGCAACAATTTGGGTTTCCGGATCTATGATTGTGACAATTAGAGAGATGTATAAACAAACTTTACAGTTGCTCTCAAGTTTTAAAAACAAGCAGGGTTTCAATGCATAAAACTATTAATTCCCAAGTGAATTAGATTTATTACATGCCTATTCAATTTATGTAATTTTCCTTTGAGTCTTACAGCTGCTTCATAGTGGAAATGTTAAAAATATAAAAGGCTCAAAAAGGGCATCACAGTGGTGGAGGGATACCTGCGTGAGGTCCCTCTACATCCGCCAGCTTCCTCCTACACTCTAAAAACATGAATAAGCGACCTTAAGTTTGAGTATAAGCGTTTAGAATTGTTTTTCCTGTATGATTATCCCACGTCCAGCTGGTCCAGGGTGTTTGCCACTCCTCTGGGAAGGCAGCTGGGACTTCCTACATACATCATCTTCCACCTCTATCCTTTATCAGCACGGTGGGTCAACATGACAGAACCCTTTAAAAGGAGAATCTGATTAAAATATAGCAAAAACTAGCCTTAACCCTTGAAGATTGTCTTTTTTTTACCACGAGTGCTTTGTTTTCCAAAGGCTCAGGAAATATGGGGCGCTATTTTTAACCAGCTGCCTGCTCAACGTGTCTATCCTCCTGGATGGAACGCTGATGGTGATGTTGACAGTAAATGCGGTTCACTTTTTAGTCAGTTCTGATAACTTTTACTGGGCTACAGCACTGAGTAACAACACAACAGCCTGTTTTTTTCATCTAAATGCAAAGCGAGTGTTTTGACTTTAGGATGGCATGGCTGGGATTTGGCAACAAAATAAATAAATAAAAAGCAAGTTTTCAAATTGCACAAAACACAACAGAAAAAAAAAAGTCCTGTCGACCAGACTGGAAAACAAACGCCAAGTAGTCTGATCATATTATTTTTAGTTGGGCCACGATGCTTCTTTTTCCTGGAGGCTAGCATCTGGTCCCTATGAAAATGGAACGCTGGCATCAGTGGAATTTACTCTTCAGATGTGTTTCCATCTCCTTACTGTGACTAACTCCTGAGCTCCGTTACTATTTGTCTGTTCAATTTTGGCGTTTCCATCATCGATCCCTGGTTTGCTACTTCCTTACATACATAAAAACACTGTAATAAAAAGGCTCCAGGGAAGGCTCCCTCACTCGATCTGAGGAGGACTGAATTAGTTTGTATTGTTTGTTTTAAAAACCATGTTTGGAGCCAAAATGGTGACACTATTGAGCTTTGAGGCAACAAATTTTATCAGTTACAAATGCCAAAATGACTACAAAACTGCACAGTTGTTGAGTAATAGCAGAGTTCTTCATTGGGCAGGTCAGTTTCCAAAAAATGAATTAGTTTCAAAAATGAAGGGCCCAGATTTAAAACATATGATAGTGTTCTAACCCGTGTGTAAATTATGAGAGAGTCAGACTCAAAGCTGTGTCTATTTCGCAAAGTCAAACAAAAAATAAAAAGGAAATGACACATGATGATTTGACCAACAGAAAGGAGCTGATGGAGGATGAAAACCACTCAAAACACCAAAAGCAGCCTTTTTGGGTGGATTTCTGAATTCATGAATAATTAGAAATTGCAGTCAGATTCAAAAGAACGTATCCCCCCCCCCCACCCCCAGAATAGAGGTTGCCAGCTGGGGTCTAGCAAGAATATCTACTACAATGAGTCATACTGGCAAGCCTGCATAGGCGCTAGCCAGCATGCATCACGTTATTCACCTGTAGAGAATATTTGGATTGTCCGTGCAGAAATAAGTTAATTAAACTTAGCTGTATCATCTAGAGAAAATTAGTAACTGCAAATTCTTCTCCGCCTTCAGCTGTCTCCATCTTTCTGACTGTCACAATGTACCCGGGAAACATAACGAGGCCTTCTCAGTCCATTGATGTCAGATATTTGCAATGGGTAACGTTTGAGCCTCGTAGTGGGGAGGCAGGCAGAGCCCAAAACCCCAAATGTGAACACTAACATTACTGGCTGCTTCTTCACTTTAGACACGAGAATAGTCAACTGTCATACGTAATACAAGTTTTTGAAAATTTACACGATTCATTAACGTTTGCTGACATGTCATGATTGATTTAAATATATTTCATGATAGGGAATTGAGTCATATTCCCTATCAAAAAGCAGTTCTTTTTAATGGCTTCAACCATCCTGCCTGGTCAAGGAACAGCGGAGGTGGATGTATATTCTTGTTGTTTTCACAGATTATCTGGAAATATGGAACACGCACAGCACAACCTTTTGACCTCCTCCCCACCCGACTGCTGCTAGACCACAACCAGACGTGCAGCTTGTTGTACCAATGTTTGAGCGGCGCCACAGGGAAACAATGCTGGTGAAAGTAAAGCATGAATTGGTCCCTACAAAAGCTTTTCCCTGCATGAATCGGGGATAATTGATTTCTCTTCGCTAGCACCTATGAAGGGAGAAAAAACCCAGATATTTTTTAGGGGCTGAGAGCAAACAGACTAATGTGACCGGATTTTCTTTCCCTTTGTCTTCATGGAAATACGTACATTTTTACAAAAAAGCACATTTTCAAAAATCAAACATTTCAACACAAAGCAGCAGGAGGAATTGAATTTTAGACAATAGAATGCTGTTTGCTTCTATAAAACATTTTACAAAACAGACTTCTCCTCCTGTCGTTTCCTTGGAACCTTTTTCCAGTCGAAGAGTTGCCCCCGCAAACTAGAATGACGTAGATAGAAAGCTAATGCAGTTCAAGATACACGTGTGAGTGTGCCAGTTTAATAAAAAAAAAAAAAAAATAGAATGCAGCCTGCGATCCGACATGCTTCTTTTCCTCGGTAGAGATCTGCAGCTGGTAATCCTCTGTTTACTGGAAGATGACGCTAAGCCTGCATTCATTCAGTCACCTGTCCACATGTCCTCGCACTGCTCTGCGTGCTGCATTCTTAGCTCTGATAGGGAGCGTTTCTGATGCTCTCATCACAATCACTGTAAACTGGCAGAAAAAGAAAACTGCCAAGTGTAGATCAGAACGTTCTCAACACCAGAAATTAAAAAAAAAGAAAAAGTGGAAAATCTGTAATCTTGTGCAAGTCTACGCTCTTGTGCGTGGCACTTTTATTTTGAAGGCACACAGTCACATATTCTATTTTAGCAAGCAATATTTTTCAGCGAACATTAACAAGAGTGTGTGTTTGTGTGTGTGGGTGGGAGTAGCCTTGTGTGTATGGAACCTCGTTTTCCGTGAGTTTTCAGGGAGTTTGTCAGTTATGCACACCCATCTTCAATCTCTTTTTAACCAATATAATAATAGCACAAAGGAATTGTGACCTTTCATGTCCTTATTGAATGCATTTAAATGGAAAAAAAAAAACACTTCCAATTAATAACTGGTTGACCCCTCCTATGGGTCATGATTAAAAGGAGAGTAAACTGGAACATAATTTCCATAGCCCAACGGCTCCAAACACCGCCTTTGGGTTCTAGTTATTATTGTGCATCTCTGTTTCTGGTTCAATTGGAACACCAATGGACTTACTCCATGTAGATGTTTAAAATAAGTCAGTTGGACCAGATGGTTAAAGGTCTCCTCTTTTTACACTGTTTCTCTTTTATTTTGGCATCATAATTCACGGCAACAGCAGTGATATTTGTTCAGCGTGCTGGTGAAAATGTCAGGAGACGGTCCATCCTTCTTAGTGTGACTTCTTATGCTGAACATGCCTAATGTGCAGACACGCCGTCCTTTTTAAAATGGCCTAGCTGTGCCGTACTATTCATTCTGCCTAAACATCAGCAGTTTTAATGTTTTGTATCTTCTTGTAATCCGTTTTAATGGTGGGTGATAATTCGATGAACAGAAAAGGTCATGAGATTCTTTAATTGTTAGTTCTTGATTTACCGACTAATCTATCTTTTAATTTATTTAATGAATCCACGTGATTAATTGCAGCAGTTAAAAGAAAATAATCTCCCAATAACTTCTGCCCAAAACTTCATCAGGCAAGGATTTTAATCACCTGCAAACAATGAAAAACATTTTTGTAGGATAATGTATTAAAGGTATTACACAAATGGAACTCAGAAACAAATGAAAGGCTGCTGAGAATTCTTACTCACACACATGAACATATTAGATTATAAGAATCTCTGATATGTGTTCTTCCCCATATTCCACTCTTCATGGGATATATATTAGTTTTACTGGAGAGAAAGCAGATTGATGGGAGCACACCGCACAAAGTAACATGTAATCTTACTAAAAGGCAGCCGTTTATATTCTTGCAGCTACACAGAGGAATAATAATCATAATTATATATAATTGTACTGGCTCTTGACTGCCACAGAGGAGTGAAGGGGACTGAAGGTTGAGTCAAAGGCGTCATTGTCGTCAGCACCAGAGAAACAGGTCAGTAAAGGCTCCGACGCACATGGAGAAATGGCAAAAGTCCTCAAAAACCAAACCTCCAACAAGACAAGCAGCAGTTACGACACCTCTTAGATCAAAAACATCCTACTAATAACACATATAGCAGTCAGGTGGCATATTCACAAAGCCCAAGCTGAAAAATGAAGGAATAAAGCAACAATTGCTGGTTCACAGCCTTATTACTTTTGCTAAATTTGTGAAAAAAAATATATTTCAATGATAAATCTTTCTACGCAGTCTGAATTTAACTGCTTTGACGACTTTTCACGTAGAATTTTGCTTCCCTTTAGAGGTTAATATGGCAAATGTCAAGCGTGCCAAGTTTCAGATGAAACATTTCCCATTAGATATCAAAAGGTCAGCGAGGTTGAGTGCTTAAAGAAATCTGGGATTTGGAGATTAGGTTATTAAAAGTCACAATCCTTATGACTAATTCTAACAAATGATAAAAGAGAAGGAAAAAAGGACATATGCTTATGTTAATAATGACAGTGTAATATTTTACCCTTCAGCTACAATTTGAATATGAATGTTCCAGAGTCCCAGCCTAATAAAATGGATGTATTGGAAATACCAGCTTATAACAGTAGTTAAAATTAATAAGGCTTAAAATAACTTACAAAGTCTAATTTCAACGTGACATTTAAAGTAGGGATGCGCCGATACCACAGTTTACTCAGGTACAAACGCAGTACACACTGATGAACTATTGTAATCACTTAGAAATGTCACCAAAATTTTTATTATTCACTTTGAAAACTGGTTTTATTTTCACCAGTTACTAATTCGCTCAATGAAACAACAGTCAAATGGAAGTATAGCAAATTGCTGCTACTGACATTTTCGATCTTTATTTTTAACAACACATACCAGATAAATATAGCTCTTAAATGTCACTGGTCCATATAAAACTGTAGCAGAACAGCAAAAGTATAGTACATAATATCACCAGCAACATCTGTTTGCCAGAACTTTTTAATGAAAAGCAGCTTCTCCACATTATCAGCTGATATTCTGTTTCCATTTTCTTCTACAAAGTGGGACGCTGAGCTAAAAAGCTAACCTGCTATGGGGGCGCTAACACGTATCTCCATCACATTTGAGAAAAGTGGGGAACCACACTTTACTAACCCCTCAGTGCAGCAGCGGGTGGTCTTCCCCGAGCAATCGTGGTCTCTCCCAGATGGCTCAGCTATGCCGATTCTTGCTCATTTGCTAATTCATCAAACAATCCAAACTGCTGCCAGCTTGTGCCTTCTGAAGTTTTCTGGCAGGTGGTTCTCCCGGATGTTACTCTACCTCTCCTCTGGACTCCCCCTGCTGCTCCAGTTTCACTGTGTCCTCTGTAGAGGTGTTCAAGTTTGGGGAATCAATCTTTATCGCAGAAACAGTGAGGAACAGATTGGCTGTCAGGCACTGTTAGAATGAATATCAGTTAAGTCAAATGAAATCATCATAATAAAAAGTTTTGGGTTTTTCTCCATGTCATTGAAGTGCTTTAGGACTATTGCAGCTAGGGTCCCCTTTATTGCCCTCTTCTGTTTTTTTGTTTAGAAGTCTTAAAAGTTCAGCCCAAGCCGGAATGGTATTAGATGCCAGTGTCTCAGAGCAACTTATCGTTCACGTTCCTTCCTCAAAAGCAGTCAAGACCATAATATTCTTTGACAAGAATGTCCACTAAGAGGTGAGATTGTTGGGGAGCTCGTGCTCAGCGTCAGCAGCTGGAGTAGGCTAAGGTGGAATGTTTCAAATGTCCAGCTATTTTCCCTCCATCTGCCGTGGCATCCGCCAAACGTCTCTGAGCCAAAAGTCCCTCATTAACAGCCAGCTGGAGGGTGTGTGCTACAACAGCAGGCTCAGGAGTCCAGCATCACTCATGGCTTTCATCGTGTTTTCCACATTATCACTTAGACATGAACACTGCTTGTCCAAACATGATAAGGTCCATAATAAAGATAAGGTCCAAAAGGACTTGTAGGTGTGCCTCTTCACAAAGTTGTGCAGCTTTGGCAGCACAGCGTCAGTGACATGGAGTCCGAAAGGGAACTCATACCATGGCTCTAGTATCCTTAGAAGACATCTAAATCCCATATTATCAATAAAACAATGGCTGGTCTTCAAGAGCTACGCATCGGGTTAGAACCTCTGTTATTTTCATGGTGTTACGGTTGTCCTTGGACATCTTCTCCCTCTTCTCTGGATTCCGACGCCAATAGGTTGTCAAAGTTCCTGCTGCTGTAGAGCGGTATTGGGACCACATTTAAGTAATAAAGAAGGAAAACACAACCAGAGAATTAGGCAGATACTTGATGCTGGTACTGTTGCAACCGTAATTTAAATGGTTGTTTTTGGATTCAATTCAAATTCCATTTCGATTCATCATTAGTTATATAACATCTATTACAATCAAAACTGTCTCTAGGCACTAAACCAGACCCCCATCAGGCAACAATAGCAAGGAAAAATCTAGTACAACTACTAGGGGAAGAGGACAGGAGAGGCAGCCACCAACCAGCAGGGTGACAGAAGCCTGTCAGATGATCATGTTTCTGTACCCTGGCAACCCTGGCCTATAGCAGCATAACTAAGATGTTAGCCCAAAAAATTTGGGCAACCTTATTCAAAATATGACTATGCCTAATGACTGTAGCTACAGGATTCCTGATTATAAGCTTTCTCAAAGAGGAGGGTTTAGACTGATCTTCCTGTACCTGGAATGAGAGCTGGTTCCACAGCAGGAGGGCCTAACTGCTAAATGCTCACCCCTGTTCTACTTTTAGAAAATCTGGGAAGCAAATTTAGAGTGCAGAAAGGTCTATTGGGTTGGTATAGTGCTATTAGCTCCTATAGACAGGCTTGGCCTCCAATGACCTTATTAGCCAGAAGAAATTAAAACTTTTCTTAATTTTAGCTACAGTGGTCCAAACTAGAAGTAACAAAGAGAGACTAGCTTTCCAGCATCAGTATTGGTCAATATTGTTCCAAACTTTGAAAAGTTTTACGAATGAAAAACGGCACTTCTAAAGGCCATTTTGATTCACGAGTTAAAGGATAGATCTTGGTCAAAGGTTACTGAAAGACTTCTCACAGAGACATTAGAAGCTAAAGAGATACCATCTACAATAATGATGTGATCGAATCTATCCCAAAGACGTTTAAGACCCAACAAAACAACTGTGTAGCTGTGCCTCCTCTGGTATCATGGATAAATATAGCTGAGTGTCATCAGTATAACAATGGAAATTTATTCCATGCTGGTAAATAATGTTTTCTAAGGGACGGAATCACAATTCAGCTCCTAACTGCAACAAGAACAAACAGGTGTAGATTTAAAAGAAACGTGATAATTATTTACAACTAAGGCTCCAAACCTAGCAAAACACCCAATTAACTGTAAACTATCACCTATGGTTGGAAGGAACTCCCAGGGAAATGGCAGAAAGTAGCGTAGACTGTCAGCATAGCAAGCAGCAAGGACATCCAGCTGAGAGACAGTGGGACTGGGACTGTCCCAGGTGGAGCCCGTCACTCCAATCACAACCTGCAAGACATTGAGAGACAAAGACACAGAGACCCCTACTGTACTGTACTGACTAATGCTACTCTGTGAAGAGGAGACATCATGAGCATCTGTTATCCATCTGATAAATATGAGCTAAACCAGTCTAGTGCCGTCCCTCTAGAGTGGCACACTTGATTCCTTAATTCCACTTGGGACAGCAGGAACAAGTGATATTTCTGTGCTGTGATGAGCTCTAAATCACGGCCGGACGGACAGGCAGACAGACCATTTATTTCTCCACAAATCATGTCCTCCGCTCTTCCCAGGTCATCACGCTGTCCTCTCCCTGGCTCGCGATGATGAGTGCAATAACATGCCCAATTGGTTTGTTATGATCCGCACTGATAAAACAGAACTGGCAGAGGTGCCCCACATCATTTTGTGTCCACCGGGCCCCTGCGGGAGTTGGTGACGCCATCTTCTGTTAGCACCACTTCCTCCCCGTCGACGTCACAGCGGGCAAGAGAAGCAGAGGGGTCCTCCATCTATCGTTCTATCTATCGTTATCTACTGTTCACCTTTTCATTTCAGCCCATCTAACCAAAGTCTGTAGGATCGGTTGTGTTATGTGGTCAAAATGTGTCTCATGACATGTGCGTGGAACGCTGGGATGTTGAATACGTGGAACAGTGTGGGCCCAAGTCAGGAGAGAACAGCCTTTCAGCTGTTTTTATGTCAAGAATGACTAAAAATCTTTTATATCTTATATATCTTTTTTGTTTTAATCAGTGGTTAAAACTAGACTTAAAACCTTCCGCTTGGATAAGGCTTATTAATTAAGGTCAATACAGAAATGCCCTCAGCTACACTGCTAAAGGGACTGCTGGGTGCTCCTAATGCACCCACACTTCTTAGCTTGTTCTATCCCTACAAAAATACCTATAGGTAATGTATACATTTATGTCATATACATTACATATTACTGCTGCATTCCTGGGGTTTTTTTCTCTACTCTTGTGGATTCCAGATACGGCCCATCAGGATCTGAAGGTCAAGTGGCTCAGGGCTCCATCTGAAGATAAACCTAGGCCCACAGACTTGTTTTCTATTAGCAGCAATATATCTCCAATTGTAATGGACATAGATTTATTACTGTTGTTGATGTTCTCTGTATACGTGGCCTCTACTGCATGTCTGCCTGTCCCAGGGAGAGGCGCCCCTCATCTGTGGCTCTCCTTCAGGTTTCTTCTTTCTTGCTAAAAGGGTGTTTTTACGTTTATTCCGGGTGGGGGTGTAAATACAGAGGATATCACAACTGTGCAGCTTCTAAAGCCCTCTGAGGTAAAACTGTTTGTGATTTTGGGCTCTAAGTAAATTTGATTAGAATTGATTTTTACTCCAGGAACAAAAATTCCCATGTGGCCTTGGGACGACTTTGATGGAATTGTGCACCTGCCTGGTTAGGTACATGTGGATCTTTGATTATCTTTTCCCTCCTCTGCCATTAGTCTGCAGCTGGGTCTTACCTGTTCTGTCCACGTTAACACATTGGTTCTGACATTGTTCTTAATCAACAACAGATGTTTTATTTCTGTATGTTTTTCTTTTTAACATTAAATTGATAATGATTCCCTCTCCAAACACATACATGATTCACTTTGCATGCAAATTAATAACAAGAAAAACACTAAAATTCCGATCAGAAAGGTGTAGCGTTAAAATGAACACATGTACTCCAAGTTGACATAAAATTTGAATAATTAATTATATTTGATAGCAGAACAACAAGAATGCTTGGTAAAAATGTTGATAAACTGATTTTCTGGTTTCCCCATTTCTGTTGTGACAATTCTGTGGATGACGGGTTAAAACAAAAAACCGCTCATGCAATTTTCTACCTGTCGTGCTTCATCTGAACACGTTTCCGCGGCGCTCAGTCTGTCCCATAATTGGTGTGATCACGTCCCTTTACCTCATGCAGAGCGCCTCGGCCTCCGAAATAGCCCCTCCCCATTACACCGTTACTCCTGCCTTCCAGAGGAGATGCCCGTGGCTATTTGGCACATTTTAGGCATTTTGTGCTGAGAACAGAACACACGTGTGTAATTAATGAAGAGAGAAGGTCTTGCACCTTTAAAACAGCCCCGTGCACTGTTTGCATAGCCATCATTAATATCTGGTGCCGTAAATGATGTAAACAATGAGACACGGCTAACAATGAAGCTGATTTTAGTACCGCTGCTGCTTTAAATTAAAAAAAATAAATCATGTAAATGTGAAATTCAAATCATAAATCTATCATATTTATAGCTCGTGCTCTTTCTGTTTTTACTTAATGGTGCAGACTTGAGGATTACTCCTGCAAACTTTGATACAGATTAACCTCTGGCTGTCATGTCCTATTTAGCAAAATCATGTTAGTGTCGTGGGAAAAATCTCGAGGTTGTGGCACAGATACACTGGAGACTAAGAAGGGAAGATTACTGATATCAGGAGAAGTTCCAACACAGCAACAGTTCATTCATGCAGAGCCAGCACTAATTCTGAGGAGACATTCATACCAAGAGGTATATAAGATAGGACAGAGGACGCTAACTTTGGATACAGTCTATCTATACCTAACTTGTTTATCCCTTCAGCAATGCTTTGTCTATGGAAAGAAAGGAAAACAAAATCTGGTCGCTGAGAGCTCTGGTGCTACTTCAGGACAGTGAACAAGAGTAAAAGTCAATCTCGGACAATTTAGGGTGACATTCACTCAGCAGGCGAGACAAACTATTTGCTAAAGAGAAGCAGAAATTTTCGTTTACAGTTATCATCGATGGAGATGATTTTGTTATGGGGTGTTGAGGCCTTCCTGGATGCACACAAACACGGTTCTCCTGTGACTTAGACAAAGAAAAAAAACCTTGGTGAGTTTTAAGTCCTGTATCTGAACATCTACAGGCAGCGATTCAACTTCAAATGACGGTACAGCCGCTAAGTGCTTTAATTAAGTGCTGGAGATGCCTTATCTTGTTTAAAGGCATTTCACCTCTCAAAAGCGTTCTGTAGCGATTGAGAATTTGCTTCACAGTCTTTTTTGAACAGATCAGAGTTCATTTCCTTCAATGGTCAGCTTTGGTGTGGGGAGGTGTTAAGCTCAGAATGTCCCCCGGGAGTCGTTAACCCCTAACTGTCGTTTTAGTTGCTTAAATCATGATGGTACATTGGGATGTGACCTGGGTTGCCATCTCACCTCGCACTAATGTGGATCCTTCATGGTTGGTAGAGGTGAGAATGCTGGTTGACCTGTTGGGGAAGAGATCTCTACAATGAAGCCTGTGGACCTTCTTTATTTTTGCTAACTTTTATTGTTTTGGCCAAGATGATCAAAATTTGCTTGGTAGCTATTTAAAGTCAACCTGTTCTTATAGCCTGTAGAGCCATTTGAGGTACACAACAAAAGGCATTTCTCCTGTGTTTTCCTTTTTGTTTGCTTGTACTGGAAAAGAAAAGGCAAATTGTTTTTATTTTTGAATCAACCTAAGCCAAAGAAACCATCCAACACAAGACAGCAGCGTATCCAATATGTCAGTACAGGTGCATGTTCGGAAGAGGGATGCATGGAATATTGGTTCCTAGAAATAAAGAAAAATCTGCACAGAAGTGGAGAGTGTTGTGTCCACATGAGGCGCTCCAGGATGTGGCTCCTTCCAGCTGCTTTACCTCCACTGAACTTATCACATTGAGAACATTGGCCCAGGTCTCCTCATTGCTTCCAATCCATCAATATTGACAGATTGGCAATGAACAGGCTGTTCTGTGATGTAAAACCCCACTTATTGATTTCATATAAAGATACAATTACATTCAATGTTAGCCCCAATGCTGTGTCTGCAAAAGCTCAAACGTTGAGCAGGAACAAAACAAGTAGAGAGAAGAAGAAGAGAGCTTTTTTACATCAGGCAATATGTAGGTCAGTGAGTAACCCAAAGATCTTTGTGTAAATGCTAATGTAATTTAAAGTGCTGAATAGTACATTTAAAGATACTAATACAAAATATAGTTATCTAGGTGAGAGCACAACAAAATATGAATGGGGCTTGTTTTGAACTGAAGAAGCCTTCTGGATAGAAGGCGAAACGTCTTCAGTGTAGAAGAAAAACAGAACAGTTGACACAGAAAATTACCTTGAATAACAGCTTGTTTTTTTTAATCATTTTTGTTGAATCTGGGTGTAACAGACACATTCAGCATCAGTGCTGACATCAAATGGAATTGTATCCGCAACACCGCCACTTCGTCCACATTGATAGAGTAAAAGCAAGTGGGCGGGGCTGAAGGGCACCGCAACGCCACCCATCAGGGCTACTTGAAGCAGTTGAACCTGCAGCAACAATTATATTAAACAGGTTAATTAACTCGACATTGATTGTGCTGAACTTAAAGCATTACCTCCAGTACCGTCAAGCTTTCAAGTTAGATGGAAGCAGGTTTTCATTATACTGTACCTTAAGAAGTTGTTTTATAGACAACCAGTTTGCTCAAATCTTTAGGGTAAATTTAACACATCTTTATCTCATAGGAAGGAAAATTTTAATCACCGAACAGATCCGTTTGTCAAACGTGTAGTTGCTCTTGATGATTTCACTTAATTCATGACTGGAGAGAAAGTCAGTCATTAAAAAGGCCAGAACGGCCAAAACTAACAATCTCAGTTCAGCCAGAACGCTTAGGATTAAACCTTTAGAAACAAATGATTGCGCGCAATAATTTTCCAAATTACCCTGGCATCGATTTAGCAACATAGAAGCAGGTGTGGCGTCAGGTTCGGACTCAATATTCCCTAAATATAGTCTGCCTAGACAGATTACAGAGAATGAATATCAAGTCTTCTGTCTGAACAAGCTCAAGTTCTCATTATTACGATCACAAGCACTGACAGGAAATCTAAAGTGAAGCTGTCAGACGTGTGGTGAGACTGACATTTAAAGGACGGTGTTAAATGGAATAATAGAGAAATATTTAAGGTTAGGGTTTGGTTACTCAGATGTCTCATGCTGTATCAGCAACACAGAAGCAGATGAGCTGAAGATGAAACAATTTTCTCTGTCTCCTAACTTGAAATGGAAGCTAATGTACCTTAGCACTTTTTTTTTTCTATCAACAAGCCTGTAGCCGCACAAATATAACATTGTTTATTCAAGCATCCCAGCTCCTTTTCCCTGCTTGGATATATATACAATTTGCACATCTCCAGTGCACCTCCACGGTGACACCAACAGACAGAGCCGGGGAGCTTCTGATCCGAGCTGAGTAGCTCTGCGAGGAGGAATAAGGCAGGAGCTGCCACTTTGTGTTTCCCACACTGAAGATGGAGGAATAAAGGATCTGCTTTTGGGTTGTTTTTTTCATTCCTGGACCTATAAGGAGCTCACTCATATGTTTTTGTTCCACCGTATTTTAAACAAAACTGAATTATTAAACCGTGCCCCTAAAACAAAAGGTGCTATTGTAGGATGTGGCGCAGCACTTCTTTACACATACTGTAATATTAAAGCCCTGCCGAAATCTTTTGGCTAGCAAAGATCTCCAGGAGATCCGAACGTGGTTTGATGGGCTGTCTTATGACCCAAATACTTCATTTATCCCTCAACAGTGTAAATGAAGAGGTAGCGCGAGTCATATGTTGCAAATAGAAAACAGAAATCTACAGTCAATTTGACACGTTTAACCCAGTTGGAGCAGAAAATTGAGTTCTTGAACCAAGAACTACACTACTGCAGCACACTGAAACAATTTCTACTTATCATCTATATGCAAATATATGTCATGCGGCAGTCTTTAAGGGTCATTTTGAATGTTACGTAAAGGACATTTTGAACATTACTGACATAAACCTTGTAATGCCGGGACTCTTATCATTTCTGTATCCCATAGCATTACTTTAAACACGCTGAACATCAAATGTTGACCTCATTTCAAAATGTAAAAGGTTGATGGGGTATAACCATCATCATAAATTCTGTTATCATGACAACTACCATGTGAACACAAATTCCACGTCAGCAGTCCCCAGCTCCTAGTCTAATAAAATCAGAATATGGTGACAAAGTGGGAAAATTGGATAATAACACCATGAGCAACCTTTAGAAGGTAATATATTGAGGTAATTGAGGGCTATGGTATGTTTCGCCAGGCACTCAGCACTCTTCTGCACCTAAGTCACCAAGCAAGTCGGGTCAAAGCTGCATCTCCGTTTTAATTTCCAGCTGCTTCTCTACCAACCGCTGCAGCCTCATGACCTCAATGCCATAATTTAAAGCCGCAAACACACCAATACTAGTCACCATGCTAGTAGTATTGCCAAAGTTTATGTGCTGGCTGCCTCCAAAAGCCCACAAAGCAATGGTTAGATGCAGTGTTCCCTCTAAGCTGCGCGCTTGCGCAATCGTGCACTGCTTGCACATACTCAGCGCACAAAATAAAATTCAACAGAAACGTATCAATTAATATCTAATTTTAGAACTGATATAATCTAATTAATTAGACCAGTAATATTGTTTTCTGTACCATTTCGCAACGTAAATCAATGAGCGACAGGTGTCCAGCCAATAATCCGATACAGTTCACTTACGCTACGCAGCCAATCAGCATTGACAGTGTTTGCGTACGTGCCCTGCCTTTACTCGCCGTGCACGTTAGCTAGCTAACAGTGCAACGGCAAATGCTAATCCCTTATCATGGCGAAACAAACGGGCAGAGCCACATCCACTCATCAAGCCAAAGTAAAAAAGAAATGCGGTTCTTTTAAGATGGAATGGCTGTCGGAGTGTGTGCACATAGAAGAACAAGCGGTGAAACTGAGTGACTCTTCCTATGGTTAAACAGGACTCTCACATATAACAGTACACATCTCATGAACAACAAGATTTTTGTCTTTTTCATTTTATGTGCTGCTGTCATTTGATTCTTTTAATAAGCCATGTAACTTGCTATGACCCAAGGTTTTGAACAAGCGTGATACTGGTGTGTGGCCACAGCGTACCCATCTGATGTTGCTCAGTGGTCCTCAGTGTGCTCAGGGAGCTTGTGTGTCTGCTCAGACACATGAAAAATTAGAGGGAACATTGGTTAGATGTGCCTTTGAACCCAGAGAATTACCAAAGCTAATTCCCCAGTCTGGGTTTTTGGTTGCCATGCTGCCGTCCATTCATAGTTTGAGGTCATGTATCTGACTCACTTCCTGGAATTCCATTTAGTGTGTAAGCAGCTCTGTTTCTTGTTCATTTTTAGCTCTTCCGCCTGTACATGTGCACCAAAACACCATGTTTGTGCCATTTCATTCACCTCAGCCCAGGATCTGCAGTCTTAGCAAGCAAAACCATAAATACTGGTTTGCATTGCATCGATGGGGTGTCATAAACCTTTAAAGGGATTGACCCTCTTAAATAGCCAGTATGAGAACCAGCGACCAGTTGTGATCATACTGAATCCATCAACTAGATTACTCCTCAAATATTGCACTGTTGGCTTCTTTGCTCTCTGAGTTGTGTTTGAACAACTGTGATTCATGAAAACTCAGATCCTGCTGTTCCTCCTCTAATGCTGCTAATAGGTTTTAGCAGTGCTGCTGGTACACGTCATCGCTAACAGCGCTCAGTGAATACACGCGGGCAACACTACGCATCTCAGATGTCATGAGGCTAGCTGGGAAGAGTCCACATCTCCTGGGTAACTGTCTCATTGCAGCTCTGCTTTGCTCATAATCTCCAGGGCAGACTGTTCTTTTCACTGTTATATAAGAAGCCACACATAACCACAAATTAGTGTTTTTGTCCCATTTCTCGAGTGCTGCTACTTTTCCTGAAAGAATTTAAACAATGACAGCCTCTATGATCAAAAACTAATGTTTAACATGACCGGCAAAGTCTAACTGGATCATCCCCAAATTGACCAACCATGCTCCTGCCTCATATCGGAGTAATTCAGGTCGTATTTGTCCTCTGACACACTGCAAACATATATTAAGAGGTCACCATAGGAGATTCTCCTCCATTTTTGTCTCTCTCTCTCTCACACACACACACACACCCACCAGCATCACCACAAGCCAAGAGTGATTGTGTTTATTTTCTGTTTCTGTTAGATTGACAGTTTCGAATGCAGGACTGTCTTTGAAAGCACCATTTAGTCCATTAGGCCTCACGTGGACTTCCTAGTCCTCATCAGCCATTAGGGAGCGCCGTGGGCCACGTGCAGCCTGTCAGCACGGAGGTGAAGTCGGGTTTATTTTTAATTTTGTCTTTGGCTGCTGGGTCTGATGGCTTCGGCCATCCACATGATCCATCTTCACATGAGGAACTTTCCGGGCTGGGTGGCTTCACCTACGATGGATCCCTTGCGTCATGCCGTATTGCATTATGGCTCTGTGCCACTTGACTGCTCCATCTATCCTGGCTCAGGGGTGTTCGTGGGCACTGTTTTGTCCAGGAAAGTGGTTATCACAGATGCTAGCCTATTCAAGCTGTACGCTCTTATATGGACAGGACACAAAGCATCAGGAGGAGTCATCAGCTCTTTGTCTCCTGGGTGCACGCCTCTGACTTTTGTTTGATTCTGCATGCAGGGTAGTGCAGTCCTCGAGTCCCAACTGGACCCTAGGGATCCTCCACACTGCTCGGCCCTCGTTCGATAAGCTCTCTGGCAATATGGAAGCCAACATAACCCATAGGGAGACACTAGGTGAATATTATGAAGAGGACCATTTGGTTATCTGACATAACCGCAGTTCTGAGAATAACATGAGTGAGGTGTGTGTCTTGCTGGGAAGAGGTCCGCTTACTAAATTGAGGTGGTTTTATTCACACGCCCTACGTATTGTAGATGGGACCATTGGATGCAGTGCAGATGAACACCTTTCACCTATAATGCGAGACCTTATTTCTAGAACTGCGTTTATATTAGATATCCAAACTTTACTTGCTAAAGGAAAAAAAGAAGATAATATTCCAAAATTAAACAGTTTCGATTACTTATTGCGCTGGGTAATTCCAAACCATAGAAACCGTGTTACATCGACTTTTTACTCATCTTCCATCTTTGGAGCTGTTGGGAAATTCAATTTTGAAGCACTAAGTCGTAATCTAAGATTTACAAAGTGAAATTAGTCACTTTTAGGATATCTAATAAATAATTTTATTACTTTTTGTAAGTGCAGATTAGTATTGAATTTCTTTATTTTCAGGATTTGGGGGTAATATTTGGTGCATCTCTGATCACACTAGGCCTACAGAGCAGGAGAAATAGTTCAGCACGCTTCTTTAATACCCCCGAAAAAGAATACAATTTAACCCATCATTTGTATTTTGTTATCATGTTTACCTTTTATGATTATTCTGGTTGTAATGAGGTATAAGATCCTATCTTGTTATGTCAAGCTAATGTTTACTTACCATCAATTATTCCAATCATTATTGGAAATATTTACATGAAACACTAGTTCAGTAAGTATTTATATTTGACCCTTAATGTGTGTAATATGGTTATACAATTAAAAGAAATAAGATTTAATTACCGTAGATTGTGACTTTGTGAAGGAGATTTAATGCTCTTTTTGCATTTGATAATGAAACATTAAATAAAAAAAGCTAAGAAAAAGTGTAATAAATACATGTGACCTTGGTTATACTTCAGGATTTTAGAACGACTGAAAATTCCAGGACCAACAGAAGACGCTGATTGTGTCAAATGGTGAGAGAACCTTGAAGAAGCCCACTGATACATGTAGCTATTCACAGAACTCATAACTTTGATGAACCATTCAGATCAGGTGACTCTTCAGTGACTTTCGTAAATGGCCCCAGTGAACATTTACTTCATCTTCTATGTGCACCTTTTTTTTAACTTTGGAGAATTAAAGTATTTATTTTTGTTCAAATAGTCATTCTTTCTTGCTCACTGTATCAATACAAGTTATTAGTCTAACTTTATTGCTCTGTTTTCTGGTTGCACTTCCATGGGATAATTATTTCCTTCGCACACGTAAACACACCTGCCTCTACTGATTAGCCGCAGTTTCACGTACCGTACACGCACACACACTCACACACACTTATTTGGGCTCATTTGCCCAAACTGATGCTTCATTCATCTGCCGGTGGATAGAAACTGGCCTCAAACTCAGCTATTTGCCATATGCTATTTGCAAGCTACCGCAAATAGCATAGCGGACACACTTGAAAGTAGTCTGGAAGAAATACAGCAATTGTGAGGCTGTTTGTCGTCTATGCCTATCAAGGCATTCAAGGCAAGCTCAATAAATGGTATTTCCAGAATGTGTAACTCCTACACAGCTGTTAGAGGAAAGCGGTGACCTCCGCTGTAGCACTGCTGACCTCCACACACGTTTGCTGAAAGAGGGAATATTATGAGCAGCACTGGTGTTAGCCTGGAGGCATTGGCTGATTTGAGTGTTAAACCTTTGCAGCAGGACTTTTAAGGTGACTTTGTGATAATTCTTCCGTGTAAATTCTTATTTTGATACAGCAAATTGTATAATTACTTTTTTCTGAGGTATCACTGTCGACTTCACCCACGGAATGTTAGTGAATCTTAGTGTTCTGTTCTAATGGAAGTAGTACGGAGTAGTTTGCCAGGCTTCTGCACATTTCTACTATATATATATAGAATTCCACCCATTTCTAGTTGCCCTGTTCATTCAACTGATTATAATTAAACCCCCTTCCCTTCCTTTTCCTGTGCCAGGTTGTCTTATCTTTTATGGAGTTACTATATAAATTTATGATACATAGATCGATGAGTATTGTGTGTTTTAGTCAATTTTGCACTTGTTTACCTGGATTGTACAAAAATCTCTGCCCGTGGTTCATTTGATGCGTGTCCTTCTCTTCTTGTTGTTCGTGACATGGCTGGGCTTATAGTTGAACCCAGATACAAGAGAACCCCCTAATAATAATTCTTTTTCATTGTCAGAAAATAAATTATTTTAGTTTTTATTTGAATTTTTCATCCCCACATAAAAATAAAATCTCCTCATTTAATTTATTATGAATTATTTTGATGAGAATGGATAAAAAGACCAAATATCACAGACAATCAATGTCCTCAAGGAAATATGTCTCAATTGAAAACTCACGCATTGTCTTCATAAGTCCTAACCGGTTCTGGATGGGTCACAGGCAGCTGGTCAAAAAAGAAGTACAATTTTAATGTGTATCTGACGTTGGACATGCCTTTTTTTAGGAAAAATAACTTATTTTGAAAGTCACGCATCGGCCACTTGGAGCCACCAAGGTAACTGCCATTTGACTGACGCTCACAAGTTTGCATCTCTAGGATTTAAGATGGTGTGGCAAATTTAAAATGTGGATTTTTCACCCCAAAAAATGATCAGGACTTAATGACCATGGCAAAAATGTGGGAACCCCCGGCATACATGAAGATGGGCTTTGCTTTGTAAAGACATTTTTAAAAACTACACCCAGCAAAATTTAAAAAAAAGAAAGAAAGAAACATTATATTGGTACACTGAGAAGCTACTATTAGAACTTTTTTCTTTTTTAATGGTTTTGTCTAATTAAGAAAAAATTGGATGTATAATGTAGTGCTCTTGTGGGAGTGCAGCTTTGAGCACATTCATATTTTATGCAACTGTTTAATCAGTTTGCGGAACTAACTTTGCAATTAAATCCAAATAACAATCACTTTATACAACTTGCTAATGATTTCATTTGAACCCAGGGCAACACAATATAGTGGAAATGATTCAAAGCTCATTGGAAAGTGGAAATGCCTTCTTATTTCCTCTGTTGCATATTGAACAACAGTGACGTCCCAAACTCCTGTAATCATCTTCACAGCAATTACGCATCAGTAGTCAGAAATTGCCAATTTGTCTTTTATTTTTCCTAATTAAATCCACTGTGAATGTTACGTACATCATTTATTTGCCTTCCATGTATCAGGTTTGTTGCCAAGGGGAATGGGAAGAGAATTTAATGAAGATTCTCAGACAGGTGGGGTTTAGATCCTGTTCTTTTTATGGACACAGGTAGGACAGGACTCCTGACCGTGTCCCGCTCCAAGTGTGGCCAACTGTTCTCGGGAACCTAAAGCTGCTGATGAGCCAGACCTTCTCTTTCTCAACTCAGCTGCTCCATTAGCCATATCTTCTGATAGTGCCAAAGAGGCCATTGTTGTTAACGGTGTTTTTTGCACAATTTCAAATCACTCGTGTAGTTGCTGGCTGTGTTACAGTTTTTCTCAATCACTTTGGTACATTTTTCCAATCATTCTTGCAATTTGCAGAAGATCAAGTGCATTTCTCAAAACAGTTTGAACAAATAGCAAAACACCGTGGATCACCTGCAAAAGCCAGTCTCTTGCTCAAAATCCTTAGTCCATCCCTCAAAAGCAAGTTTTTGTGTCAATATACTTGTCAGTGCCATCAGAATGTTAATCATTGTGTCATTGTGTACGGATAAGACAGTCAAATTCATTAGTCATGTTGGCAATTGAATAGTGCACTTTGAAGGGACATGTTGATGCAAAATGTGGTTTAGGTGTGATGACAAGTGTTGTACATTTGACCTCATATAATGTATATGTGTAAGATTGATTGGAAAAGACAAGATTCACATTTACAGAATGACTTCTTTATTGGCAAACATTGACATTGCAGTGCGTAAAGAAAAAAAAAAGACAGCACTGCACATAACAAAGGTGAAATACAATACGTAAGTTGTACCTGGACAAAGTGGTAGTGCAGCTCCTTCACCCTCTCACCATTTCTTTCAAATGGGACAGTGTATAGCTGTTTCATGCGCATGTGTTGTTTTTTTAGCACTCTATCAATGGTAGAGATACTGACTGTTTGGATGTTTGCAAATGTGTCGTTGTCCTGCAAAATAGTAGTCTGTATCTCTCTTAGTGTAATGGCGTTGTTTTCCACAACAATGTTGCAGATAGCCATCTCCTGCTGTGGTGTGAAAATCCGCCCTCTACCACCCCTGTGTACTTGTCTTGCAGTCCTATGTGGGAAATAGAAATGTCAACCAAAACAAATTTGAGGAAGACACAATGGCATTGTATAGAGCATCAGTGGAATAGGCTACTGTAATTTTGTATGGGGCATTACTGTATTGACATGTAAATACAGTAAACTCCATGTAATTCAGCACATACTGTTAGATTACACACCTCTTCTCTCTGCGGAAAGTTTGAATAATTGAGGACACAGTTGTTCTGCCAACATTTGGCTGCACCCTTCTCCCCGCTTCAGCCATAGTCAGCCCATGATTCAAAACATGGTCTACAAGTGTTGCTCTGATTTCATCAGGAACACGCATGTGTCCGCCTCTTCTGCCTCTTCCTCTTCCTACTCCTCCACCACGCAGCCTCACCCCTCTTCCTCTCCTTCTTCTTGGCTGTTGTCCTTCCATTGTCAGACATTGTAACTTTCTATTGTGCTCTGGTTACCTATATACTCCCCAGTAGATTGTTCATGAGATGCTCCCTTGAGCTCATTCAGAAAACTGTCGATCATTGGTTGATCAACTCTTTTCATTAGAGAAAGTCTAGATTCACCTGGGAGGAATTTACCAATTTAGATCATATTTACAGACAAATGTCTTATGGAAATGTATATATGCTTGACATGTTATGATGGCTTGGTAAATCATTTTGCATGTGAAGACTTATATGATGAACTATAGCCTAAATGTTTTGGGGAAAGAGACTATTTGATAGATTCCTATAACAAAGCATTTTGATTAGCATGACAAAAGCAATTGATAATGTACGAAAAAACTGAGAACTGTACACAATCATTTGCATGGATGGACAAAAGCATTTGCAATTTGTTCAATGCAATGAGAAACTGCCTTTTTCATCTGCACAAATGGCATGATGATGTGACAATTGAACAAGAACTTTTGAGAATTTCAATTCTGATGTGAGAAATGTACCAAACCAATTGAGAAAAACTGTAATGGCTCATGTGCTTGTCTCTATTGGGCGAATCACTCTCAGGAGTGCCTTTTCTGACATTATTAACAGTTTCTGAACAAAAGCCTCTGAAGCACTAGAAATGGACATACGTCAGCCACAAAGTCAGCGTGGAGCCCCACGCATTTCCTCGGCCATTTCACTCCTGATAAAGCTGAAAGCAAATGTGGACCATTTGTACATGAGGTCCCAGTTCATTCAGTGTGTTCAGGTAGTCAGCTGGCCTCATAATGTTCCTGGACCTGACCAACTGTAGCACCTCCAGATCAGAGCTGCCCCTACAGGCCAGTCCAGTAGGCTCTCAGCATGATGGTGCATCCCTTCATCTGCCTCTCTTCTAACCCTGATGCACCCATCACTCTGGAACAGGGTAAATCCAGACTCATCAGACAACATGACCTCCAGAGTCCAATCTTTTTTCTCCCTAGCAAATTAAAGCCTTTTTTCCCGATTAGCCTCACTGATTAATGGGTTTCTTAAGGCTAAACAGCTGCTCAGTCCCAATCTGTTGAGTTCTCTTCACATTGAGTGTGTGGAAAGTTCTCACTTTCAGGAATAAACAGCCTTAAGTTTCACTGTTGTTATTCTACGGTTTGATTTTCACTAAACGCTTAAGTGTTCACTGATCACGATCTGTCAGGATGTTATTCCAACCCGTTTTTTTTCTCGAAGATGATGGTTCCAAGCTATCCATCCAATTTTTAACAAAGACTGGACAGTTCTTAACACAATTTTACTAGCTTCTGCAATCTCATGTTTTTCTGCTTGATGCAAGTTGTGTTTAACGACATGTTGTTTAGGAAATGAGATGCTACTACACTTGGGTGAGTTGGGGTTGAATAACTTTTTGCCAGTAATTGATGCAACTGTTCACCTCTGACATTAACTCATATATTCTGGTTTTGTCCAAGACTCTCAGGTTACTTTTCATCCATATTAGAGAGCGAGAGAGTTAGAAGGCTAATAAGCCCCAAACTGCTCACATCCACATTTGGTATTGAACCTGAGTAGATCACAATCTGATCACATTGCCGTGTCACCATCTTGACAAGTTGAATCATTCAATTAAATTCGAAACAGGCTGCCATGTCCTCCTACGGACACTGGGTCAAACATACTCTACCGCTCCTGAAGTTAGAAACAATCAGAATGGCTCTATCAACACTATCATCTATCACCATCTATACCACCAGTAATAATAATAAGGGTAATACAAATATAGGATATAGTAATAAGAAATCTGAAAAACGCATTCCTTATTTTATGTATCGTGTGAATCAAAGTCCTCACAATAATAGATTTAATCAACTTTGTGTATTTGTTTATTGTAACATCAATACATTTCATTAAAAGAAAAAAAATGGAGGCGTGTGTAAAATTTTTCAATATGGGCAATGACCTGCTTTTGAAATCTACAAGGATTTCATCTGAGCCCAGCTTTACTCTGCAAAGCTCGCCATGAGAGGAACTGCCAGCCCGGCGCTGCTTTCTGATGCCACCGATTACATCACCTTTCTGGTTGTGAAGATGACCACTGTATCGCATTGGATATTGGTAGAGCATAAATTCTACTGGTGAGATGACACACACTCAATAATTAAATATGCAAATTTTTAATGTGCAATTTCTAAGTGTGATTGAGGTTGGAAAGCTGAGCTGTACAGAAGATATTCCATATTTACAGATCTTGTTTTTTTCTGATAAGCCGAAACCCCGATGTCCTCAGATACCTCTTTCAGCTCCTCGGGGAGGATTATTGCTGACTAACTAGGAGATGTAACGCCTCCAGCAATTCCTGGATCCTGGTAGCTTCTTTCAGGTGGACATGTCTGAAGCACCTCCTCAGGGAGACAGCTGGGAGGCATCCTGACCAGAGGCAACTGGCTTCCCTGGATGTGGAGGATTACTTCCTCTTTAATGTCCCCACTTCTCTGTCTCTGTGGCACCATTCTTTGGCTCCTGGTCAGCTCTCTTTGTACAGACTGGTGCCATGTCCACTTTTTCTCTCTCTCTTCCACAATATCTGCAGATATAGGAATTTCCTCACTTGGGGCCGACACTTTGTCTTTTTCAGTTGTTCAAACTTTCATGAACAGCAACAAAACCTGGCCAGATACTGGATAGATACTTTATAGATAGAAACCTGGGGCTCCCATCTGCCCTAAAGGTTTGTGTCAGCAGTTTAGCCACATCAGCCTGAACTGCCTCAAACCTCTGGCCAGGACACGTCTGCAACACACAAGGCCGCTTTGAAAGCCAACTGAAAGCGGCGGGTGGAGTGAGACGCCAATTCGGCTCAGTGAGGTAGTTGAAACGAGCACAATCATAGGTCGATTACAGCAGCTGCCGTCTTTTGTGACGGAAGCTATTATACCACGGGGATCAACCCAAAACGCCACCGATGAGGATAATTCTGCCGCGATAGTTGAAATCAGGCCACATGCATCATAGAGTTCTGTTCCCGTCCTCCTTTAAGAAGTGCCTGATTAGACTTACTGCTGAACAGAAATTATGCTTTATTTTTAACCATTTTGCAGCGCTCATCACATGGCGGCGTCACCCTGGGAACCCTTCATCCTTAGTCCAAATAGTCTGTGTCAGTGGGACTGAAAGAGCGACCCATGGCATGTACGTTCCATTTTTTGTTCAAAGCCAACGTGCCGTGCTAACAGAGACTTTGCTTTTGGCCTGAAGCTAGCCGCAGAAAAGATGGAACCCAAATAATACCCTTGAATCAGCGAGTTGCTTTTGTGCATTCTCCAACGTACATCAGCACAACCAGATTGATTCTGGTCCAGGCGGATGTGCATCTGACTGAACTTTTCAGGGAGAAAATCAAAAGAAAACAACTTCAATTGCTGCAGTTAATCCTGTCAGAGGCATGTAGGATAAGCACATTATAGTTCCTTTCAACACATAAAAAGAGAGGCCACGCTGCCGTCACATGAACATCTCCTGAAGTGGGTAGACCCACTTCAGGAGATGTTCATTTTGTTCATCTTTATTAGTCCCCAAAGGAATTGATTTGAAAGGAAGAGAAGAGCCTTCAAAAGAAAGATAAGAGACATTAAATGTGAGTCATAATGTTGAATTAGGGAGCATTCTTCTCAACGATATATTTTGTTTTTCAGGGATTTGATTTTATAACCTCGTTAGACTTTTATGTTATTCGTGTTTTTCCTCCAGCTAGTACATGAACACCATGTGAGAGGAAGCCATTTCCTCTCAAAGCCAAACATCTCTGGATTTTACTTTTTTTGCACGCAATTATTTGTAAACTGCGCGTCAAAAATGTCACATCACCAAAGCAGGTTTGGCATCAGGCTCTGTCTGAATGTGTCGATTCCCCAATCATGATCTGCTGAGATGTTCAAAGACCACAGAACATCAGGGGGGTGCTGGGGAGGTGGTGGGATCGAACTTGAAGGCAGCACAGAGCAGCGCGGAGCGGCAAGGGGCAGCACTACCAAGGCAGCCCAGAACAAGCAATTCTCAATTTTCTGGAAGCTCCACAGAAAGAACCAATATGCTTCTAAAATAACCTATTTTCCATCTTAAAGAGGGTAGGGTAGCCCCTAGCACGTTACATAATCAATAATCCCGCTACTTACAGAAACAAGGTGCTGTCTACAGCACATTCATCCAAACCTGTAATAGATCTGAAGGTTCTCTACACAGCTGCCATGGCAACAGACATAGCATCGATAAGTCTACAATGATTGACGCATGTTGGTTTATATAATTTTTTTCACATTTAAAAATTGCACATGGTATATACAGTATACTCATCCAGTATAACAGTATAATTTCATCTTTTTTTAACCATGAGTACTCTCATGTTCCAGCAGTTGATATTTTATACCACCCATGAGTGTTGAGAAGAGAGCTAAACACTAGATGTAAAGTTGACTGGGTTCAGTCCAGTTTCCAGTTGTCCAGTTTATCTTTACAGAACATATAGGCTCTCAACATTCAGCCTGTTATCACACTGGTCTGATTCACTTTCAGGGCCTCCCGTGTTGTTTCCACACAAATCTACAGAGTCAGACGGAAACCTTAGCTGGGGCGTGTAGCAGCTGCTAAGAGGTGGACTGTTGCTATATACTGAACACATTTCACAAACTGAAGCATGACTCCAAATCAAATTCACTTTGGCTTTTTTAAAATAAATTTACTGCCTTTTGAACAAACACAAACTGCTTAAAAGCAGATTTAAAGCTTGTTCAGGCTATGAACAATGCTTGTTCTCTTGCATTTACATGTGCCTACACAGTTTTTGATGTCCTGAACACATTAAAGAGACAGTAATGTAACAGATGGTCCTCATAAACATGCTTGATTTCAGACATGAGCAATTGCTTCTGAACAGCCGCAAATGTGACCTCCAGCAGACCCCAGCGCAGTTGTTCATTTTCGAGACGCTCTTATTTAGATGGAAACATCCGTCATTATGCATATAAAGTAAATGGAAAATCCTAAAGACATCACTGGACTTTTGTCTTTTATTCATGGTTACATTTTAAATCAAAGATAAATGCTTTAAGTCGTTTGGGAGAATATTTCTGAGGTATTACGTGACAGGAGCTGTACACTGTTGTGCGTTTGATTGTTCTCGCCACCCTCCAGCATCGTTTTTCATTTAAATGAGATGTTTTTTTGAATAGGTCACAGAACTGTCCCTCCCTGCAGGGGAGCACACACAACTAATCATTGTGACAGTTTTTTTTTTTAAATTTCTCATTGCAGAAAATGTTTTTTCTGAATCTAAGCACTGGTTTATCTGGTAAAAGGACCAAAAAACATTTGCAGTTCCTTACAATGTCCTTTCCTGTTACGTACGGCACCGCCCACTGGATTTATTAGACTTGCATAAAGGTTTTACATTGTGCGCCCAGACGATCCAGTAGAATATGTCCCACACGTACTCTGCCTGCACTTTAATCCAATGTTTGTACAATTTAAGCATATTAACTCCTTTAAACTGTGGGAGTGCCGGAGTTCTTATAATTAAGTCGGGAAAAATGTTCATATATTATCTTGACAATTATATAATAAATGTCTTACACAGTCTAATATCTTAATACCTTCAGTCCCTGTTTTGTATTTAAAAGCCAGAAAGGCATTTAACACACTGCTAAAGTCCAAAACATTGTTTTGAATATTTACATTGATTGATTCTATTATCATACTTAGACAGTCCCTTTTAAAGAAAATAGCCTTCTGATTAAGTCATTAATAAAGCATCTGCTGCACAACACAAAGCCAATAAATATAGCTATTCATCTTTGAAGGTGCAGAATACAAAGTAACTTGGTGAAACCTTCCATGCACATGTGCTGTTATACAGTTTTTTTCTGTTATCTGTCTCATGATGTCACTTGTTTCTTAAGTAATAATTACACTAAACTTTTGATTAGTTTTGGCATCTTGTTTTTCATTTAATGTTATGCAAGGTGGGTCATCAAAATCACAACCAATAAAGCTCTTAGTTGTGTTTTAGGTTGGGTTCAGCATCCTCCCACAGCTACAAACGTGCACACTGGGTTGGTCGGAGAGTCCTACTGTTGGTGTGATCATTCGAGTTTGACCTGTCTTCTGACCTCGTCCTGCTGGGAACGATCAGAGTTTCTGCATGATTGGATGGTTTTCTTATAATGTTTTGTGTGTAAAGGGGATGTTGTCAGTGTAACGCATGAAGATTCCAGGTTCAAAAATGGCTGGAAGTTTCCTATGGCCCACCTCTGCGCCCACGTGGGTTTTCTCCCACAATCCAAAAATCGTGAGGATAAGCGTAAAGCCCGAGGTGTGGCTAATGATGAAAATCTCTCTCCGTCTGCCTGGAATTGCCGGATTACTACTTGTAAATCATCACAGAGAGCTTTTCGCACAGACAGATTAGCACTTCTGGGTGCAGCTCAAAAATGGCCTGTTGCATCGTGTCTGCACTGAAATGGGCTAAGCAGACCCGGCAGGGCTCTAATGCGCCATGGCACACTCCATTTCCTGTCACAGAAGAACTCACTTTGTTGCAAAGCATAATTGGAACTTGCTGTTTAGCTGAACTTTCAACACAGATATAATATATAAAACCAAATGTCAGACTCATCATTTTGATGTGGTGACCATTAAAACAGCTCTTTGCCTACCAAGCCTGACAGGAAAAGTTAGTTCTTTTTAAAAAAAATGCACAAAAATAAAAATTCAGACAAAAATTACATCCATATTATAGATTTTAAAATGTCTCAACTCCTTAATTGCTTTATCTCTTTTGGCATCACAGGGAGGCATTTTTTTTAAAACTCAAATATTCCTTGTTAATACCTCAAAGTGGACCTTGTTAATACAGGAGCGTGTCTGATATAACATCTGGAAGGTTCATAATAAGGAGAGAATTTTGAAAATTGCCAGTGCCATTAATTCGGCAGCCTCCAGAGTTATCGTCAGTACCTCTGGAGCAATAACTGGAACTTTGTCCCGCCACCCACACAGCAAAGTACACTGTTGGAAAAGTGACAGTTCGACCCTCATCTCAGTTTTTGATTTAGTTTTATCAATTGTAAATGTTACAAAGTTTAATAGAAACTACACTGAATCCTTCCAAGCAAATAACTATCTTTCTGAGGTTGACCACTGTATTAAAAAGATCTCTAATTTTGAACCATAATAAAAGTAAAGTTGGGATGTTTTGTCAAATGAAAACCAAAAAATCCTTTTCAACTTATCATCAATGGATAAACTACCAAGAGAAGATACAATGGTTCATTGTTTTGTCTGCAACACGTTCCATAAACACAAGACAGCAAATAGTCCATTTTATCAACAAGCTCTCCAACACAATCCCCGCATGTGAGCAGCAAGCACCCAATATTTTCTCTCCTTTCAGAGACAACAGGATTCTGTGAAGGATTTATCAGCCACGCTCTGGATCACAGAGTCATACTTCAAACAAGGCTGAAATTCCACCTACTAAGTTTGGGACATCAGTATCCTCAGTTCCCAAATGAGTTTTATCGAATCTCGTTTAAAGCTGAGATAATGCGGTGGTAAACGTGGCTCCGTCCCAAACTTTTGGTGTCCAAAAGTGCCAAAACACCACAGAACGAAGATGCTATTTACATAATTGCATCAATGAATCAAATAGGCCGACTCTGTTTTATATGGTTTCTAATGGATTACGGTAATCAGGAATGGGTTTATAGGGAATGGGTTTAATCTTAGTAGGAGGAATAGTAACACGTGGCATTCAAACAATCAACACAGGTACAGATGAATATAAATATAGAGATCTACCATCAAGTGAATGCATGTTCATAATAAACATCTCGTATCACAATAACACATCCTTGGTTTTGTTAAGACGGTGAGAAAATATTTACATTCACTATGTTTTGTGAGCACTTAAAGTAATGCTGACAGATTTATAGTCAGATCAGATTTATGACTCAGAAGCGACCAAAAACAACTGTTGTTCAAGGGAAAGTGATCCCTTTAATCATTTTATTTTAGTCTTGCGGCTTTCTGGATTGCGCACATAAAACAAATACCTGCAGAGGGCTTTTAATAAATGTATCTGTCGTAACTCACCTTGCTCCTCGGACGTGGATGCGGCTCCTTGTGCCAGACAGACTTTAAAGCAGGCGTTACTGAGCAAAAAGGGTTTGAACCTTGAAATATGTTCATGGCTGACCATCATTCACCAGCGAAGTACTAAATATGTTGTTTACTGCGGCGCGTCGGAGCACATACTCGGGGTGGAACAAGGTGCTTTGAAAGCTTTAGAGACACATGCAGTCACTTATCCTGTCGATCCAGGATAATTCCGAGTCAATTTGCACTGGACATTTAGACATACGTTTATTGTTCTCTCTCACATCATGATTATTGATATTTACTCACCTGAGTCCACAAACAGTTAAAGTCATTCAGCTTACACTGTCAGCATCGGAATCCCAAGAGGGATGTTTGTCTTTTCCAAACTTCCTCGAAACTATCGATGAAGACACCATCTAGCTACCCGACTAGCTAACCTCATCCAATGCCCCCCACCCCGACATTTTGAAGCAGGCAGGCAGATGCAGAGTCATATTTTGTTATCCAGAGCTTAACCCTCCCTCTGAGGTGATCTTCATATCAGCTCCTTCATGTTGGACTGGTGGTATCTGGCAAAGGAGGGATGAGCAGTGAGAGGCTTATTCCCACATGTTTTACTCTCCATGACGGCTTGTCAAACTTAGTTTGCAGCCTGTGCTGGGCCAATAAAGTCAGTGCAAGACCTTCATGAATATATCATTGAGCTCCTTGCCTTGCATATCGGGTTTATTGGGTAGAAGAGGTTTATATATAATATACAGCAGCAGTCGGTCCAAACACTCACTGCTGTTCCCCAGTACAAGAAGAGTGCATCTGAATATCTCATATTCTGAACTCATTATCTAGGGAATATGTGTAACAATGACTACCATGCTGAGAAATGTTGTTCCTTTCACAATGTTTAGTTTTAATATTATACTGTACATGCATTTTGAGAGGAAAAAATAAGTATTTGTAATTCGCTCACTTGTGTCACTGTATACGTTGACCCATCAAATGGTAATTGTGTCATAGCAGGAACATTAGCAGATTTAAAATAAAGCACAGTGCGACAGCAGCTCGCCTCCAAACTAATTTGCTTTGAACTAATAAGCAAAGAGCCAGGACTTAGCTCGCCATTTGCTTTAAAAACGCCTCTGATGAATGACTCCTGTCCCAGGGGTTTGCACTGTCATTAGCCTGACACCGGATAGAAGTGTAGTCCTGAAAGAAAATGGAAAATTGATTTACCGCAATTTCCATCCATGGCAAATAGTTCATCCCCGTAATCCCACGCGACAGTGCACCGAGCGATTAGAAAACTGCCAGCATGTGCTTCCTGTCGCACTCATGTTGAACGACGCTATTCTAATCAGCGGCTATGCCATAGTTTCCCTGCACTGCACCGACGGAGTCTGATTTGGGTAACATTTCATTTGGACTGCAGATAGCTGCTGCTATCGCGGCTGCATTAGCTCCCCTGCATTAGATGTCCTGGGTAGGGAAAGAGTTAGAGGCGCATCGACATGTTAATGTTTGATGTCCTGACATGAGACAAATTGGCTCCGTGGTTTTGTGTCATTTTTAAATCGAATAAAGAAGCAAAACCCACATCGCTCCAAAGTGAGTCAGCATAAACTTTTCAAGGATCTAATTTGTAGTGCAGGTTAAAAGTCTGATGCACAGAGGACTTGAAATACTGGCGCTGATCCCACTTTGACATCAGCAAGGGCGCACAAAAGAAACTTTATTGCCTTTGTGCTGCAAACATGTCTGGCTGAAATAAAGTACCGTATTTTTACGACCATAAGGCGCACTGTAATAAAAGGCGCAGTCTCAGTTATGGGTGCTATTTCTGTATTTAAAACATGCATAAGGCGCACCGTATTATTAGGCGCATGCTGAAACATACAGTAAGTATGGAAGTAATACAGTGAGTTTCGACACATTTATTGAACAAAATATTCATTCTTCCGCCACAAAACCATCAAAGTTTTCATCTTCTGTATCTGAATTAAACAGCTGCACTATTTCGATGTCCAGCATCTCGAATTCCTCTTCTTTATCATCTGAATCAGACTCACCAACCAGTTCCGCTTCAGCGTTGATGCCGGATTTTGTGAAAGCTCTTCCAATACATGAAGACGGTATCATAGCCCATGCGTCTACAATCCACCCGCATATGGTGGCATAACTCGCCCGCCGTTGCCTCATAGATGTGGCTGGGCGCAATTATCTTGTTGCAGCAGTAGGTGTGGAAGATGGCCACCCTCTCCTTGGCCACCCTACTCCTTGCGCGTATGGAGAGATGCCGCCTGCTCATAAAGCGAAAACACCAAGACAGACCTCCTTGGAAGTGCTCAATGTCCATTTCTTCAGCAATCGCTTTGGCCTTTTGTCGAATGGTGACAGTAGAGACACCCCTTCCAGTTGTTCGCTGTTCCACTCGGTCTTCCAGCTCGGTCCACCTTGCTTTGTTCCCGTGGAAACTCAGCTTCGTCTTCCTCACTTGGCGAAGTGAGGAAGCTGCTCGTTGCCATTTTTAGCCGCATATTCGATGGACTGCAGTTTAAAGTAAGCCTCAAGTCGCTTGACCGGCGCCATTTTAGGGGGTCCTTACGCATAGGTGTGCCGCTAATCGATGGGCGGAGCGTTTATCGTAGTGCACCCACCAAAGGCGCACAGCAGATTTTGGAACTCAGTCCACACACAAGGCGCACCATATTATAAGGCGCACCGTCGATTTTTGAGAAAATCTCAGTGTTTTAGGTGCGCCTTATAGTCGTGAAAATACGGTAGGTTTGATTGTGTTACCTGGTTACCAGTGAGAAACGGCTTCACTCTGGCCTCTTGCCTGTGGACACACCATCTTAGCCCAGATTGATTTGCTGACGCGGCAGATACGATACATGCGCTATGTGTCAAGACAAGAATGTGCACCATCTTTGAGTGGACCATCCTTCAACATGGCCAAACCTGCATCAGTGTTATGTGGTTTTCTGCTCTGTATTTTAGAATGTTTGGGTTGTTTTTTTTTGTGTAGCATGGTTAGAAAACTGTGCATTAAGAGAGGTGCACTGTAGTGGAGATAAGTAACAGAATTGAAAAGTGTGAAAAATCAAAACACTGCTCAGGGCCTTTCTATGCTGGGATGCTGACATAGGTTTTAGGTCTAGTTCTTTTTTAACATATGCATGTGTGAGGGAGTGAGTGCTGTGATGAAATCTTGACCTCTCCAGACTTTTGCCAGTATCACCTATGCGGTTTTTAATCGTCAAATGTTTAAGGCCAATTTTACCTCCAATGGGTGATGAGTGAGTGATTCATGTTAAAGAAAATAAAACCCAACAGAACTCTGAGCATTTTTTTCCCACTATACAAACCCGCTGAGCTGATCGGATTAATATTCACACAGTTCACTTGGCCCACTTCTCCCTGTCGTCAGATTTTGGCACGCTTTTAAAACATGTAGCGAATAAAGGCTAAGCTGGAAACAGGTGTAATCCTCCACTCTCTGCAAGGAAGACAGTGGCACAACTACAGAAGCATCCCTGCAAGACAGAGGCACCATCTGAGAGAGAAAACGTGGTGCCACACACTCTAATACTGTGAAGGAGTTGGCCCCCAAACCCCCTTCTGCCATTCACAACTGAGGCTACGTGCTAACAACTGTTAGCATTTGGGGAATCATTAGAAACAAGTGATACCAGATGAAACGCAGCCAACAGGGGTAAAAAAAAAAAGTCACAAGATTGTCAATGTTTACGGCTCATTTCTAAGGCTATTTTTTGTCTTTTTACAATAAAAACTGCCAAATTAAACAATATAGTAGGAAAAGCAATTACCAAGAATGACTGTGGATCACAAAGGTGTTAAAAAACACCAGTAAAAAATTACACTCAATAGAGGATTAATAAAACTTAGAACTTAAGGGGCAGACAATATACTGTATATAAGCAATATAATATAAGTTTATACAGCCAATATTATACATGTCGGTATGGAGAATGGAATACTAAAGTAAAACAAAAAATTGGAAGAGAAATAACATTAAGGGAATATGGGAATTGGTATATAGTGTTATTAAAAATGAAACGAGACACAGTTATCCTCGGTATTTTATCGATACTATTAAAATAGATAATAAGTGTGACAGAGTTCACGGGTGAATAGATTTAATTTTTCTGCCCAAACCTGACAAAGAAATTCCCGATTGGACTGTTTTCAGAGGTGTACAGTTTAGACACACAACCCTATGTTCCTCATGAAGGGGGCAGAAAGAGAACTAACTCCTCTTAATTTACAGGCCTGTAACTTTACTGCCATCATTTTAAACATTCTAAAAAAAACAGCCTGTTCAACAAGAGATTAGACAAATTCATTGATAAAGACTATTTACTCTCTCAATCAATATGGTTGCCGATCCAATAGGTCACCGTCACTGACATTGAGAGACCAACAGAGGAAATTACTTCCAACCAGGAGCAGTAGGCAGGAGGTATAATCATTGATTTGAGGAAAGCTTTCATGATAATCAATCACAACATTTTAATTAAAAAACGGGACCCATATGGGATCGAGGGTAGTATTCCACTGGTTGACAAGCAATTTAATGGAAGGAAAATCATTTGTGAAAATGGAAGAATGTACTGCACATCCTCAAGCTCGGGCATTTATTTTGGCGAACCCCCTGGGATCAGTGTTGGGGCCAAAAATATTCCTCAAGTATATAAATGTATCGTCTCCTAAACTCTTATTATTTGCAGATGATTTTTTCCATTTTGGGGGGATATACAGGAGCTTCTAGGGGTGAGTTTTTTTAAGTGGTTCAATCATAACAATCCGTCCTTAAACCTGTCAAAACCGAGATGATGTCATTTGGAATTCGCAAGAGAAATATTCAATCACCGATGCAGGTAAATGGTGCAGACTTGGAGTTTTTGAAAATAAGTTTCATGATGTGATAAAAGATGCCGGAATAAGATGAGAATCTCAATTTAAACAATTCAAACTCAATTTATTTGGAACCATTCAGCAAAAACTCATCATGCAAATTAGAAAATCTAAAGATCTAGTTCATTTTAAAAACAGCACAAATTATGGATAAAGCAGCAAACAAGATACTCCTAAATATGCAGAAATGTTTCAGCACAGAACAGGGGCTTGTCCGAGGGGCGAACAAATTTTAAAATATTTATGTGCTGACACAACATTAAAAACATTGAGCATTTATATATGAGGTGTGGAACCGACTCTGTGGGGAAGTGGAGCAGCGTTCAAACGTCAGGCAGTTTAAACATACAAGATACATCAAAAAATAAGCATGTTGAGGTTTGTGTGTTTTATTTACTGATTTATCAATTGAAACATAAACCAATATGTTTAATATGTTATTGGTATTCATAAAAGGATGTCAAGCAAGCTTCTTCTCTCTCCAGAAGAGCACTTCTTCCTCCTCCTTTTTGACATTTTGTTATAATTTTGTTTATGTTCTAATAAAGCCTCCATTCAGTTGTCACTCGTTTCTATTGTCCGATCAGCCCTGTTATGGTCTGTTGGTTGTGAACATAACCAGTTGTCACTGACACTGTTCACTAATAAGAGGTGAGATAACAAATTTTGATAAATAAAATAAAGGTATTGTTATTTTGACAGTGCCTCACTCAACTCCGTTGCCTTACAGCAAGAAGGTTCCGGGATCTAATCCCCCTGAGCCCAGAGTGCGCGGCTTCTCTTTGGGTACTTTGACTTCCTCTCGCAGTTTAAAGACATGCACTCGGGGGGGGGGGGGGACCGGTGACCTGGTGATTTCTGAGCCAACTGTGAGGGTGAATGGTTGTTACCCCTGCGATGAGCTGGCTAACACATCGGGCTAATCAAATGGTATCAATTCATTAACTTTAGCAACGTTCGAAACACATTACAGACACTGAAATTCACACTTTGCAAACATGGCTGCGACAACGGCCAACTACCAAGACGCCGAGTTCACACTTAGCAGCCAAACAGGCTCTGAAGAATCTGGCGGTCGGGCCTGAGAAGAGATAAAAACGTGGAGAAGTCTTCACAAAAACAAACAACACCCTCTACAACTGGAGCGTGACTACCTCTACTGCGGCTAGCTCAGCATTACGGTGGATGTGACATCATCTACGGCGTGTCTGAGTCATTCATGGCTCCTGCAGATGTTTTCTCCTTGACTGTAGCGGCAGAATCATCATTTTTAAAGAAGCAATGAGGCGACTCGAGTTATGAAAACATCTACAGTAAGCGACTGTGACTGCAGTAAGACCCTCAGGTGCTCTGCGAAATCAATGAGGCTGTCTGAACAACAGACGTGACTTCAATTTTTTCGCTGACGCTCGTGAATAATGGGATGCAAAGAGGAGACAGTGGGTGTGGATGGAGGCAGGAATAGTGTCATTAACAACACGCAGACTGTTCATTGCTGTCCACCTTTTTCCAACCTTTAATTACGCTGACATTCACTGGAAGCAGGACACATTATCTTCAGTGGTCACCCTGACGGAGACTTATCATTTAAAGTTTAAATGCACTCCGATGCAGCTCTGTTGTTATCAGGCCAAGAACAGAACGTACTGTTAAGGGAAAGGCTAACAGCGAGGAGCATCCGGGGCTTGTCCGATGGCATTTTCTCAGCGATCAAAAGCAGGTCCTGGTTAAAACCTTTTTTCAACAATTATTCTGTGCTGTGTTGCTGCAATGATGAACACAGCAAAGCCGGCCATGTCAGAATAAGTGTATCCCTTGGTGAGCTGGAACATAGAAGACAAGCCCCTTTAGCATCGGAAAGGGCGCTTTTGAAGGCGAGATAAGTTTCTTTATGTTGACGATCTGAATGTCATTTCCAAAGGGGTTTGGTTGAATCAATCATGTTTTAGACTCTCATCACACGCTGACTTTAAAAACAGATGTCCTCAGCATGTCGCTAATGGAAAAGCACACGGTTTGAAGTGCAAAACAGACCATAAGGGAAGCGTTTGTATGCAGGGCTCACATCTCGCACATTGGCGTGTATTTGGTATCCTCAAAAGCTGATCACAGTGCAACGTCGATGCATTTCCTACGCTTTTCGGATGTTTGTGGCACGTCTCAGAGGGCCCGAAGACGTGCCGTAAGCTATGCGGGCGAGGAGGAAGCATAAACTAGGCTAACTTGGCACTGACACTGGGCACATCTGCTTTGCATCGCTGGGAAGTTAAGAATAACAGTATTGATGAACTGGATGCGCTCAGCTTGGGGAAGACGGAGCCCAGGGCGGTTGTTTTCTCTTTTTCACAAGACCACAAGATGCTGTTTTATGTATCTGATTTATCGTATTTATCTGACAGAGCGAGTTTTATCTGGCGTCAGTCCTCCCTTTGGATTTCCTGCTTTAGGAAATCTATGTGCTTTGTTTGAGAGTGCTTCAACTTGTGAGCAGAGCAGCACCTGTGCAGTTATGTTGTTTGGCTCAAGAAGAACTAAAAGTAAGATTGATTTCAAGATTAGGAAGATACCAAGACACGCTTTTACTTCAGCCCACCTTGTTTACTCCCATCCTAACTGCAGATCCAGTGACTTGTTACCTCATTCCTTATTTATACTAGATCCATAAAGGTTTTAGTATTCTTTTTATGATTTTTTTCCCCATTTACTTTGATGGTACTTGGTTACTGAGCATATTTCTGTGTATGTCCACGTGTTTCCTGTCAAGGCCAGTTAGGCAGGACTTCATTATGGAACACAAAACAAGCTCCGGGGAAATTTTTATTAAACAGAGTTTGTACCAGTGGACAGTTTAATCAGGCCAACAAATCCAAATCATCATGCTAAGAACATCAGATCAGTAATCCAGGCAGTAATCATCAACACACCAGAGCTCACGCTGCATGTTTTTGGTACAGACAGCCGGGAATGAGATGAGTGTCAAACTGGTAAAAAGGAAATGCACATGTTAAGAAATGGTTGCGGCCAAAACTGCGAACATTAGCTATCTCTCTGTTCAGCTAGCGCTAGACAACGGAGAGAGCAGCAGCTCAAGTTCACTGCAACAACGCTCATCCAGCAAATGTGCTTCAATCATTTATTCTCCAGAAGGAGGTTCCTGCTGATTGTGGGGAATATCTCTTTCAGCGCCGGACGTTCCATCAGAGATTAAAGAAGCCGACGTCGGGCGTTGAGTGTTTGTCTCCTCCTGAGGTTCATTCTGCCTTTATGAAACCTGGGGAAAATTAAAAAGTTACAAATGACAACTACCATCTTTTTTTTGAGTCCTTTTTTAAATCTCACCCTGCGGTGACCTGGACCTGTTAACATTCACGTGGGGGGGGGGGGGGGCCAGTGGGTTAACAAAAAGGTCTGGGGGCAGTGTGACGCCCCTCTCCAGACAAGTTGATTTGATTGTCTCCATTTAAACTACAATAGATAAAAATAACCAACATTTAACACGTTGGGTCAGGGAAACACCTAAATAGTATGTATAGCTCCGAAATATTAGCGTTGCCTCTGTTTTTCTAAAACAAAATGGTTTCACCTCAGTCGATGACGTTGACGCAGGTGATTCAGTCTCTTTGGCTTTAGGGAATAAATCTAATCTGATGGTTTTCCGGTAATCAGTCCCACTTTTTTAACTTAAACCCAATCACAGAGTTTTGAAAACAGCATCTAATTCCATGTGAAGATATTAAAAAGGGAAAAATCATCGTGACAAGCTTAGCTAAAGTTCCACAGGAGGCCCCTTTCATTTCCCTTCTTCCCTTCTGCTTTTTCTCCAATTACTCCTGTGCTGTGAGCTCTTCTTTCTTCTTCCTGTTTGCTTTTATTCTTCAATTATTGAAGTCCTGGTTGGATAGACTCATGCATTCAATAACCCTTAATAATGTTTCGTCATGTTTGATGGATCCAATAAGCGAGTCACCTAATCAGCTGCCCCCCAGCCTCTTGCTACACTTGTCGCACAGTTGGTGTTACAGTCAGAACGGTGGAGACGCGGCTAATTTTCAGCCCCCACTTTTAACGGGCCGTTGAGAAAGAGAAAGCCAACTGGTTTTGGCACCCCCCAAACATGTGCCACCAATCAAAAGCGCAATGGGTGCAAGATTCTAACGTTAGCACGGGTCTCGGACCCTCTCACTTCACATCTTGGACACCTAAAAGGGCTTTTTTTAAACGTGACTGGAGACCTTAACGTACGTCAACCACAGTGTTTTCACTTTAAAGAGCAGAAATGATGCCATCACAGCACAGAAAGGCCACTTTGTCAGGATTTGGCTCATTTAGTGACTTTATTGAGCTTTATTTACTGCAGCTTATTGTTTTCCAATAGATCCCTTAAAAAGGGAATAAGGGGGAGCCACTGAGGTGTAATTATGGATAAATCAAACCATGTCATTTTTGTTTGGGCCCTTTTGTGACAGCAGCACAGCCTAGTTATGTGCCCACTGAGGTTTGACTGAACCAATTCCCTCCACCTTATGGCGCTGTCTGTGTGTGTAAAGTGTGTTTATAAGTGAAAATCCATTTTTGCTCCTCCAGGTGACAGCATCTGTTCATCCTTTGTGTCAGCGAATTGTGATGAAAGTTCTAAATCATGTTTTCGCGGATCCAATTGAAAGGACACCCGAACGCCACGTATCGTATGCATATATAACCCTCGTTCTTTCTGTCCACGTATCTGATTTATTTACCACACTGAGGGAGCGGATCTCAGAGGACCCACACGCCTGCCTGTTGTTGCTGGAACCAGTCTCGTCTTTATTTCGCCAACTTCACCACATCCGCATTCACATCTCTAATTTTACACGGCCGGTTCTCCCGACGACCAAAATAAGGCCAAATCAAGACTCTGGGCTGGCAGGCAATGCACCTCTTCAGCATGTTGAGGATTCTTAGTGACGGAAACATGATGTGTTGTCTCAAAACAGGGGAAAAAAAGCTACAATTAAAGCAACACATCATTTCTTTATGTTGAAATTTAGGGTATTGTGGATAAAAGCAACAGGCATTTGTGTTTACTGTGTAGTGCAGACAATTAATGTGTGATTTATGGCGTATCTTAGTAAGTTTATATGATATGTCAAGTTGTCATTATTAACAGTGGTAATTCTAATGCAAACCGTAATAACACCACTCTCTAAAACCTCATTATATCAGATATCATCTTCCTATACCTCTGGCCCAGTACAAATTAGAATTAAAGATTGGACTTGTGCAAATGACCTATTTCTCTAAATCAAATGAACTAACTAAATAAAATAATTTATTTTTTTAAAAAGTGGGAAAATTAGGATGGCGGGCATTCTCCGTGCTCATTTGTCATTTTAATTATTTTTCCATCGGTCTGGCAAACTAGTTGTGCCCCCCACGGGAGCAGAAAAGTCCCACATTGACAACCATCCTTTTATGACTTCCATCTGTCTGAATTTGTGCTCTGATTGTAATAAAATCTGTGCAAAAATTGCAAAATTATGACAAGAGTCATCTTTCCAATAAAGCCGCAGTGTTCTACAAGATGCCAATAAAGTGGAACGTGAGCTATTATCAACCCAATAAATGTCGATTTTTGCACCTTTTTTAGTAACTTCACATCAATATATGTCGTGATAAGTATATTTCTATACTATAATGGTATTACTGGTTAGTTTAAGGTTAGTTTAAGGTTGAGTTGTCCAAAAAAGCTAAAATTAATCATCTTTAAATGATGTATTGCCCAACGATGTGAAACATGAATGCAAGACAGAATATATAGAATTTTACTCTCATTATAACGAATAGAACTGAGCAGCACCTGCATCATTGCTCAGAATCTTTACTGCTTCATCCCTTTTTGGGGTGGCGGGGAGGATGCTGGAGCCTCTCCTAGTTACAGGGGGTGAGTCGCCAGCTCATTCGGGGCGTTATGCGAGCATTTGGGCATTTGGTACCTTGCTCAAGGGTACATTGGTGGTGCTTTGAAGGTGTCCAGGGGCCTTTTGTCCACACCGGGGCTGGAACAGAGAACCCTCTGCTTCTCAGCCCCCAGACTGATAGGGGACTTTTGCTCTCATCTTGGTTTCGAGGTCAGAGCCTCTGGAATCTCCTCTGAGATACAGAAGAAAGTCATGAGAGGTGAGATGTTAACACGCGTCCATGCTGCCTGGGCACCTATCAATCAACCAATTAATCCATCAATCCATCAATCTTTATTTATATAGCGTCTGTTACAAGAAAAAGTGTCTCTAGGCTCTTTACAGAATCCCAGGGCCTCACCTTTGAAAGGAGAGATCTTTTCAAAGACAGTATTGGATTCAATAAGCAGAGCTGCTGCTGTCATTTGACCGTGGACGGAGTTGGTTCACCAAGGTGGACAAACCCCCGACTTCTGGATCCTCGTGTCTCTGTTGACTCTTAGCTTGTGTCCATGTGAATGATGTGGTGATGGACCTGGTTCCAATTGTATATGTCAGTATCTCGGTCATCTTTTGGAAACACCAAATATTTGCGAGGCAGAAATCCCCACGCGGATGAGCCCACTGCTCTTACAGTTCCCATCACTGTGCCTCCTCAAGTGCATGCTGGTTGATCAAGTTGAATGGGGGAGTCTGTCAAGACGCTACATATGCTCCAATTTATTCTGTCTACCTTGTAGGACAGAAACCCAGTTGGAGCTCAGCCCTCGCTGCCTGGGTTCCAACATCTCCCATCTCGAATATTGGTGAGACCAATGGTTGGACTACCCTGGCACTCCAACTGTGGAGGTGAAGGAGGGCAGCAGAAAATCACATCACATGTCTCCAAAATCCTTCAGAAAATAGTTTAGCTGATGAATCCAGATCTTCAGATGTCCGACATGTTCTCCTGGTTTTATGTGCACATAAACACTGTTCTCTCAGGGTGGAGACTGGGTTGGTCCCCACCCATATCCAAGTGCCTATTTGAGGAGTTCCAAAAGTTCTGCCTCTAACATGCAAGAATGGGGGAGATTTTCAGTATGAGGAGGTTATTTCAAGCATCACCAAAGCCATTGGAGAAAGGAAATAAGGGGGACTTCCTACGAACCTGGACCCCTTTTCTAAGGAGGACCTTTGCTGGTCCCAGCAAGATCAGCCCAAACCACAACCTATGTGCAGGTCAGATCCATCAATAGTGACATTTGTCGACATCAAATTCAGAATGAGACAATATTTATAAAAATGCAACTAAAAAAAGTGTCTTTTGAGTGAACTTGAGCTCCACTCGTTCATCTTACATACGACTGCTGAAACGGTGAGGCTCCTGATTACTTTACTTCTCTGTGCAGTCATGGCCGAACTTTCCAACAACCTTGTGGCCTCCCTATAGCCCCCATCAGGGCAAACTGCTGCCATAAAATGTCTGGAGTCCAGCATAGCGCCGTAACGACTAAATTAGGTGATTAGGCCCAGCAGAGGTTTGTCCTTTTCCCCTCCGTTCTTGCTTAGCTCGTGCGTTCGCGTTCCGCTTCGGTAGTTTGTGCTGGGATGGTTAATCGGGTTTCAATTAGCATTTCTGTGAGGCGCCGCTGATCAGAGGCCAGTTCTACATGCAGGGTTGGTCACCACAGTTGTGTCCTGGCTCTGAGAGTCCCCCCCCCCCCACCCCCCCCAACAAGACATTAACACACGCTCTGCAAGGTAAGCTCACACACCACCACACGCACACCAAGATTAGCATGTTGATGTAGCTCTCCTCCTATTGGAGACGCCGTCTCTTCATACCGGCTCCTTTAGAAACGTGACCTTTCGCAGTCCGGCAGCTTGGAGGAAATTGGCAGGTATTGTTGTGTGGTGGTTACATAATAACGCTTATATCTCAAAATAATTGCAAAATAAAGAGATTACGTGCACCCTGCTGGGCGCCAATGCAGGGAAACGGTTAAACGCTGGACAATATTGACATCTAGTGGCCTAAATTTAATGGATCTGCTCTGATTAGAGGGTCCAGATGCTGTTTGGCTATCACATCTGCAACAGTGCTCCAGGTCAACATCACATTCTGATCATGCCCATTCACTTCTCTTTTTATCTCCGGATGTCATTTTCTCTTTGTTTAAGTTCTGGGTTTTAAAAAAAATATATATTTGTAACCTGCACATAATTGTGTTGCTAAATTGTCTCCCTGTCTTTTACAATTTTCCATTTTTGATGGAAAAGAAACCCACGCGGTCTCCTTTTCTATTCCTCCACCGAAATTAGGTCTGAGTTTTGAAGTAACTGAATGAACATTTTCAGTCAAGGCTGTCAGTATCATTAAACTGGACCCTGCTGGGGGGGCCGTGTGATTTTTGAGCGGCGCCAGTTTTTCTGCCTGGAACCGGTGGCAAACTACAGCCAGCAGGAATCTGTGTGTTTGCGATAAAGAGGCGGACAGTCAGACGTGTGTCAGTCGAAATGAGCAGCCTGAGTTTGCACTGCTCAGAACAGAAGTGAACCAAACACACCCACAAACAACATATATTCAATTCTATTCATATTATATTACTATGAAATCTTTTATCCCTTTGCTCTGTTAATATTGCTGTCTCATTACATCATCTCTTTAAGAGGTGTTCTATAAAATAACTTTCTAATAGTGTCTAAATGTAGCTCTAAGTCGCCCTCAGATTTATTCCACATCTTTTTTCTGTATTCTACTGGAGTCCGAAGTTTTATTACTAGGGATTTTTAGAAAGAGGTCATCTGTCAGCTGCCGCCATCCCATCGTCCTCAGCACTTTTCTTTATTAATTCTAGGAGGAAATTAATAAAAAGGGAAGTAAAATGATTATTTAAGAGGAGCTGGTAGTGGCAGTCTTTAATCGGTAAACTTTACCTTGTTTTTCACTTCTAATAGTGAACGGATTCAGGCGGACGCATCCGTGGCTGATGCAGATTCACAAGATGAAAGAAAAAAGGTGCTTGTTATGTGGGCTAATGCATCGGCATCATGATTAAGTCATCCTCTGATATTAATCCTGCTGCCTTCGAGTGAGATTAATTCCTTCTCCCATTAGAAATCCGTCATCATTCGTGTCTTAGGACATAAACAACATATGAATAAGGGTCGAACTCTAATGCACACTGGCGCCTTTAGAAAACACTTTAACTGTTCATTGGAGTCATCAGCACTTTAAAAAAGTGAATTATGACAGATTTCCCTCCACTGGACACTACTGACTTCATTTATGTGCATGTTTGAACCCGTTAGCTCTCCTCTCAGTGCCTACGGGCAGGCATAGGGGCCTCAAACTGTAAAGGACATGGAATGTAATTTTTATATCACCGAGGTGTCTTAACATTAAATGTCAAATTTAATGCCTCTAAAAGCCAGATAAAAAGAAAAAAAGCCTCTATGGCGGCGTCCGCGGCTACACAGGACGTGACCTGTTACATTTTACCAGCTATGAAGACTGAGAAATGATGGCCGTGGCGCTTGCATGTGTTTGTGTTTGTCAGTTGCTGACATAAACAGCACCTGTCCATGAAAACGCAGGACGTAACCCCACAGTTATATGCAGTTATATGACATTGAAATACGAAAGAATAAAGAACCAATGCAACGTGAACCCGAGGAAAGGGGATTTTGGTCTTACCTGGGCTAGATGAACGAAATAATGGCATCCTGTCACCAGGGGGCGAACTAGTGTTTTGAGATCACCTTAAGGGATCTCTCATTCCGCCCTTCCTTATGGACAGTTTGCAACTTGGACCTAAAGGATGTGCGTTAAATAATTCCCTCCTGTGGCGCAGATGACAGGACTGTAAATAATGTCCAGTCCTTCCTGTTTATGAGTCTGATGTTGACCACATTCCCACAGACAAGTGATGAAATATGTGAAATTGTCAAAACGTCGTCAAGCACCAGACCGGATGAATTTCCTCGGGTATCAGAAAGCCCCTTATGGGCTGCATAATTCTTGTGTGGACAGCTGGTTCTCCAAGTTCTCCGCAGACACCCTCACTTGTCAAAGCGCTCGGAGGCTATTTGTTATTCCGCGTGCGTGAGAGCGACTGACATTTCCTATTGGCAGTTGACGCACATCTAGCGGCGCCCTCTGCCCCCTTCATCTCTGCTGGTTTGCTCAGCTGAAATGGGACAAAGCTCACAGGGGAGCTTGTGGAGATTCATGGGGGAGAACTGGCAGACGAGTGTCCTGCGGTTTTTATTCCCCTCTTTTTCTGACAGATGTGTAGAGGTATTGTAAAACCGCAGCGCCGTGCAGAGACTGGCATATCACCAAATGACATACTTCCATATAGAAATCAGCCACGTGCAGAATAACATTTGGGTTGTAAACCCTTTTCATCCATCCGCTACCGGCGATACAGGATGTAGAAATCAAATTTTCGTTACTTTGCAATTGGTTGAATGAGATAAACGGCTCCACAAAATCATGGGCTGTTTCTTACTTCCGTGCACTAAATGTGCTACAAGATGGAATCATGCGGTTCTTAAAGATTCACCAATGACTCCTCGTCTCTGCCTCACAGCCTGGTAGGTTGTAAATTAACTGCCTTTTCTTTTGGGGAGCCTTGGCCTGACCGGTTTAACAGTAAGGAACTGCCGCTGAGGTAGAAATGTGGTAGGGCCCATGTAGCTCTTTGCCTCAGACGAAGCACAGGTGTAGGATTTAGGCCAAGTGACGGTGATCTTTAAAGGGGGGTAACGTGACAGCACCTGCAGCCATGAATAGGTGATTCCATCACCCTGGATTGACTGGGATGCAGCTGAGTTATCTAAAGGATTGGAGCGGTTCCGCTGCCATGTGTTTGTCTAGTTCGTCTAGACTAGTGATGTAATTTCTTGTGTAGTCCCCCTCCCCCCCCCTTCTGTATTCATCTACAGGTATCGTCGCCATAAGCTGTATACTGACCTCCGACCCCGCTGACCCACCAAACCCGACTCTACCAGCAGCTTATTTTAATTAGCGTAATATAATGTATTTCTATGTTCTACCTACTCTCCAGGTGAATCCCCCACGCCCCCTAGTGAGAGAACCAGGAACACAAAACACAAACAAAAGGCACCAACACACAGGCCATGACAGACAAAAACAAAACACTTCAACATTAAGCTTTTGTAAAATGCATAATCTGAAATTACAATGGTTTTATGGCTCTAATGTATCCACTTCAATTCTGTTCTACAATGCTCAACCTAAAGTGGTCTGTCACCCTCCCAAAGTCAAGAATCAAGACTAAGCTGACCCAGACATTTTACCACGACAGCAAAAGAGCAGCCAACCCTTGTGCTGCCCCACCTGGAGATGACGTCAAAATGGCTCCATATCCTGGAAGCCACAAATAGGCGCCTGGCAGTGTTGTTCATCCACCCTGTGTGTCCAATCCGACAGAGCCAACACCTGTGCACCAACACTACAGCCGCTAACCACGTCCCGTCATGTGCGATGACCCAAAAGAGTAGCAGGTCCCCACCCGCTCCTTCAGGACTACCCCCTTCCTCACATGAGTTAACATGATGCTCCCCAAGAACCCAAACAGGTGAGCCATCTACCACCAGAGGGGGCAGAGCTCATTCATTGCTTGTGCATTAGCACCTTGGTTCTAAACCCAGAGGCAAGATGTGGTAAAAAGAACTGGAAGTGAAATGATGTGCTAGTAACCGCCCCTTCCTGGTTGAGAGATGTTATCTACTTATATCGAGGGGACAAAGACATTGGACATTGCCAGGGCAGACGGATATACAGTAGCTTCCACGTAACCCAGAAGACAGAGCCTGTTCTTTCTCTGAGGAGGGGGGATGTGATGTATTGTGAGTTTGGGGTTGCCTTTAGGTTACCGTAGCTGAATACCTGTGTGTCTCTGACTGTGTCCAGTATCGCTCAGTGTGTGCACGAGTGAATACAGTCCTGTGCAGCATTGGTCTGCCTCCTCCCACAGTCCAGAGACATGCATGCACGGTGAATTGGTGACTCCCAGTTGATCTTAGGTGTGAGTGTGAAGAGAAGGGTTAAGGTTAAGGTGAGTATTAGTCCTGTGATGAACTGGACACATGTCCAGGTTGTCCCCCACCTTGAGCCAGGATAGGCTCCAGTCCCCCCATTGAGGGAAAAACAGTAGATGGTGAACAGAAAAGATTGACGTGACCAACATTTCATTTTATTTTCCTTACAAATGAAGCACAAACTATTTTTTTTTTTACACATATGCATATCATGTATTTTGATTAATCCTGAGTTGGCAAGAAGAAGAGTGTAAAATGAACGCTTCTTAACTCTATTAAAATCAAAATCACTGATAAGTGAATTGAAATGTATCAGTTTTACACTACATTCCTGATATTTATTGTCATCTTAAAATAAAGTAATTATAAACCAACAGGTCACTATGTAATTATGTTTGCTTACATATGTGACTCCATGTTTAAATGTGTTAATACAGATGCGTTTATGTTACATTTAAATGTGAAAGGTGTGAAAATGCCATATGAAATGAAAAACTATAGTCGCTTTCTTTTATAATCGGCAATTAAATTTGTTTTGGCAGATTTTCTGAAGCTCCAGGAAACACTCGGCTCCAGTAGAGCCAAAATATATAAAGATCTGGGATAGAACTCCAAAACCATTGATGGAGTCAGAGGGCACGCCGCCACTCATCAAACAAAATCTTATTACTGTGACTAAATGATCTGCTGGAACCTGCTGAATGATTCCCAAGTGTCAGGCCTCCACCAGAATAAAGCGCTGTCAGCACATTTTAGGTAATCATATCATTTCTCTGCACTGTGACACTTTTGCACATCTTAACAAAACCAAGGCAATAAATTCCTTCTCATGGTTAATAATGTCTGTTTATATTCCATCACTCACAGCAGAAAGTGCGAGGAGCTTCATTCCGTGCGTCAGGTATAGCGGCTCTACGGCCAATCCTCAACTGTCTGGAAAATGAGTCCAATTTCTGACCGATTTGCTGAGCTTCAACCACAAACTAATGAGCTCAGGTCTCTTCTTACCGGTGTTTACAGTGTTGCAGGCCAAGAGGTGTCAATAACATGACAGGGAGGCATTTCCCTCAGGAGCCTTAATCAATAGACTGACCGTCTATCCCTCAATCGACGCGCTGGAAGGTCAGAGACAACTGTGTGAGTGTAATAAGGGCCCCCATTGTGGTTTATTAGAAAACACAGACACGCGCAGGTTTATAAATGACACCAGGTAGAAGCAAACAGCTGACCAATTACAGGTCTACTAGACAGCTCACATACCCAGGCCAGGATGTGCTTTTATTGTGAAAGGTCTTTGCATACTAAGGAAACAGGAAACATCAGAATTATAACTTCATTTGGGCTAATGTGGCATCACTGAGTGCAGTGGGGGAAGAGTGTTATGACGCAATAAAAGAATCCATTTGTGGTTTCACCCCCTTCACTGCCAATGCACCATCACCATCAGAGGTTACCGTGGGCGCCGGTGCTGAGGACGGGAATGTCCAGGGCAGGACCCATTTACAGGCTGTTAATGGAACCAGTGCCCGTGTGTGGGAATGGGAGTTTCTCGAGGGCTGGGAGAGAGACTGGTCCGGAAGGCTGAATGGATCAAAGATGATCTACATTTAATGAAGCCCTGATCCAGAGAGCTCAGGACCTCAGACGGGGCTGAAAGGTCACCTTTCAATACAATGACCCCCAACATTATTGTCCAACTCGTCTCCATCTGTAGAGGACAGAAAATCCCCAAATAAAAGTGATCTAACAGGTACTAGAAAAGGATCAGAATACCGTATTGAACATTATGATATACAGGCAGGTGGCCCAGTTTGTGAGGTTCTTGGTGTGAGGTGAGCTGGGGATTCGTCCAGGGGGGGACCGTCTTCCCTCCTATAGTGGGGTTTGGCGCCTACGGCAGTCAAACAAAAAAAGACCTCAATAGAAAATGGTTTTGTTCAATTGAGGGTAGAATATCCCTTTTTCTTCCAACAAAATTAAAAAAGCTGGAGAGGGAAACTTTACAGAAATTCATTTAATCCCAAGGATTTCTGCGGGTCGGCTGTAGAAGGAAGAGCTCATACAAACACTTCGTTGTACATACAGATTTACATTGTGAAGGGAAAGAACGCAGGGTCTGGTCAAGATCAGGAGGAATCCTGCACAACAGTGATTCAGGGTCTGCAGCAGAGCCCCACCCCTGTGAAGTACATTCCATATGGCCCGCAGAGCTAAACATGAACCAATCACCGACTTATTTATGTACCTGTCTATGCAAAAATTCTCCAAATGGTTAATTCCACGAGCAGATTAAATTTGGAATGCAGACTGTAATTCAACAGCTAGGAGAAATTCCTTTTCTTTGATTTTCAGTCATTCGTCCATCCTGAGGTGATGACCGCACAGAATCCGCCTCCTTTCGGAGGAAACGTTGCGCCACTTCCTGTCACCATCCTGTGGCGTGAGAAGGCCTGCTGGGCTGAATTGCCTGCTGAGTTTGTAAAACCATTCTAATAATAAAATCAAAAACATGAAAATAAAACAAAAGTACATATATAACTCTTTCAAATCCAATTTTATGTTAGATTTCCTCCTCATTCCTCTTCGCTCTCATTTTCATGCTCCATGTCATCTTCCCCATTAGCTTTGGAGTCCGATCGACTTTCTGGGTCATCGTCTTCCTCCTCCATTGCCTCCTCCTCCTCCCAGTTCTAACAAAGAGCAGAAGATGAACATTTGATTTTTTTTCCCCCCCGATCTGGCGGACAGAACTTACGTCAGAATCCTCATGGGGAAGGCCTTCGTCACCGGAGGCCTCATCTTCATCAGACGACTCTGTTTGCACACAAAAACCAAATTTAAACCACTGAACTAATTCAGAGGTAATAGGACAAATCAGCGACTGTTGCATGGTTGCTTCTGGTTGTTGTTGCTTCAGCTAATGAAGACCACCACCTACTGCTAGAATAATTGGACAACTGTTTGCGCCACGCTAACCAATTAATCCTCTCTCACTTCCTGTCAGACGCATTACTTTACAACTTAACGCGCAGCAACAGCTTCCTGTTCATTGGCTCATTTTATACTTTTTTCCCTTTCTGGATCACCAAAGGATATTGAAAAATTAATCATAACAATTATTTCCTCAACGACATTTCCAGTCAGGATCAGTGTTATATTTAGCACCGGGCTAAAAAATGAAAATGAAGACAGTGGAGCCGTGTTTCATGCAAAAGGGAGGCTCTCAACCCTGCCAGTCAGGTTGCCAAGCAACAGGGGCCCTGTTTGTGTGCAGAGCAAGAGAAACAACATGATGTACAGGCCTTGCCTCTATGATGGAAAGTGATCCCAGGCAGGATTCACGAGGAACCTGAGTGAATTATAAACAAAGAAACTAACGCGATATTTTAAAAAAAGTGCCACTTGTTGCACCTCATCACTCTGTTGGAGATGTGACTTCATTCTCCTGATATTCAGACCAAGTTAAAAGAAAATCTGCGCTATTACAGATTAAAGTGGACTCACCCTCTTCGTACACCAGCTTAGCTTCGCGGTCCACAGTCGTTACTGTGGGCTTTCGGTCACTTGCTGCCACCTAGTGGTAGAAAAAGAGTTACATGCGCTCTGCTACAGATTTACTTGGACATAAAAATAACTGCACATGATAAAACCTGTGAAAATGCTCTGTATTCCTGCATTTTTCACAGGAATTGTATATGCTTCCCATCACTATTTTGTCTTTTACTGTTTTATGTTTGAATTAAAGATTTATGAAACTAAAACAATGAGTCCAGCAAATGTAAAAAAGAAAATAAGGAGTCATAACTATTCAAATCAGAATGTACAGCTCAAATCTGAAAGGATAAAATGTAAGGATTATTTAAACCCCCAACCCTGGTAGATTAAATATTTTATACACAAAGCGCTATGAATTTCTCCTTAAAAATGACATAAAATGTCGCTATATGCCATTTTGGATTTCCAGATTTTAAAGATCTAATCTCATTTAGCGTTAATTCTAAATTATGCTTGTAAAATTTGCTGGAAGGTTTTGATGCCAATGGTTGATCATCAGAAAAGAAAAGAACCAAATCCATGGAGCGAAACTGCCAAACAGTAAAACCAACCTGGGACATTAGGAGGTACAGTTTCCCGTGTAGCTTTGTGAGCTTGTGGAACATCTTCACTCGGCTCTCGATGGTGTGATAAAGCAACCCCAGCTGGTTGACCAAGTCTGGAAGCTGTTGAATATACAGACAGTTACCCACCCTCAAAGCTCACAACCTGACCAGAGCAACATCTAGCATAAATAGCTCTATCCAACATTATACCTTCCCACAAAAAAAAAGACAAAAGGTCGTGGGAAGCAGGAGAGGCAACAGCTCAAAGCATCATGTTTGATTCCGAACATGTTTAAATCATGAACGCTAAACCAGGCTCAAAGGCAGAGCACTCAGGCGGCATTTGAAAGCATAGAGCGAGAGGGGGTGTGTTTGTGTAAAGCACCTTGGTGTGGAACAATTTAAGCAAATGCCCACGCTCACCGTTGCCAGGTATGATGTGTGATGCATGAGCACAGCCTTGAGCCACCGCGTCATTAACACTGCCCTGTGGAAACAGCAGATGTTTAATATCAAGGCTTTTACAAAAACAACCAGCGTTAACATTGTGTGAGGGGAGCGACAAGGAAGCGATCTAACTTACATAAAAGGGTGTCCTTGGAGCCTTTCTGTGATCTAAAATTTAAAAAACAGACACAGGAAATCATTGATCCAAGGTCAGGTACGTAAAATTAAAAGGTTTGAACATCATAGACAGAAACAGGACTCACCTTTTCCAACAAAGGTAACACAGCAGGGAGGGGTAACTGTGCAACCGTCTTCTTTATTATCATGTCTTTGTGAGTCTGGAAAACTTTCTGCAATAGAAGAAACAAAATAATTGATATGGGACGAGTATAAAAGTGTTAATTCTCATGAAAACCTGGGTGGGTTCAACTTGGCTCATTGCACAAGCCAGGAATTATTCAGACATGCTTTTAAGGAGGGACCAGAAAAGTACTCACATTTAGGATGTGGGCGTCGTTGCTCTCCAGGCCTTGCACGAGCAGCACTGCAAAATGATCCGTCTGTAGAGAGGCTGTTCCTTTAAGAGCTCCCTTTTTGGTGGAGAGCTCAATCTCTCCCAGTCGCTCTGCTATCGTCATCTGCACCTACACAAATTTGAAATCATAAGCAGATTCATCCATGACATCCATCTCCATGTACGTCTATATTCAACAGCTGTGACAGGAGGCCGAGGTTGAAGCTGTGAAAAATGGCCAATTTTAGGGGCTTAAACTAGTACTGAATTAAATAAATAGACTGAAAGTGGTGCAGGCAGCGCTTCCTCTAGGAACATTCATATTGTTCAGGTGGAGATATAAAGACCACCGCCATGGGCTGCATTATCCCTAAATGATCACGAAAATGATCCAACCAACCTCTTTGGTGTCTGTGCCTGTTTTCCTTTTCTCTTGCCCCTGTGTGGCTCCCTTGACTGGGGCTTGGTGACCAGGAAGCCCGGGCACCAGAACTTTGCTCTTGGCGTTCACAATTGGCGTCTTCACCTGAAAGGAAGAACCAATGAAGTTCTCATTAGTCACAATTTGACAAACACGACCATCTCAACCCTTGAGAATATGTCAAAAACACAGCAGGCTTTTTGGCCCGGGTTCCTCGCCGTTACCTTGGATACGGTGGTCGCCATTGAAATAGACAGGCTGGTCTGAACGTCCCTGGTCAAACAGACGCATCTCTCTGCTGTGTCGATCTCCTGCACGGACAGATGAGGAGGAACATTTTAAATATCCATTATTATTGGAACTAAATCAAGATTGATGCAGGAAATCCATGAAATGAGCCCCCGCAGGGCCACACGTATCCAGAAGTTTTAGTTCCACGGTGACAAACATGGATGCCTAGCGCGAGATTTCACATCTGCACTAGCTAAAGGCTTGCTAATACATATCTGGCCCGTCTGCACTACCGAGACCTTTGAAACGGTCTCTGAACGTTAAAAAAAACAAGGTTGCAGCTCCCGAGCAAAACTGAAAGTTTAAACAAATACGGCTAAGAATATAACACACCCCAGGACATACGTGAGGGCAAGGGTGTCACACGTGTCGTTCATGTGTGTTTGCGGCTCTGCGCTTACTCACCACTTTCTCCATGACGGGCTGCAAGTGGTTTCCATAGGCCAACATCAGCGTCTGCATGTCTGTTCGCAGGGCAGCCGCCAGCAGGGGGATTGGCATCGGTGTGTCTTTGGTGTCAGACATCTGCACCGTGCACAAGGGTTGTAATGGTTTCTTACAGGGACTGTGGAGAGAAAAGTTGAAACGGGACAACTGAAGCCAGACATTCAGCGAAATAACTTTTAAAGGTGAGTGCACTGCTGCTCAGGAAGTGTGTGTGTGTGTGTCAGTGTAGAATTATTAATGGAAGGTGCTTAAAAGTGACCTCACCCATTTAGAAAGTGCTCAAACAAATGCAGCTGCCCATCCTTGCACACCACTGCCAGCTTCATCACCTGCAAGGAACCACAATGGTCGTCAACGGATGAGATAACGCAACTGTCTGCCTAAACCACCCAAAGGAGCCAAAATCAGACGGATATGCAGGGTTAATGCAATTTAATATGTTGCTCCTGAAAAAACCTCCCATTTGTAATACGGTTTTCAAATTCCATCTCATAATATTGGAGATTTTATACACATTATGCATCTTTGTGAGGCAAATTAAGATGACACTCTGAACTTTATGGTATGAGGTGCTGTTGCATTAGTGATCTTGTATTCTGTGCGTTGACGAAAATAAATAAAGCCGTTGCAGCTCCTTCTCTTGATAAGCTGTGTCTCATTCTTACCAATAAAGTAAATAATTAAGTGTTTTCTAACCCCGCCCAAGAGTTACAAACTCTTCTGAAAGGCTGTTCCGTCACTCTCACCTCCTCCCTGCTCTTAGACGCGATGAGGTCGATGTGTTGCGGCTCGTCACTCAGCGCAAATGACACCACTGAATTCTTGTCCTTTCCATCCTCTCGCACTTGCCTGTGTGGGGGGGAGCAAGTCTGTAAAAAGGGGTGTCGCCGATGACTAAATGAGGGGCGACGGTCGCGCCAGCACTCACCAAACACTAAGCAGTCGATCGTGTGCCGCCCCGGACAGAAAATAGAGACCGTTGCTGTCGGGAGGTCGTGTGGTGGCGAAGCACAGGGTCGTCACAGCCGTAGAGTGACCTGTGAATTTCTGCAGTGGGGGTGACATTGGGGCGCAAACACGCGTCAGACAACAGCGTCCTGTCAGGCAGGATTGCTTCGTATCAGGTTACAGCGTCTCAGATGTGCAGGCTCACCCTATAGACCTCCTTGGTGTCTAAATCCCACATCTTGATCGTCTGACCAGCCGACAGCAGCAGTTTTCCATCGGGGCTGACGCAGAGGCTGGTTACGGCCCCGCGGTCTGCCTTCCATTTACTGTGGAGAAAACGGACGACACATCAGGGGGGATGATCTCACATTTACTTAACCTGCCTTGTCCCAGCACATACAACCACACAAGGTCTTTATGCTTACTGCAAGGGTTAAAACCAAAACATTCTAGCATGTGACAAAGCCCTTGAATTCCTTTCAAAATTCAATAAACCACACTCTTGTTTGTGATGTGTCTCTTCCAGATCTGCTGGTCACAATACAGCAAATACAAAGCACATAAAACCTTCAGCATCCTGAAAACAATCCACGGAACATTGAAGTGATTACTAAAAGGGTTGGGAAACCTACATTTCACATAAATGTTCCTCAAAAATGTCTACCAAGGTTTCACAAAAGACTTGATGTCATAATTGCTCCCAAACTTTCTGTAAATAAATATTTGCTCAGGTTTGTTCTATATCTCTAATAAAAGGATAAAAAAGAATTAAGCATCCATGTGACACCTTACTGTGTTATAAAAAAGGTCAAGCATGGAAATATCTCTGGGTTGCAGCAGGTAGTGCTTCAAATTTTGACAGAAGCTAAATAAACGCTCGTTTGAACAGGTAAATCTGATGAGCTGATGGTAATCGATTCATCCCACCGGACTCTGCTGCAAACTATGACTTTATAGAAAGCTACCTGATGTTTCTCAGCAGTCAGGATTTCACGTCTCATTCCACATCTTCAGACACAACTGCATTAAGGAGAAATCCGTATCACACACACCTTTTTGTCTTGCCTGTCTGCAGGTCCCATTCTACTATGTTTGTATCATCTGAGCCGCTGTACAATAAACTGTCCTCGGGGTGCCACTGGACACAATTTACCCCTCCGCTGTGGCCTCCATCCTGGCAGAGAGAAAACAATATTGCAAATCAGATTGGAATGCTTCTGTAGCAGCGGTATTATTGACCTCCCCCCAGCCCTTTCCCCCAGTTCTGTCCACCCCAACATACACAAGTTACAGCTCAAAGTTTCCATTTGATTTTGAAGAATGAGGTGACATTTCAAAGTTAGAAACACAAGACTTGTGCAGGTCCCAGTTCCTGTGTGTGGAGGCTCAAACTCACCAGCGTACAGTGCAGCGCTCCCTTCGTGGTACTGTAGATGAGCACCGTGCCAGCTGCTGTGCCCATCGCCAACAGGTCTGCACTCTCCTCCACCTGTGCCACCTCGGATTTCCTCTTCTTCCTCTGAGGCCTCTCCTAAGACACACACATTTCGGATGTGACTAAAAACTATACAGACCAGACATATTTGCATGGGCTGCATCTAAATTAACGTTTAAATCTCAGTCAATTGCACTACTATGGTTTTTAATAATGCACCACAACTTAAAATGGCGGCACAACTTTCACAGCTACTATTTGAATTATATATTATTGTCTGACTGCTCACCAGCTTCACTTTAAGAAGAAAATCACCAATAATATACACTTAATTGATCCAAACAAATTAAACAAAGTATCTATGTGACTCGGTGTGTACAGCGATGCCGAATTATATTATATGTCATAATCGGGCCTGGATTTTTACTTAAATTGAAAAAAATGAAGAAACTTCTTGCATTTACCCTTTCACAAGTGTCATGGTGGCACACGCGTCTGACGCGGTGGCAGGCTAGTGCTAACTTAAATAACGACTTTATTTGCAATCCTTGCCATGGCATAATGCTATTTTAACATTCCTGCCATTTCGGCAAAAATAAATACTGCTCGTGTGTCTATTGGAACAGCAATACGGTTGTAAAGCATTACCCATCATTTCTTGACTACCATGTGGGACACACATGTGCGTTCTGCATCTGTAGCTAGAAGCTACCGCGGCTAACCCTACCTCGCAACTATGTTAAGAAGAAAATGCCAGCAATAACACATTAGCAAACGCATCTCTGGGGAATTCCTCCACTAAACAGGGATGCGTTGTTTTATTTAAGACGTCTTTTTCTACAATGAGCTACAACAGCCACCTCCCTAAGGCCTTACTAGCCTCTGCAGCTAATTGTACTCCAGAACAGCCCAACATACCTTGAGCGTCCGGCATGGTCCCCAGGATATGCAGATGCAAGTGGCACTTAAATGAGCTGAAGGCACGTATTCTTGGTGAAGTGTTTTACTGTCTGTATTCCATATGCGAAGTTTGCCGTCTTGGGCACACAAAGCTAAGTACTGCTGTGTTTTGGGTGAAAAAACGCAAGGTAGCTGGACCGAAGCGCTGCCACCATCGGCCGCCATTTCTGAAACGCTGCTTGAGTCTGCGTGCGTGGTTTACACAAACCACGTGTTGCCCCCTGAGGACATGCGCACTAGCGTCCTAGCGTCGCGCGTCACATTCGAGGACACACCCACTTGAATGACAAACATATAACACTTTTCCGCCTGAAAGGAATTTTTGGTAACGTTCATATTGCCAATGAGTGTTTCTATGTGCAACTTGGTTTTCTTTTCAACCCGGACTAGAGTTAAACTTCTCTTCACTAGCTGTTTTACACTAAAGTACGTTGTGACGCTGGATGTACTAGATTTCGGCCCGCGTACATATCAACGGAATTTACTCTATAAGTTAAACATAAAAGCATAATTATTGTGAAACTATTTACAGTGAATTTCAGCAAAACAGCTGACAGTTGATCGGCCATAAATATACAGGAATTTGCAACAATACTGCCACCTGTTGGTATGCTTCCGTTTTAAAAGTGTCGCCCTTTTATGACGTTTTTCCACGTGTGTTCTTCCAGTATGGCGTCCTACAGACCGTAAACACCGCCGAGCTGGAGAACAAGGATATATTTTTCCTTTTATCACATATACTCCATGCCCCCCATTTCGGATATTTTGTTTTAAGCTACATACGATGGCTGGATTTGTGTGTATGCGACGATTGGTGAGAATAAACAGTAACCGTGTCCTCTTTTTAAACGTCCATAAATGTAAGCGGGAGATTAGAACATTTTTTGCAAATTCTGTCAACTATAAGGAGGCTGAGGGAGACAATTCAAATTTGAGTCCCGAGTTGACCTCTAGGTTGACCCTGCTTTCCAGAAGAAGGCGATCACTGTCCCCCCTGGAAAGGATCAGTGGCTTGTTGCCCCAGGATGCCCTGAGCCCTGAGGTCATGCAGTTGAGGGACCTAAACGAGACAGAGACTACGGCTGAAACAGAACTTTTAGAAACACGCTTAATACAAGAAGATTGTGGACCCAGTGAGGATGACTTGGACACACTCGAAGACCCCGAAACTCCCGGGGTTCATTCGCATGTCACTTTCGAAGAGGAGGAAAGTTGCCCTTCTGTTCCTGGTGAGAGGCTCCTGGGGTTCGGGGAGTTGCTCGTCGCCGAGTACTCTAAGAAACGACGGGTGGAGTTCAAGAAATTGTTTCAGCTTCAATCAGGGGCAAGGCTGATGGGCAACTGGGGGTTCATCCAGCACAATGACATTGTTGGGAAGCGCGCAGGTCAGTTCTTAAAGACAGGGAGGGGGGTATCCATCCTCGTCCGCCGGGCCAGTCTGGAGGATTATGTGCTGTTAATGAGAAGGGGGCCAGCCATCGCCTATCCAAAGGTACACATGTCGGTGGGATGTGATGTGTGTTGTGTTTGGGAGTGGATCAGACACACCTCTGTTTTCCCCAGGATGCTGCCACCATGCTGATGATGATGGATGTGACAGAAGGGGACTGTGTGCTGGAGTCAGGCTCAGGGTCTGGGGCCATGTCTCTGTTCCTGTCCAGAGCAGGTCAGAAATTGTTGTTTAACCCTTGTGTTATGTTCATATTGTTGTTACTCAGCCAGCGTTTGTGGGTCTGATGGACCCGTTGCATTTTGTGGCTTTTAACGCCTCACAATCAAACACTTTTATGTTAAAATACTGAACAGATGTTTACCTTATCCCAATTACAAGCAGTATAAACAATATATATGGTTAATATTTGCCCTTTACCTTTGTTAGGTCACATTTATAACTTATTATTTAAAACATAATAAAGAAAATCAATATATGAGTGGAAACAAATTTACAAGTGAAGCAAGGTTTTTCAAAACTACTGACTTTTATTTCTTTAAACCTGAAATTTAACCCATTCAATGGTTAAGGATTAAAGTAGCCATAAACTACAGCGTTATCAGATTTCCTATAACAAGCAATGTCTCCTAATAGGATGGTTACCTTTTTATACATCATATTTTTTAAACTGTGTTAACTGTGAGTTAAAATTGGTTACTGGTAGATATATGAAGCAATTTGTTGGGAGATATGGCCATAATTAAAGCTTCCAGAATTACAAACGAACTGGACAGTCCTTTAACAACCCTGGCACAAGTGGAATTGCAAAGCATAGAAAAAGAAAAGCGTTTCAGCTGTCCATGCAAGTTTATTTATGCGACACTATTCAGCCACAAGGCAATTCACAGCGCTTTACAAGGCGCAACATGAAAAACAGACATTAGAAGAAAACAAATAGAATGGCAGGAAAGGAATGCAGTCCAAAAGCTTTATCAAAATAAGAAGGAATATATAGGATTCAGCAGAAGGTCTGAAGGGATAATAAAGATTTAAGGCCTGATTTAAAAGAGCTGAGTGTGACAGCAGTCAAAGTGAGGGGCGTAGTAACTATAAGCTGCATCACCTTGTTTTGTTTGTGGCTCTGGGAACCATAAGTAAACCTCTTCCTGAGGACCTGGATCTTCATATTGTACAAGTAAATCTGAAATCCATTCAGGCTCATGGCTGTTTGATGCTTTATAGACAAGGACAGAGATTTATTTTAGTTGATTCTGTGACCCACAGGCAGCCAGTGCAGTGATTTGTGCACAGGTGTCATTTGTTCCACCCTCTCTGCGTTAGTGAGGACTCTGGCTGCAGTGTTCTGGGGCAGCTGCTGTCTGACTGGTTTTACAGAGGAATGAACAAGCTTTTCTGAATCTTGTCTAGTTAAAAATCATTTCATCCTTGCAATATTTTTCAGATGGCAGGAGGCTTATTTTGTTATTTCCCTAATGTGGTTTATAAAGTCTGGGTCTGAGTCTGTAATTACTCCGGATTTGTTGTTTTTAAGGACATGGAGTAAAGGTGAGGACTGATTTCTAAACTTTGCTTTTTGGGGCTAAAAACAATTACTTTAGCCTTTTCTTTGCTTTAGTTGTCAAAAGTTCTGACACATCCACTAATTGATTTCATTTATGCATGTTCTTGGCAAATACAAGGGGCTGCTTTCATTAACTGAAACTTTAGTTGTGTGTCACCTGCAGAATTATGATACATGTTATAATATTCCAAAATCTGAGCCAGAGGGACCATGTAGATGTTAAAGAGGCCTGAGGGTCGACCCTTGGGGAACTCCATAAGTGATTTTCATATGCTCAGTCATAATTACAAAAAGCGGTCTCTGTTGTGTAATTAAAGCCAATTTACTGCACTGCCAGAAACATGAAAACTCTAGAAAATTCACAGCTCGCATAAATATCATTCAGCAAAATATTAATTACATACATGACTCTGCCTTTTGTGTGTGTTGATATGATTCCCAGTTGGCTCTAAAGGCTGCGTAATAAGTGTGGAGATCAGGGAGGACCACCACAAAAGAGCGGTACTGAACTACAACGGCTGGAGGAGGGCGTGGAGTGTGCGCAGAGGGGAGGAGTGGCCTGACAACGTTCAGTTCCACAACGCTGACCTCTGCACAGCATCCCCACTCCTTTCTGGTCAGGGATTTCATGCGGTCAGTAAGTTGCTAAGAGAGAAGGTTCTCTCCTCTCCAAAAATGAAATGACAATTTTCTATTTTATGCAGATTAGGTATGTAATATGGTATATAATATGTGTTGCAGGCTGCTCTGGACCTTATCCACCCCCACCTGGCCTTACCCGCCTTGACTCCACACCTGCACCCCGGAGCTGTGTGCGCCATCTACCTCGCCAAGTTTGTCTATATCTAATTTTCATACTCACATTTGTCCATCTTTGTCTGCCTCCCACGAGTAGAGATTATGATGCGTTCATGGTGTGTCAGAAAACAGCCTTAAATTCAAATGTGTTGTTGAAATCTCAGAGGAACCCTCAGTAAACTGAGTTTATAATACAAGGCAGCTGCTGTCTGTAAAACACTGTAAAGGCTGCTCATTACATTGATTTTTAGCCATTAGGTTAATTTACAAAGTTATTCTAGTTTTACACAATTTGCTGTTGTTAAGGTGCGCTCCAGGTATTTCCCAATGTTACTTTTTTGGTATCACATTTCCTAAAGTGTAAGTAGCTTTAATTGATTGATCTTTTCTGGGTGTTCTGAAAAGCAGCATAACGCAGGTCACCGACCTACTGGAGGGGCTTCGATGTTTGGAATTACCTCTGCTGTGTGAACGCATCATCGAAGTTCCTGTCCGTGACTGGACGGTGGCTCCGGCTCTCCAGAAAGATGGCAGCTACTGCATTCGGAAGCCTCCAGTGCTGCCCGGAGACGAGCAGGCAGAGGCAGCTGTGGTCACCAGCAATCAGGGTGATTTTACAGTGAAACCAAGACGATGTCACGTTTGCGTAAGCTTGTGCTGACTTTCTTGATTCCACTCTACACTCTTCAGAGAGGACCACTGGGAGTCGGCCAGACTTTGGGAGTGTTCCCTACATTGCCAGACCTCATCCTGAACAGATGAGCCACACAGGTAAGATAACAGTTCATATTTTTAAAGTTTATCTTTCTGTACGTCACAATAATCTCAATCTGCTCCTCTGTTCACAGCCTTCCTGGTCAAACTGAGGAAGTGTGTGCTGTAGTCGGAAACCTCGAACTCTCCACGCACATACACACATTTGATGTATATTAATAGATGTACAGAGAGTGAATGGTTTTTAAGTCTGTTAAATTTAAAATACTCATTCAGCATGTCAAAAGTGCAAATACTTTTCATTTATTCAAAACTCAACTGGCTATGTTGGTTTAATACAACAGGCCCTCAGCATGTTCATGCTCATGGGAAAGATATGCAAACATGGCTGTTTACTCCTGTTTAAAACTAGAACTTTCCCACAACAGAAGTTTTACCAGATCCTCGGCAAATTTGCATCAGAACGTTGAAACAAGTGCCGAGTTAACACTTGGAGAGGAATCCATCAGCATGACAGGCAACAGCTCATTCAGTTACTCCTCAAAGATCCAGTTCAGGGCGGCGTCGTCGGTTGTCCCACTGGAAGAATCACCTGCTGAAATACATGAAGACATTATTCTCACCATGTTAAATCCTTTGGAAAGAGGAATTGTCAAAAGACCGTTAAAAAAAAAAATCATGGTTTATCCCCATTCCTCAATTGCAAATAGAATTTCTAAGCTAGGCATTGTTCATCACTTGAGATTAAAATTAATAATCAAATGTATAGTGAAGGCTCTTATTTGACAACCCTGAGTGTGGCTCCTCGTGCAGACTGAGCAGCTTACATGATATACGGTACCCGTCCATATACAACTCTTTCTATGCTGAGACATTACCATGGGCTGTCCATGCGCGGATCCTCAATTAGGTGCTGAATTAACTGGGCATTGGTCATTCAAATATAGCGTATACAACTAATATAAAACACAAGTATAATGCAATTTAGAGACATTAAGCAGAACAGTTAGTAGTTAAGCAAATATTCCAGTCTCAGGTATGCAACTATTTTAGGCTGCTGTTGGCTGTTTCTGGCTTTTAAACAGAACAACATTGTTCTTGCAAAGGCACAGGTGACCAATGTTCTCTGAACGTCTGAGTACAATCTGACCAAAATCACATGTAGATTACGAGCCTACCACTAGTGGGCGACAATGTGCTTTAAATACAATCGGGAATTAGTGAGCGATGAAGACCAGAATCAATGTAGACAATAATCTAAAGGGTGTTAAAGATTAAATTACAGAGACAAGCAGATCAGTTCTGTCCAGCACTTTGTGGAGTTATTCCCTTATAGCTCAATTTGTAAACAGCAACTGGCTGAAAATATAATGCGATTAAGACTGATTCCTGATTTTTCCTGAAAAAAGAGAATTCAACTGATATTACTGGTGGTACCTACTGGGAAGGACCTCTGCACTGCAGCAAGATGGATGCTTTGCAGCCCGGGTTAAAGTTTTCTTCAAAGCCATTGTGGTGGTGAACCGGTGTAGAAAAACAGGGATCCGATTCTCTTTAAAGGTGTCGGGGAAAAAAGATGAGCCCGAGGCTTTATCTGAAAGAGGTTCACAGTTACAGAGAGCACAGTGGACGGGCGAGGCTGCGGGTCCACGGGGAACCGGGACAGGATGGTCATCATAATAACGCTGGGCGCCGCTGTGGTGTTTTAAACGCTCTCTTTGCCACAGAGAGTGGGAGGGGGTGATGGCCATCACCTGCAAAGAGACAGGCTTAATAGATAGTTTAGAGTTTTAAATGCAGACACCATTTATCTTCCTACACTTCACCTTTTTGCAACAATCACTGCTAACAGCAGCTCTGTACTCCATACGAGCCCATAGCGCATCTCGCTGCTTGAGGAAACTGGAAATTTTCTTCCTCCAATTCTTGCCCAGTGTCCATGGAAATATTTCATACTTACTCTCTTCCTCATCCTCCTCCATGGTGTTGGCAAGATACCTACAGTTGGAGCACAGAAGCCACATTTATGCAAGGGACAAAACACAGCACACCATTTAAAAGACATTTTTAACTTACAGAGCAAGAAAGAAATTCTTCCTAGTGTAGTCAGAAACAGCGAAGCGAGCTCGTTTGAAGTACACAAAGGTCATGGCTAAAAGGTACTAGCAGATTAGAAGGAGAAGTTAATTATTTGGACATATAGCGATATTAGCTAGTTGATCAATACATCTACCTTGTCAGTAATTTTACAGCACGAGTCCTTCATCAAAAAGTCCCTGATTAGCCGGTCATCTGTAATCAGGACATTTTCAAATGCTTTTAGGTGAAATGTGTTTTTTGTTTGTTTGTTTGTCTGTTTTGTCTAATGAGGTTTCATTTACCAAAGAGGCTAAAGAAGGCTGCGATTTCCTGCGACTGGATGACAAATGTTGGGGCTTTGGATTTGGTGATTTTATTACTACATAAGTCAGCTGGACGCTGGTTGGGTCGATTCCTCCCTAAACATGGGGCTTTGACCGCTCTTCTGAGCACGAGCCCTCTTCGGAGTGGAACAGAGCGTGGATCGGATTTGGGTTTCATCCAAACTGTTTCGTAGGGCTGAGAATGGGGCCATCGGCTTTTATGCTTTAACATCTTTCGGTTCTCCGCTGGAATCTAGGAGGAAACACACGAAAAGCAAAATTTATCTTACAATATTGAAATTGAAAAGTTTAAAGAATTGAATGAGTAAAGTAGTTTGGTAGTCGAATATTTTTGGTTTTGAAGCCAATTCTGTGTATTTAAACAGTAATGGACATTATATGTAAGAGCTTCTATGGCAACAAATTGTGACACAATTTACAATTTTTGGTCAAATGACTGGGTTACGCACAATATTAAAGGTGCTTTTACTCACTGTTTATCTCTCCCACGTCATTATTATTATTGTTTGTGGTGCAAAAATTATATGGCGTCATTTAACAACTTACAGCGACTTTCTTGATTGAAGGAAAGACTCCGTGTTTTAGTAAACTCACCATCAATCATTTTAATTAATCAAATGCCGTGTTTATTTTCCTCGGTAAAGCCAAGGTACAAATTAAATCAAACGTTTAGTTTATGTATTATTCGACAGTCCATTAGGATGTTTTTAATAGCTTGTTTTAACGCCGACGTCTTTAGCCAGTTCACGCATGCGCAGATCTCTTGCTTGTCAAGGACGCTCTTTAAAATTTAAAATTTAGGCAATGCTAGATGGTACAGCGCTAAAACAAATGGAACGTAGTCATGTACAACATTCACCGTATTTAAAAGCGAGTAAATGAGACCTTGTCAATCGCTGGGAAGACGTTTTTGGACCAGAGTGCGGCTCAGACCTTGGCTAGCGGTAGTACATCTGCGCGAGGAGACATGGATGGCGCGCAGATCCGTCGCGCGATCCTTCGGCCTCGAGACCCTCCACCTTCTCCCCTCCACTGTCTTGGAATTATCAACAGATGGCTACCAGACTGGAATGGAGAGGAAAATACTAGACAATTTGACAGAACGCTTTCTCGTCCTTCCCCCTACTCCATTAAACCCCATTATTAAAGCTCAGTTTGTGTTATATCAACTCGTTGTAGAGTACTGTAGCGAACTCGTCCAGTCTCTTTCGGTCTCGATGATCAATTAGTCTATATAACAAAGAACGGACAACGCTTTTTCGACAACTAGTGGTCAAACTATAAACTACAGCAGGTTGGAGCCAGACTGGTTTCAAATTGCTTCATTGAGGATCTGTGCCTTAAAAAGATCGATGTTATTATTCACTCAAAACAATGTACATGACTGAAATATTTTGAAGTACTATCAAATTTATTCAAAGTTGCTTCATACCTGTATTTCTTATCAGCTATATTCAAAGTCACAGTCCCCAAATAATTTAGAATCTGCTTGAAAACAACTACAACGCCAACTATTTTGCTTATGTAATTGAAAATTATATCCAGGCCATAGAGGATTCAACTTTATGCTTAACGCCTCAGAGTACCATTTCCTGACAAAGTTGAAGGTTTCAAATATACACATGGGTTGGACTATGAATGCTGGAAAAGCAAATTGTAATCCAATTTCCTAAAGGAGGCAAAGGGATAGCACTCATGCATCTAACACAATGGCATAAATGAGGTCTGTTGTCCTGGTGGCACTTCATAAACTGCTGAATATTGGTGAGTGAAGAGTCCAAAATGGCATGATTAAAATTTCAGGAGACAACAATGTAGGACACTGGGGTGGCATTTATAGTGCCATGAGAGGGGAGAAATAAAGCCAGGTAAATGACACAGGCTATAGTTCATTAGCTGTTATAAAAGAGTTAAAATTGGCCTTTAAAAGGGAGATTGACATGTATAGCTTATTGCAGATATTGATTGGAATTTTTATATGATAGAAGTGAGTACCTGCACAAAACCTCCAGTGTAACCACAATTCAGTAGACCCTTCTATGAAATTACCAAAATCAAATTATATTCCTTTCACTATCTCCCCATCTAGGGCTACCTGTCCAGTACAAGTGAGACGCTATCCAGTGCTGCAAAGTAGCTATAGTGTGGTTAAAAAAGGCTTTAAAATATTTCCTGGTTGTTTTAAGACACCGAAGCAAATCATAAAGAGGAATAAATTGGCAAATCATTCTCTATTACTGTTGATAAAAGTCTAATCTTTGTCACCATAAAAAAAAAAATCAACCCAAAATATTCCCCTCTTTTATTGCACAGTTGATGTCATTTAGTATTTATTAAAGTGATATTTAAAAAGGTAAACAGAGAGACGCCATCACAGGCTATAAAAAGAACCTGATGCCAAACTGCATTACCTTAATGAGCTTATGGTCTTACAAGTAGGTGAGTGTTGTATGGTCTAACGTGACATATGCGCATGCTGAGACTTCACAGAAAGCTTTACTAATCCTGTCAGCTGCTTGTCCTTTGTGGGGTTCTGAAGGATGTTTCACAGCACGAAGCAGAATATATATTTTTTATGTAATCATCGATCTCTGGATTTCTTTGGCTTGTATATGACAGTTCTGGGAGGTTTTTAAAATGGATTTACCATTATTTTTGCTTCAGTTGCTCACTTCTGGGAAAGGATCTTTACAGACTGAACAACTTTGGCCATCTGAACGTGGCAGATACAGCAGGTGGCTGAGGATTTTGGCTATTTTTGAACAAGTCTTTCCACGCTGTGGAAGGCATAGAATTAGCTTTAATTAAGAAAAAAATAATAAAGGAAATGGGCTGCTCACCATCAAAAGGCAACAATTTCGGGACTCTGGGTCCCACACGGAAAGGAAGAATGTTGCCTGCTCCACCTCAAGAAAGCCCCAGAGATGGAAATTGGATGGCTATTGAAGAAAATCACAAGTCAAGCAGATTACCAGATGGTGATAAACAAGAGAAGAAGATACCTGGACAAGCGCAGGTATTACAGAAAGAGACTCACGCATCACCACAAAATAAGAGATCTGTTCTTGGGGTAGCCCCTGAAGCAGTGAGCATAGATAAATGTGAAGGTCAAGGAGTTGACAGCAACACAGTTTCACAGAAAAAAGACAGAAAAATGGACAAACAGGATTTTGCGGAGAAGAAGCCTGGCAAAAAAACAAAGAAATTGTCTCGAGGTATTAAGGTGCCAAAAAAGAAAGACAAGGACCAAGTCGTGCCAGAACAGAAGGTGGACTTTCCAGAACCTTTAGTTAAGGCTCACCAAGCTGCTTATGCATTTCTAAATCCTGGTATAACCAAATATGGCATCATACTTGGGCTTTTGGAAGAAGCCACCCAGACACAGGTTTCTGTGCAGCCTATGGTTGCTTTTATAGCTCTACGCTATGAAGAGGTTATACAGGGGTTGGAGGAGATGGCAGATGAAGGAGAAAAAGTTTTGAAAGAACATGGAGACCATCTGGCTTGGCCGAGTCAAATTACAAACCGGTCTTCTTCTGTGCCTCTAAAGGCTAGCTCTGCCAACACGGAACCCCCACCAGATTTGTTACAGCAGCTCTTACAATACACAACACAGAGAATGCAAACTGTGAGCCACACAGTTGGTGGAATTGGAGACACGGCATTAGAGGAAGCAATTGTTTATTTTGCATCTGTCTCAGAAATCTTAATGGAGAAAATAAGAATTAAACGCTTGGTTGAAACTAGGCTAATGAAGCTCTTATCTCGAATTGAGATGGCCTCTCTACGAAAACCTGGACCAGAGGACTCTGCTCTCTTTAGTGAAGACAGTGGCATTGGGGCTGAAAGTGAATCACTTGCTGGATCTGAAAGACAGCATAGACGGGAGAGTTGTGCGTCATCAGGAACCAATAGTACCACTCTTGTCAGTCCTGATGGACAAACCTCTATGAATGTTCAGCAGGGAGTCTCAAGGCAGATGCTGATAAAGAAAATTAGTCCAAGTGTTTCTGTTACGTCACTAAACTCCATATGCTCTACAGGCACCAAAATGGCCAATGATCAAAGAGACTCAGCCTTAGGGTCAGTTTCTTTAGATGAAATTGATGATGAGGATGGTGAGGAAATGGACAGAGGAATGGGAATTATAGAAGTAGGATTTCTGAAGCGATCAAATTTCTCATCCGCAGATAACGATCAACACTCAAATCATTTACCCTCACAGACACATGAGACATCTCAAGATGTAAAAATGACCATGAAAATGAAAAATCCCATAAAGGGTAGAATACAGTTTGCCCCCTCCCAGAAGTCTACTACCAAAGCAAAAGTAGGTGGCAGCCCCAAAGCAAGTAGACGACAATTGATGGATGAGGAAAACATATCTTCAAGGAGGCCTAAAGCCGTGGCACCTTCCAGGAGGGCAACAGTCAAAAAGGCACCAGTGGCTTTAGAGCGACGGTCACGGTCAGCAGAATCCATTTGTGCTAAAAGTGGAGATTCAACATTGCTTGAAAAAGACAGAGTTCCCATGGGTTCAAACCAAGGGCTCCCGCGAATAAATAAAAACAAGACTAGTGTAAATGTGATGCCTATTTCAGGTAAACAAATTCAATCACCAGCGCAATCTCCAGCAATTAATCGCAAAAATCTCTCACAAGACAAGAGTGGCTGCAGCCCAAAAACTCTTAAAGGGAAGTCAAGCCCTACAAAGCAGAGCAGCAAAAAACAAACAGCATCCAGCACTGTTGTAGAAGATACATTGAGGGAAAACAAGATTATGGAAGTTGTTGTTGTTTCAAATCCACCCCCTAGCCCTCCTTCATCACCGCGACCATCTTCTGGCTTTTGCAGAGGCCGGAATTCTGTTAGGAAGCTCATCGATACCTTCAGTCAAGGACTAGAGGGTCAATCAAATCCTGAAGCTCTGGGGCCTCTTAAGGGAGTGCGGAAGTGCGGAGTTCCTATATTACCTGGTTTAGCAAACATGGAGGCTGTGCTTAGCACTGGGATCACCAGTTGTAGACCTAAAAGCTCTTCATCTGAAAAAACAGACTACTTGGATCTTGATAGTCTCCCTCCTCCTCCACTGGAAGTATTAATGGACAATTCTTACGAAAGTACCCAGAGCATTCCAACTGGTGAAGTTGATGAAGCAGTTGCAAAAGTCGAAAAATCGCCTAAATTTAAAAGGGCTGCACTGTCACAAAGACTGAGGGCTTCAGGTCAGACAGTGACAGTTTTGCCAAGCAAAGTAGTTGTACCACAGACCTCCAAAGCTGTAATCCTTACAAAAACCGAACAGTCAAACAGTCAGTCAAAAACTGCCCCATCAAATGTGCAACCAGATACTGACTCAGGATGGCAAAGACCTTCTTTTTACCAGTTACCCCAAAATATCATGGAGCAGAGGCACAATTTAGACTCAGAGAGACCATTAATGAACACAACAGCAAGACATCCATCTTGCAATCGAGATGAATCAGCAGACACACAAGATGAGGGAACCCTTTCAGTGCCTGAAAACAACACTACAGTTTCCACGGTGCCTACTTCTTCAGTAATCAGAGGCCAATCGCCCAGCACTCTGCCTGTTTCTGGAGGGAGAATGCTGCCATCCACACCTTCTTCATCAAGCAGTCTGCATCGAAGACTTCCTAGTCCCCATAGCATTCAAAGGCAACCATCTGTGACCTCTTCAGCGCCCTCTCCTGCAAACAGGAAACTTCCCACTCCACCAGGAGTTCAGAGAAGACTTCCCAGTCCTCCCGTTGCAAAACGGAGCTCAAATTCTTCCCCCTCCTACCTTTTCAAAGCACCGTCTCCACCAGCCTCACCAAAAGTGAGAACACAATCAAGACGAAACAGCAGTGAAGACTCACCCTGCAGCCAAAAGACCAGTAACGTGCGTTCACTCTTCTGTCCGGCATCCTCATCCCTATTTGAGGCCCAGCCATTTCCAGTTCGGCAGCCCCCTCAAGCATGGACGTCCTCTACTGAATCCTTTCCCTCACGCTCCTGTGGAAGTCGTGGAAGGTTTCCTGTAAATTTTCAAGGCCCTCGACCCTTCATCAGACGCAGCCATTCAGACCAAAGACCAAAACCTGCACCAAGGCCGCTGGAAGCGTCTATAGCTGAGACATGTGGGAGTGACCCAGCAATGTACTCCCCTGGGTGAGTGCTTACTATGTTTATTGTTTTTACACTATACATTAAATATATGTCTAAATTATGTCTTCCTGTTAAATCATTGTCGTGATCTTTTGAGTCGTTGTTAATGTTATTTCTGACAAAATGTTTTTACAATTTTCTCATGATTACAGTGAATTCCAAAAAAAGAAACTGATATAACTATTAAATGTCAAAAAAGCAATTGTTTAACAACACTTTGTACTAATCAACAAAGCTAACTTTGGGAGGATGGTAAAGGAGAATGTTGAACTGACTAATCTTTGGAGTAGGTTTTTGCATATTGTGACCAACAAAAAAGCAACAGTGACAGGAAAAAATCCCTTTCAATAAAAACCTTGAGCAGGCTCAGGCTCAGGCAGGGGAGAAGGAAAGGGAGTGGAGAAGGACAGACACATACATCATACTTAAGCATGAATGACATGCAGAAAAACATGGAGTGGGTCAGTGGGGACAGTAAGCAGGTCAGTGGGAAACTATGGGTTCAGTGGTTCCTGTAGATAGATACAGAGAGAGGAGAGGAGAGGAGAGGAGAGGAGAGGAGAGGAGAGGAGAGGAGAGGAGAGGAGAGGGTTTCATACAGTATATCAGGCAGTATTTAATGAGTTCACATCTAACCATCCATCTTCTCCTGGTTTATTTCTGGACTGGAGTCAGTCCCAGCATCCCTCCTGTGAGATGCAGCGTAAACTCTGGATAAGTGCTTAGCAAGGCTAACATACAAAAACTAACAACCGTTCACACATCAAGTAAATTTAGAGTAGCCAATTTATCTGTTCCCTAAATACATGTCTGTGGGAAGAATGTATCATCTTACTATTTTGATATTGTCAAAATATGAAATTGTTTTATAATCACCTAAAATCACATCACTAAAATAAATGTCAATGTTTTTTTTTAAGATTTGACAGAAGATTCTTTTATAATGTTGACTTTTTTGGTTGTTTTTCTGTCTTGTTTGGTTTTATCCAGAATGAGGGAACTGTGATCACAATTTATCGCACTTGCTACCCCTTGCCAAGTCCGTAATAAAATCATTCCTGTGCCTACAGGTTGGATAAGGAACCAGCCAGAGATGAAGATTTATGGGGTGGGCGGACAGACTTCAGAGCTACAGCTCGCTCGGTATCACACCCAGAACTCTACGTTGTTGGACATGCCTTGTACAGAGACTAACAGGCCTTTGAGGAGTCAGTGGGATTATGGATTAGAAGGCCTTACTGAGGATTTACAGGGCATTGTTGGTACCACTGAGATAAGGGGCGGAGCTAATCACACCTACTTTGAAGAACAACAACACCAGTAAACACCAGCACACTGTTTTAAATAAAGATTGTGAAAACTACCTTTGAGTCAATCTTTGCAATCTTTGCTATACAGATAAAACCCTACTTGAAATTGCCTTAATTGTGTTTATTACAAGGTTTATTCATTAACTGAAGCACTTACATGTTTGCATACATATTTTAAATTACATGTAATCAATCAGACGTTTGACATATTAGCATTATTGCCTGAGGATTTTAAGAAAAGACAATGTTAGGGTGCGTTTCAGGCAGGACCCGTAGGCAGACAAACAAGAACTGATGGTGTAAACACAAGATTTTAATTAACCCAGGTATCCTCTGAATGAGGGGCGTGTGGTGACCTAGGAGGAGACGTGAGAAGAACGGGGAAAGTTACTTTACGGAACACAAGAAGATACCATTGACCCACGTTTACAACAAAGCCAACAAAACAACCAGATGCTGGTGATCAGAGGCAGCGGCTTCTGAAGATTGTTGATTGGTAACCAGCTGCAGGTGAGCTGGTCACCTGAGAAAGGTACCCAGGTGAATCCACCACACTCCCTAGTGAGAGAACCAGGAACACAAAACACAAACAAAAGGCACCAACACACAGGCCATGACAGACAAAAACAAAACACTTCAACATTAAGCTTTTGTAAAATGCATAATCTGAAATTACAATGGTTTTATGGCTCTAATGTATCCACTTCAATTCTGTTCTACAATGCTCAACCTAAAGTGGTCTGTTATTGTAGTGGTTTATCTCATATACACCCAGTAAAAGATTGAAAGAGAAACTAAAAGAGTGGAGTGTTCTGTGTAATGCTTTACTCTGGCTTTTAATGAACTCTTTTCATGTTTGTGCAGCCCATTCATTAAGGTTTAATTGTGTAAAAGCAGCCTATTCCAGTAGTGGGGTCTGCAGCCCGCGTGACTGATTTGAAGTATCGTATTTTCCGGACTATAAGTCGCACTTTTTTTTCATAGTTTGTCAGGGGGTGCGACTTGTCCTCCTGCAACTTATATAAATACATTATTACAGAATTTCACATGTTCGTTATTTTCACACTGACAACCACAAGAGGGCGCTCTAGGTGTGTGTACTGAGGAACGAGTTCCTATAGCGACGCAGAAGAAGAAGCGGTGCTTCGTCTATGGCGTTAGACTTGATTGTTTGGTAAACTTTCTCGGATGTTCTTTATGCTATAGATATCTGAATAACTGTTAATATGTTACGTTAACAAAGCAGACACGTACTCAGTTCGTTGTGGGTCATGTAACTTTGTTACGTAAGCATACCGTAACGCTATTGCTAATCCATGCTAATGGATTGCTAATTGCCTTTCAAGATGAAATGTATGTTCTTGGTCTCGGATTTTATCAAATAAATTTTCCCCCAAAATGCGACTTATTGTCCAGTGCGACTTATATATCTATTTTTCTTCTTTATTATGCATTTTGTGGCCAGTGCGACTTAAACTCCATAGCGACATATAGTCCAGAAAATACGGTATTTATATTCATGCTTGGATCATGAATCTGATCAAATCCAGTGACAAACACATACGTATACTTCTATTTCTATCAGAGACAGTTGTCTTCTGATGATCTCATGCTTCCAACCTACCACAAAGATCCCACACAAGTTATTTTTTGACATAATTGCAAAGAAATAAAAGTTGACTTTTGCAGGTTAATGACAGGTTTTACTTTCTTTTCACTGAACTAAGCCTGGATTGTATAATCTGCTGTAATCAGATCACTGAACAAGCAGATGTCCACCAAACTCATACACAGTGGCGAACCGTGCATTTCACACTTCACACCCAATAATTGACTTTGACCCTGCCTGGCAACAAAGGATAGAGGGAATTTGATTGGTTAAATACTCCAATATGAAAATACATGTCTGGAAGCAGCATAACCAGCGGAAACACAATAAAAGGAAATGGAGAACGACATTATTTTATAAGCGTACGTGGAAAAAATATAATTAACATGATCCAGATATTTTTAGGCCAGCAGAGAAGGCCCTGACAGACAACCACTGCTCATACACCATCTCAGTAAACTTCCTGCAATTAAGCCTGTTTTCCACCAGAGGAGGGTCTCTGCACACAATTCTCAGGTATCTGCAGACTCACAGGATTCACAAACACAGATGGAATATACAGCATATGTGATGCAGAGCAATAACATGTTGGTATCCTCAGACAAACCCATGTTCCCTGTGGCATTTGTCTATAATTCTATAATGTGCTGGAAAATGCATCGTTTTATTTATAGTGTGTTTGGATGCGGAAGGTTCAGATGTATAAACTGGTGAAATAAGCTGTGTTATGAGGGTTAACACGACAGACCTGCTGATTCTGGATCCTCTCCCCAATGATTTGAATATATATATGTATGTGTGTGTGTGTGTGTGTGTGTGTGTGTGCAGATTAAAGCAAAGGCAATTAAATTGAAGAAATTAATCTTCATGAGGAGGACAGCAGGTTGACGCAAGACATCGGCTTAATAAAAATGGAGACGCCTTCATTCGCTGTCTCATCTCTGACGTGTTATATCCCCATGAAAATATATATATATATATATCTATATATATATATATATATATTATCATATATTACAATGAAAAGCATGTTAGAACAATGCAACAAGTAGCAAAACAGCAGAATGTATCATTTGTTTTTAACTGTATTACAGGACAAAAGAGACAAGCCTCCACACAAACCTGTTGTTCAAAGTATAAACCATAAAGTCAATTACAACATTAGTTTACATATTACTCATTATTCAGTGCAGATAATGCAAGTCTATAATATTCACTGTATTTGAATGCAACAAGGGAATATCCAGCAGCTTTAATGGCTTTTTTTGAAAATCTACAGTACAAATATCACCATTGTGGATTTGTTTCATAATGTTGTGTACTTAATACTCGGTAAATGGCTTGTGTGTATTACTCACCTCTTCACACAACCAATGATATGCAACGACTCGTCTGCAATGTAAAATATGCGACTCCAGGAACAATGTTTCAGGTCTGGTAACTTGTTCAAGGTTGTTCAAGGACCAGAAAGATTTAATTGTTAGTCACTCGGGCTGATACGCTGGGTTTTAAAATGCCGTTGGTGTTCCCTCCACCATTAGCAAATGGGGAATGTGGCACAGTTATCACTGCAGGTAAATGATGAGTGAAATTTTGTATTAATGTTCTCCATTGTTTTGGTTTATTTCTGTTGTAATGAGCTGAGGCCAAACTGTTATTTATTAAATGAGGTTCTCTCATAATTGCCCACAAAACACATTGTTGTTCCATGTTCACACAGCCTGCCAGGGGGCATAATCAACATTGTCTCTGCTCACTCGATGTTGTCTTTCCAATGTTTGTTGACTAGATTTAGGGCAGGCAGCAAGCACAAATCCTTGATAATTACACATAGCTCACAGAAGATTTGCTCTCGATCATATAAGTTAAAAACAATCTCTTTGACAGACACATGCATCAAAATGAAAGACCCATCAGATCAGGAAGAGAGGAGAGGAGAGGAGAGGAGAGGAGAGGAGAGGAGAGGAGAGGAGAGGAGAGGAGAGGAGAGGAGGGGAGGGGAGGGGAGGGGAGGAGGAGGAGGAGAGGAGAGGAGAGGAGGGGAGGGAAGGAGGAGGAGAGGAGAGGAGGGGAGGGGAGGAGGAGAGGAGAGGAGGAGAGGGGAGGGAAAGAGGAGAGGAGGGGAGAGGAGAGGAGAGGAGGGAAGGGGAGGGGAGGGAAGGAGAGGAGAGGAGGGGAGGGAAGGAGGAGGAGAGGAGAGGAGGGGAGGGAAGGAGGAGAGAAGGAGAGGAGAGGGGAGGAGAGGAGGGGAGGGAGAGGAGAGGAGAGGAGAGGAGAGGAGAGGAGAGGAGAGGAGAGGAGAGGAGGGAAGGAGGAGAGGAGAGGAGGGGAGGGAAGAGGAGAGGAGGGGAGAGGAGGGGAGGGGAGGAGAGGAGAGGGGAAGGAAAGGAGGGGAGGGGAGGGGGGGGAGGGGAGGGGAGGAGGAGGAGGAGGAGAGGAGGAGAGGAGGGGAGGGAAGGGAAGGAGGAGAGAGGAGGAGAGGAGAGGAGAGAGGAGAGGAGAGGAGGGGAGAGGAGAGGATGCAAACGTGAGCTTTATTATACTATAAAATAGACAGGAATAGAATTACTGACTATAAGCTGTCTCAAAGAGGAGTGTTTTAAGCTGCACAGATGGAGTCAGCCTCTTGTACCTGGATCCACAGCAGGGGAGCCTGATTGCTTAAGGCTTGGCCACCCAGTCTACTGTTTAATATCCTGGCAAACACAAATAAACAAGCACTCTGAGAATGGCGTGCTAATCAATGTTGCAGCACGTCGATTCTGTGTGAACTCGATTCAATTCCTGCTCCTCTGCTGCATGGGCAGAAATACTCACAACCTGCTTCTTGGAGAGGACCTGTTTTTACCATCAGACATGTCCCATATCTATGTTGCCTGTGTGGAGGTGGACACAGCATATGGAGCCGAATTATTATGTACCTGAAAGAGTTGTGCTATTAGGAAAAAGGAGGGAACCAGACAATTGTGCCATCGAGGTCACTGAAAGAGGATATCCTGCAGCTCTCCCTGCATCTTGATATTTCTCCTTAAAAATGACAGGAAGTCATTGGTAAATTAGTAATTGATCGATATAAATTGATCATAAAGTCTCAAATCTCAGGCAGTTTACTTCATGCAATGTACTAGAATACTTTAAAGTATGACCCACATACAGTATTTAAGAGGTTTTAACTGTTGCTGCAACAGATGGGAACACTGAACTGTCCCCCCTCAACCTCACTCCTATCCAGTAAATTTGAAACAAGCGGGAAAATAAACCAGACTAGAGCTATTCTACATTCACGGAGAGCCTCTGGCTTGAGCTGCAGAAGATGAGGAGAACATCAATATGGAAGTTCTCAGGAAATATCCTGATGCAGCAGAGAGACATGGTGCTGTGACCACTGCAAAAAGGAGAGCAAAATCAAATATTAGACAAATATTAGACTAAAAGTGGACAAAAACAGCTCATCTGGTATTAGATAGATAGATAGATAGATAGATAGATAGATAGATAGATAGATAGATAGATAGATAGATAGATAGATAGATAGATAGATAGATAGATAGATAGATAGATAGATAGATAGATAGATAGATATGGCCCTCTCTGTCCAACCACTGAGGCGTTATACAGTGCTGTGTTGTCTAGGAAGGACAGAGTCTTTTCTATGGTCTGTCTCTCTGTGCCAATGACACCATAGAGTCCAGCTCTGTGGCCGCCACAGATCCAGCCCTCCTCAGAAGGCTGTTCCATCATCCAGCAGCCCTCTTTTTCATCCTGCCCCCTCAATGAACCACAGCATAAAAATGAACACTAGACACAACAGAGGGGTTAAATGTCTGCCTCCACATCTGAGCCCTCTATGGAGACAAACTGGAGAGGGGCTCTTACTGAAGATGGTTAGACCTACACAAGGTTCACCACCAGGCTCCTGTACAACACATGCAACACATCCGGGGATTGTAGGGTCATCAGAGTATTTCTGCATACGGCAGAACTCCGACTTATACTGGAAGTCAGAGACGTGCAGTGTGAACAGAACAAGGCAGAGCACCGTTCCTTGTGCTCACAGCAACAATCTGCATATTTCATGAGCATTATAAGGTGAAATCATGTTTTGTATAATTCAGATCTGTCAGGTGGGGGTTGGTGTGAAATTGTTAACTCAGGCTGTTGACCCTTTGGGTTTTTGCGTCAACATTATAAAACTATATGCTCTAATTGGGCTGATTTTCTACAATGAACATTTTGTTTCAAACTCCAAAACAAAAAGGAAACAAAAGAACCCCACTCTCACACCCACTCCTTCCAAGACCCCAGAAGCACTCGGATTTGATTACACAGAGGACTCTAGGCAACTCAGCGCTTCTATTTATCCTATTTACACAGCCAGCATCCTTTCACTGGCTTACAGATAGAGAACTGTCTGCTCCAACGAGGCCCCAGAAAAAACAGGACCCAGCAGCTGGCACGGCTGCCTCTTATCAGGCCTCGGAGTGTGCCTGTTGCCACTTCAAACCTGGCAGCTCCTAAATAAAACCAACTGATATCTATCTGTGTCAAATGGCTCCTACCTGAAGGAGAGCTACAGCTGGGCTGCACCGATGCAGATGCAGCAAACGTGGTGCGGATCATAGAAAGGCGACATGAACTGGGACTCACTCCCCACCAACCTTCATCATACAGCAGTGTTTCATGTTTGATCTGCTTGACCTCTTGTGTTCCTTTAACTTCTCATTCTATTAGTGACTTATTGGCAGTGACTCTTGTGTTGTCAAGCCACACCTGTGTGTTTGTGTGTGTGCTAATGGGATTATTGATAATAGGGATATTAGAAGGATGAATGATTGTTGGAATTGTACCCAGAAATAATCAGAGTAGAACTGCATTTCTATTAAATGTCAGGAAATTCCTTTACATAACCGCTGTTTAACCATCCCTGTGGGTTTCTTTGCTTTCATGACAGCTAAAATTTAAAGTTTTTGAGTTCATAATATATATGAGTCTTCCAGGAATAAACTGCAGGCAAATCAGGAATAATAAACTCGAGTGCGTTTTGGCACCCACGTTATCTCCGGCCCACGTTAAAAGACCTCTGATGCTCAATGCTCCTGCCAATCATCTGCTACGCCAAACAGTTGGGAATTAAGTGCTGGAAATGATTTGATCAGAAGATCATTTCACAGAAACAGATTTAAACAGGACCCCCTAAATTGTTTTGGGGCCCTTCAAGATTGAATAATAAATGAATTCAGACCAAATTCACACCACCTCGCCTGTCTTGTTGTTGTATATCTGTGAAAGGAAGCTGGGGTGCCCAGAGAGAACCCACGCAGACAAAAAACACATGGCAAGTCCCTCGGCCCCAGTAACCTTTAACCATCTTGCTGCACCACACGCATCCTTGTACTCCTATCTTTGTGAGGACTTTCTTAGACATCCCCCATCTCCTTACACTAACTCTAACCATCCCAACTAACCCCCTAACCCTAACCATAACCCTAACCTAAACCCAATTACAACCTCGACCTTAAAACCATGGCATAACCGTCAAAAAGTCCTTTAATGTTTTGTGAACAAGGCAAATGTCCTCACTGCCCTAAAATGTCCTCACTTTGCTTGTAGAATGAACGTTTTGGTACTCAGTATGTAGCAAATACAAGAACACACACATACAGACAAACACAAATGTGCGTAACGGTTTTGCTTTATGCAGACACACGTCAGAATACATCACCCTCACAAAATTAAAAAAAAGAATAAATTTAAATACAGGTAGAACCATAATGAGATCGCAAGAAGTGCAGGTCATAAAATAAACATATTCAAATAAACGCACATGAAAATAAGCCTGAACTGGGTCTGATTGATTCTTTTCTTTCAGCCAGTGTGTCTTTTTTTGGAAATGATGAAATAAATTAGGTCTAAAGATGTGTGGGGGTGGACTTTAGCATCACAAAAGCAAGTTTCTGCAACAAGAGTTTTGAAAAATCTGAACAATCTAAATATCCCATTTTTTTTAACCTTTTTACTCTTAACCATCCTCAACTTTAAGGACTGAGGTCATTTTTCTCAATTTCCTGGATCTCTTTTATCATTTCTTTTCTGCAGATGAGGCCTCACGCCTGTCGTGAGGTCAAGCAGCTCCGTTCAGATGTCTGCAGCAGTAATTGTGTCAATGCAAATCCTCTTTCTCCGCTTTATGTGGGCTCACAGAAGATGACTCCGCCCACATGAACCTGCAGGAATGGTCATTAAAAGGCGAAACGAGCTCCTGGTCCCTACACCACCGCCTCCCGATTCTCGTCGATTCTCCTCATCACTGGCAACAGGTCTGTGGGAATACATCCATTAAATTGGATTCCAGGCCTACGGGGGGATGAGGGGTGGAGGGACACTTTGTCACCAAAAGGGGAGAATAGTGTGAATTTTGTGGTGAACGATGGGGAAACATCCCTGTGGTAATAACATGGCTATTTGGCTTGCTTAAACCCCAATTTCCACAGTCCAATTCACTGATGTGTTTCAGACACAGTCTATTTAGGGGATGGCTGAGCATAGTGAAATGGTTGCAAGATGCCCAGTTAGAATAGAAATTTCACCAGAGTCCATCGTTTGAAAGGAAAGAAGGAATTATTTTGTACAGAAATGTATTTACAGTCGCACCCATTATGTTGCTCATCCTTCACGTCCCTCCCAACTTCATAACCAGTGTCTTTATCACTGCAGCAGCCATTTTGTCCTTTGCCCCTAACTTTTTTTGCTGTCTTTGCTCCGCTGACCTGCACCTGAACAGACACCCTGCGAGTGCTGCAGCAGAAAGCGAGTCCATCCAAAGTTAACACATTTTTGCTAACTGCTTCCCATTCCAGTCTCACACACTTCTCAGAGATAATGCTGTTAAACCAGTCATACCAGTGGCCCAATGGAGCACAGCTAATGTAAGACCCTCTGGTCCATGAACTTCTAATCAAATTGAACACCCCAAAGCGCAGTGCATGACAGTTTAGGAAGGAAGCCACCACCACCACCACCATCATCATCATCATCATCATCATCATCATCATCATCAGAATTTGCTTCTATCTTGTGGATGGAAGCATAAAATAGAAACCTAATGAGTTTAATGTCATCAGTTTGTCTAATTTACCAATCGGAGAGGGACACCTGCATATTGATTATAACAGACAATACTGGATGCTTAATGACAGGAAATGATATCAGTGTCATCGACAGACACTGGAGATTCCAGCAGGAAAATGCGGATCATTCTACCAGCCCAGGAGTTTTCTCTTGTTTTTGTGAAAGCTCTCTACATACCACCGGCTACTAATGCTAATATAGCAATGGGCTATTTGCTGACTGCTATAAAACCCATCCCCAACCCAGATCCCAATGGCATCTTTATATCTGCTAGAGACGTCAATCATACTGAACTGAAGAGTGTACCACCCAAATTTGTCCAACATGTCAACCAGAGGGGATAATCCTTTCAACTGTGTTCTCTCAAACATGCACAATATATGCTAGGACAATACGATCCCCTGTTACTCTTCCTGGCCCCGGTGTACAGCCTCATTATCAAAAAACAGAAGCCCCCAGAACTGTTGTGACCCAGCACGAGGACGCACTCATACAGCGGCAAAACTGCTTTGAAAGGACCAACTGGGGTCTTTTCTTGGACCCAGACAGAGAAGCTCATACCTCACTGTTCTATGCTACTTTAGGGTCTGTACTGAAAATGTAACCACCTAGAAATGCATCAAAACATCACAAAATACAGAAAACAACACCCACTTGGCTGAGGAGCTCAACAATTTCTTCGTATGCTTTGGAACTGCTGATAATTGACCTGAATGTTGCTAATGCTACTGCTGCTGACACCACCTAAGTCATTCTTGCCTTTTTACAACAAGGTATGCAAAAATCGAAAGACTTTGACTAAACTGTCAAGACCATAACTAATCAACAACTCCTGTATACCCAAACAGATTTGATCTCAGCAGGAAAAAAATAGGCTTTGATGTTTAGTTAGTTTAATTTGAAAGATGCATTTTGAGAAGTGTATAAGCTTATTTAAAGTCTCAGGAATTTTAAAGTCCTACTGTGTGTAGAGCAAGCAACTATGAGCTTTTGATTGTCGTTTCATTCTTTTAGATCAAATATAATTTTTGGGGTTCATTATGTCAGTAAGGAATATATTGTTTTTCCTCAAACGTGAGTCTGAAACATGATGACATTTACAATACACCATTGTTAGTTGACCACATATTCCCAATATATACACCCACTTAAAAGAGGAGCCCAAATATGAAAAGAAAGTCTGTAATGGGGTTAGCAGAGGTGAGGGTGAATCAGGAGATACAGTTCTTACTGAGGTCTTTGATGTTGCTACTTCTAACACAATCATGCAAGCAGATTAGACAATTTGTGTTTCTTTCCCTTTGTTTTCACATTAACTTCAGTAATTAACTGCATTATACCACTGAGTATAATCCAATCCCAGCAGCTCTCAGATTCACCATGGTCTACAGAGGGAAAGCCATTAAGCTGCTAGCATCAGTGAGACAATGGCCAAACATCTGCGTCTGTTTCCCCTCCAAGTACACTGAGTTTGCATTTGAACCCAGATGCTTGATAGCACATAATCATCTGCTGCCATGGCAAGAGTAAAAGGTGAATGTGTGATGTTTTAACTCATCTCAGATGGATCACAGTCCCACAGAAACATTTGGTTTTAAAAATGCATTTATGCATGTGGAAATCTTTCAGTAGGCCCTTAATTGTCCTATAAGGCCTCATTTGGTCACAGAGTAAAATCTTCCATGAACACATGAGCTCCATTTCATTCTGGGTCATTTCTTCCTTACTAGAAGCAGAGGAAAACAAGATGACAGAAGAGCACAATCAAGAGACAACAGCGTTTCATTTTAGATGTGCACTAGATCAATTTTGTCATCAAAAGACACATTGTTCCATTGTACCAGTTTCCTCTGATGACGCATATGGAACATTTTGGGGAAATGGTTCCTGTAGCTCTGAAGGTCCTTCATGGATGAGATTTAGAACTCCAATATTGATTTGGAAGATTAACAAATATTTAACAATAATGTCTACAGTTTATAGAGTCAATCCAAGAAACTTGGCAAATACAAGTGCACAAGGTGTGTATCTACTATGGTTACTATGCTAGAGATGGCAGGTCTTGCTGAGGACAGCTGTCTTATCACATTGACTGACAAAGTTAAACCCAGGAAAAGTAAAGTGAAAGGAGTGTGTCAAAGGAGAAACACTCACTGCATTGCTCCTGGAGCTCCCGGTGTGGAATGCTAAGTTAATGTGGTTGATAATATTATGTTACGTAAAATGACTCTGTTGGTAGTGAAGATCTTTGCTCACTGATGTTAGCCATCAATTCAACACAGAGGTTTTGAACAACCAAGGCAGTAAAATATACTGTTTAAAGACTTACAAAAGTCAAAAGTAGCCTTCAAGTATTCCTTAAACATTCTAAATCCCTTGTTGAAATGTAGTAAGTGGAAATTCATCAAAGCAATAAGCCATCTGCAGCCTCAGACGATGGTTATAGCAGCCCTGAACAACCAAACCGCATCACAATATTGGACCACTGCCAACAAGTGAGAGAAAAATGAACTACTAAAGCTGCTGGGTGAAATGTGGCGAACAAAATGCCACCCGTCTCCACAAGCAACTCTCTGTCATTCAGATTTATAATTGTAATTACTGGTCAGGTCCAACTTAAAGGAAACAAGGAGTAACTATATTACAAATGATCAATCCTGCACAAAATTGGGTTGATTTCGCAGCCACAGAACAATTTATTGCTGTTATAACAGCTGCTATGTTGCAGTTAATGCTTTGGAAAACAGGACATCTTCTTCAGAATATCTGGACTTTGGTGCATTAGGTCGACCTGTAACAAACATCCAGTTGACAAAACACCGGCTTGAAGCGTGAAGAATTGCAAGCTGCAACAAAGGCTGGAGGTTTGCTTTGCTTTCAGCGGAGTCATGATATTATCTACTGCAGATAATCGGGAGCCTTTATCGGCGGCTGTCCTGTGTCCGAGCGTATAGACCGCTATCTGCTGTCCCTGGTCAAAATGAGAGCTTGCCAGAAGAAATAAAACTTTGTTTAAAGCGCTGAAAAAAAAGTTGCAGGGCTGCGAATGCTAAATTAAACACAAAACCACACAATTAGCTTTGCCACTTACAATGCGCCATCTGTACCTTTTCAGGAATATTTCGCCAAAACCATGTGTGTCTTGTGACTTTGCAAATGTATTCCATCCCCTTACAACATCTCTGTGGGACATGATTGGTAAACGCCCGTCAGTCATTGGCCACAGCGATTCCCAAAGAAAATACACATTAATGTTGAAAGACAGCTTTTCTTCAGAACCTGCAACTGCTAATAACAATTATGGATTATGGATGCAAAGATATAATGAGAGGCGCCAGCTGATTCATAAACCAGAACATTAGTCTTCAGCTGTACACAAAGGTACAGTAATGATGTTTTGTTTACAGCAGGAGGGCCAGAAGGCCGCTACTTAACAATGTGTCATTACCCAAGAAAAGGTGTTAGTTCACAAATGTAACTTGTACCAAGAAAAAAAGTATCCCACAAGATGGCATCTATGAGTATCACTGAAAAGCCATTAGATGCTATTGCTCTCAAGGTAGAGGAGCAGTTATCTCCTGTGTCAGCAATAAACATGTATTTATTAACCAGGACCTAATTAAAGATGACAACCAGGCTGTAGCTGTTAGCTGTAATTTCTCAAAGGAGGCGGCAGCATAATTCATATTAACTGATCGTCCAATAAACAAATCTCAGGTGCACAGCATCACCGCATGCCAAATTTTGCAGCAAATAAAGACCATCTGCTGCAGCATCCCGCCTATTCTGGAGTGACAGCTGGACTTTGAATGGAAGGATGAAGATGATCCTGGATAACTATTGGGGTCTTTGTGACTGCACATGCAAAGGAGATGCATGTTGAGGTTTCATGGAGGTTAAATCAGAAAGTGTGCTTAATTCGGCCCGTGTATACAGATCTAACCTCAACTTTCAATAGAATCTTTGAACAAGAGTGCTGATAATTACTCTCTCAGTATTTTCCAGTCCCAGCAGCAGGGAAGCTCCCCGTGATCCTTCTATCACTTTCTTCCTGTGTTCTGGCCTAGTTTCTCACATTTATGCAACAAGGGGTGTTGTTAGCCAACAGGCATGGCAGGCAATTACTGGGGGGGGGGGGGGGGGGGGGGGGGGGGGGCATGACCACTGCTCCATTGTAAATTGGAAATGTTGTTATGGATATATTTTATGTTTCTTATTGAAAATGTGTACAAAGGATGCACATTTCCCAGTGGGGGGCCAACAGACCCTAGCAGCTCCTCTAAATTGATCATTGTTTTTAAACCTTTAAAATTTCTGATGTGTGACAAGAGAATTGGTTTATTGTTGGCAAATACTCCTCTGCGTCATTTCTGAAAGAAGGTGCCATGAAAAGTGTTTTACACCATTCACAGTCCTCAGCATCACCATTTTATTCTACAAACGGTGATTGGTTCTTTTGAATTGTCTCTTTTATTGTATTTTTATTGTAAATCCGTACAGATTAAGAACATGCTGACATTCCGCAAGACAAACTCCAGACTTGGAGAGCTGGGAGTGAAATGTGGGAAAGGTCAGCTATCTCTGACACGTAATGAGATAACACAAGCGGACCTCCTCACTTCCTGAGATGGTGTGCCTCTGTTCAGTGATACCATCAAGCCCATGAACTTGAGTCTAGTCAGCCTTGAAGAAATGATGATGTCACCCTGTGCCAGGGCTGCTCTTACAACCAATAAAGCATGCCCTGGTGAGAGTTGGCCTCTGGGATGGACTAATTGCTATATTGATTTGAAGTTCTGCTCCCGGACAGAACCTGATAAACACATCAGGGGATAGAAGTGAGGAGACAGGCTTCAGAGCCTCAGCTTTCACTGCATTACTTTAGGGTCTCCCCCCCTCCACACCAGCTGCTGTGGGGTATTTTAGTAATGCTGGAGACTTTGAAAAAAGAATAATGGATCCGCTTTAAACGTGATCAACTCCCATTGCCTTGTTGTGTTTTCATTTTGCAGCAACAACAGATTCTCTTCGGGTCTTCAAATTATTTAACAAAAGAGCTTTGGCAGTGTTGGTCCTCCTTTGTTTAGTCATGCAGCACTGATTGTGTTGGAGGTAGAATATCTAAAGCAGATCAGTCTGTCCAGTACAGCCTCATTTAAATATCTAACATAGTTCACCTTTATTAAGAATTAGAACACATCAGTTAGAAGATTTAGGAACAAGAACCTGACGGGACAAGACCATCTTTATGAAAACATTATTTCATGGGACTGAAATTATTGTAGCCTTACGTCTGTATCATATACTGTATATCAATACACTGTTCTTCACCGGTCTTGTGAATTTTCATTGTAAGTGAACAGTCCAGGGAGTCAGCCCTTGCCAGACATCTTGCTGTCTTTTGCTGGGTTAGCGAACATACCAGTAATATATGTTACAGTCCAGATTTCAAATTCTGGAAATTGATTTTTTTTTAAATATCTGTTAGTGTTTTTGGACCAAAGCATCTGCAAAATATCTAAAATTTAAGTGTAAAATGGCACATTAGAAGGTTGACAGTTGACAGATAACTGAAGCCTGTGATTCCCCTAAATCTCCCCCTTAAAAATACTTTTTGGATTTGTATTTCTGATGAAATACAGTCTGGTACCTCCACAATTGACACAAAGACACCCATAACTTGCTATCATATGCTTCTAATGAAATGTTAAATGGAGCATGTGTGTACACAAACACTGAACCCCTAAACATGCATTGCTGTTTTTTTTTAACATCCGAAATAAACACCTGCACCTTTCTGTGTCATATGTATCAAAACAAGGCTTCAGAAAATTGGCTTCAAACAACGTATTTTAATTAGAGTGCTCTTCCTCGGCATCAATCAATTACATTCCTTTCTCTGCTGATTTACAGCAATCATTTGGTGTGTTTTCACACTTCCTGCTTGCTTCTTTCCCAATGGGGTCCTCCTCATAGTTCCCATAACCACAAAGTCGCAGAGTCATTGATTGTTTGGTCTCCAGGTTTTAATAAAGGACAACTTCGAAGCCCACATATTGTCCCTGTGTGTCTGGGACAGTCAAAGGGGCCACAGAGACCAGCAGGTGGATAGGCAATTTAATTTAACAACACTCACACCCTGAACCATGAAAAAAACTCTAAACAAGATAAAATATTATCAGCTAAGGTGAGGAAAACACAGCACAGATGATAGCAACACCAGGAAACACCAGAGGTAATGATTAACTGACTGTAGTGGGTAAGAATAAGACCCCTCCTCCACCAGATCATGCTTTTTGGCTGACCCAGCAAAGTGTGAGGAATCCAGGTGAGAGTTAGGACCAATGTCATCAACCTTCTGGACCTTTGAGGGCTTATTGAAATAAACAGAAGATGAATAAATACCTGGGAGGTGCAGGTCACCACCTGAATGCCAGTTTTTCCTCAAAACATCTGTTTGTTGACAGTATAGAGAGATTACAGTTTCTCAAGTGTTAATAGGCCTTCTTATTCCCATGTGCTGAGACTATTTTAGTGTGTATATGCTATGGAATTCTAAGATAACAGATGGAGTTGGAGAACGTGGAATAATGATGCTAGCACAAGAGTATTCCCCTTTGAGGGAAATTGAGGTATTTATAAAAACCTTACTACAGTGGCATGTTTTATGTAGCCTTTGGGCGTGAATGAAATTTTTCTTCAAAGACAGGGTCAATCTAATCTGGCTTTAGCTCTGGCAGAAACGTGTGGCACCACTCAGACTCAAACAGGAAGTCAGATGACGACCGCCGTTTTTTATTTTTCCTGTTACTGCAAACTGTCAAACTCAGAGCAAATTAATTTCAAGCGGCCTGCATCTATCTATCTATCTATCTATCTATCTATCTATCTATCTATCTATCTATCTATCTATCTATCTATCTATCTATCTATCTATCTATCTATCTATCTATCTATCTATCTATCTATCTATCTATCTATCTATCTATCTATCTATCTGTAGCGTCTGTTAGAATCAAAATTGTCTCTAGGCACTTTACAAAATCCCAGGGCCTAACCCCTGAACAAGCAACAGTGGCAAGGAAAAACTCCCCTTTAACAGGAAGAAACCTTGAGCAGGACCAGACTCATGTAGGGGGACCCTCCTGCTGATGGGGGGCTTGATAGAGAGAGAGAAGAAGGGGGAGGACAGGTAAAGGAGAGACTAGGGAGGAGAGGAGAGAGAAGAGAGAATAGGCAGGGATCAGGAAAATAACAAACTGCTGCTATAAGAGTAGAGTGGGGGTCAGAGGTCAGCAGGCCAGCATACAGCTATGAAGGCGACAATACCTGTAGATGGACACACAGAGAGAGAAGGGGGGAGGAGAGGAGAGGAGAGGAGAGGAGAGGAGAGGAGGAGAGGAGAGGAGAGAGAGGAGAGGAGAGGAGAGGAGAGGAGAGGAGAGGCAGCCATGACCCAGTAGGGTAACAGAGGCCTGTCAGGTGATCATGTTTCTGGACCCTGGCAGCTTCGGCCTATAGCAGCATAACTAAGATGTTAACCTAATAATTAGACGACCCTCAAAATATGATAATTAGTCTGACTAGAATAATAACTGGAACTACAGAATTACTGACTATATGTTTTTTCAAAGAGGAAGGTCTTAAGGTCTTATTTCCTATCCAACAAGCTATGGGCTTGAAACAACATTTTCTATGTACTCATTCATGTCACTAAAACATATTAAGAACCAAACACTAATCTATGTTCTGATCCTGATCCTAAAATGATAACTGAACTATATCTCTTACCTCTTTCAGCTGTTTCTGCAGTTGGAAAATGAAATGTTTAATGCTGGGAGCAATGTTGGAAACAGAGAGTCCATCTGTGTTGCCTACAACGATGGGGGGGGGGGGTGATGCCAATGCAGGATGAACTTTTTACCTTTTGCAGTGTCCTCCTCTGGCCTTAAACAGGTGAAGCGCGAGAGGGAACTGGAGCCCTGAAGAAATTAAACTTTTTCAGTTCAAAGTGTGAGGCGAAGTGCTCATCTTTTAGGTGCTGGCTTTTCCAGTGTATGTATGTATGGCTATTCCAATGTCTGAACAGTGAGGGTGGTGAGCCATTGTGGCGTAGTAATGAGGTGTCTGTCGCGCTCCTGTTTTTAAGGCTGTGTTCCCCTAGCGGGGGCGTTGGTGAGCCGGTTCCTGGCTCGTGCTGGCTGCTTCCCCACCTTCACTGATGATTGAATGATTGGAATGATTGGAAGTCTTTTTAAGCAGTCAACACCAGCTGATTTGTGTTAGGTTATTTTGTCCCTGTTGTTGGTAGCTGAGTGTTCTCTGACTTAGCCCTGCAGCATGTTTGTGTCACTGTTGCCCCCTTTTTTTCTAATTTTTTGTAAATAAATCTTTCAGTTTGAGTTTGTTTCCTGTATGCATTATAGGGTTCCATCCTTGTGTGTCTTGTTGTTGTAACAGTGTCGTGTGTAATGGGAGTCGTGACCGAGGCCAGCATCCTGGAGACTTACAACACAGAGTCTGGTGTGGTTACACCAGCTCTGGCTCTATTGGTAGCCGTGTTGGAAGAGCATATGGGAGAGATGTGAGAGAAGTTCAAATCCCTCTTCCTCGATTAGAAAAACATGATGAAATTTGACGACAACCTTGGTTCGGTGTAACCCGCTGCAACCCCTTTTCTCTTTGGTATATAGCAGGGCTATAGAGGCTATGCATCATCAAACACATGACCCAATGTTGGTAAGGCCATGTTGGATGGAAAAACGAGTCGACACTACTTCTGCTGCAGCATAATTTGCAAATTATCCATGAAAATGATAACGCTATCCTCTCCAGTGAGGTTAGCCTCTGGGCGCAGAAGCCACAGATAGTTATTTACCAAATAGTGTTGGAAATTTGCCCTCAGGTTAGGTAGCAGAAATGACCAGAACTCCAGATGTATATTTCCCAGAATTTCACCATGGGCTTGCTCCAGTTTTGCGGAATTTACTTTGTTTTTACAGTTAAATTATATTCTTAAATTATTCAAATAAAACCAAAACAAAACATTTACAGTATATGTGGTACTTCTTAAGTAGTTTGTAATGGCTGGAGCATAAACCCAATTTCAGCTCAATAGACAAGGCAGACAGGGGTTTGGTACCAGAACACGACAGCACAGGCAGTTGATCCGACGAGGAGCAGGCAGGAGGACCAATACAACCAGGTGGTAAGTCAGAAACTGGCAAACAGGAAACAGGAGGACCCTCCTGCTGATGGTGGGGCTGGGTAGAGAGAGAGGAGAAGGGGGAGGACAGGTAGAAGAGAGAATAGGTAGATAACATAGAGAGAGATTAATAATAACATAATGCTGGTATGATAAGGTGTCACTAGCTCGGATGGAGTTAGGCCTCTGAGGACCTTGTAGGTCAGAAGAAGAATTTTAAAAATTATTCTAAATGTAATGGGCAGTCAATCAAGAGACGCTGTCAGGTGACAAAAAAGCACTTCTAGAGACTATTTTAATGTGTACAGATTTTGGTCAAAAGTTCCACCAAGATTCCTCACAGAGAGACTAGATGCTAGGGAGATACCATCTCCCTAGATGTGATCTAAGCTATCCCTGAGAGGTTCAGGACCAAACACCATGACCTCAGTTTTTCCTGAGTTAAGGAGAAGCCCCGAACTTCAGCCCCGGAGATACAAGAGCCTGTCCCCAGGTCCCTAGGCCCTGCTTCCTCACCGCAAGGCGCGTTGGTGGGATTAAGGAGGTCCTCGAAGTATTCCTTCCACCGATCCACAACATCCTGAGTTGAGGTCAGCAGCACACCATCACCACTATACACAGTGTTGACAGTGCACTGCTTCCCTTACCTCAGATGCCTGATGTTGGTCCAGAACCTTTTCGAAGCCGTCCGAAAGTCGTTCTCCATGGCCTCACCAAACTCTTCCCATGCCTGGGTCTTTGCCTTGGCAACCACCGTAGCTGCACTCCACTTGCCGGTACCTATCTGCTGCCTCAGGAGTCCCACAAGCCAGTAAGGCCCGATACGACTCCTTCTTCAGCCTGACGGCATCCCTCACCGCTGGTGTCCACCAGCGGGTTCAGGCATTGCCGCCACAACACGCACCAACTACCTTGCGGCCACAGAATCGGTCAGCCGCCTCAACAATGGAGGCACGGAACATGGTCCATTCGGACAATCTGAGACAAGCACTGAAGTCCAATAACAAAACACCACTTGGGTTCAGATCAGGGGGGCCGTTCTTCCCAATCACACCTCTCCAGGTCACACTGTCGCTGCCAACGTGAGCATTGAAGTCACCCAGGAGGACGAGGGAGCCCCCAGAAGGAGCACTCTCCAGCACTCCCTCTAAGGACTCCAAAAAGGGTGGATACGCTGAACTGCTGTTTGGGCCATAGGCACAAACAACAGTCAGGATCCGTCCCCCCACCCGAAGGCGAAGGGAGGCTACCCTCTCATCCACCAGGGTAAACTCCAATATACAGGCACTGAGCTGGGGAGCATCGAGAATTGCTACGCCTGCCCGCCGCCTCTCACCATCGGCAACTCCAGAGTGGTAGAGAGTCCAACCCCTCTCGAGAAGACTGGTTCCAGAGCCCTTGCTGTGCGTTGAGGTGAGGCCAACTATATCTAGTCGGAACTTCTCAGCCTCACACACCAGCTCAAGCTCCTTTCCCACCAGAGAGGTGACATTCCATGTCCCTAGAGCCAGTTTCTGCAGCCGGGGATCAGACTGTCAAGGTCCCTGCCTTCGGCTGCTACCCAACACCCAATGCACCCGACCCCCTTGGCCCCTCCTGCAGGTGGTGAGCCCACGGGAAGGGGGACACATGTTGCCTCTTCGGGTTGTGCCCGGCCAGACTCCATGGGCAGAGGTCCGACCACCAGGCGCTCGCCAACGTGGCCCGCCCCCAGGCCTGGCTCCAGGAGGGGGCCCCGGTGACCCGCATCCGGGCAAGCGAAACTTAGAACCAATATTGTTTCTCGTCATTAGGGGGTCCTGGGCTACGCTTTGTCTGGTCCCTCACCTAGGACCTGTTTGCACTGGGTGGCCCTACCAGGGGCATAAAGCCCCAGACAACGGAGCTTCTAGGATCATTGGGACACGCAAACCCCTCCACCACGATAAGGTGATAGCCCAGGACGGGGTGCAACCATTTGCTTTAACAACAAATTGATCTGTTATCAAAAGGTGACTTAAGTTGAAAATCTTATTATTCATCATTAATAATGGGGAAACCCTAGCTGATTACAGCTAATTAAAAACAAGAGCGTAAAAAATGATCCCAGCCTTAGCTGCCCTACACTGGCTCCCTATAACATTCAGAGTTAACATTAAGGAACTACTCTTTCTACACAAAGCTGTCTTCAAGCTATGTTGCCAACTCCCGTTAGCTATGTACCCAAAAGAACACTGCAGTTGTCTGTTGCTAGTTCTTTGGAGATTTAAGTGAAAACAAAGAAAGAGAATTAGAGGAAAACTATAAAATCAAATTAGATATTTGACAGCTCACTAGGTATCCAAAAGAAGACCATTTTTTATGCTCTGCCTTTAATTAGCTCATTTTCACTCCACCCTTTATTGTGTTTGGTTTGCATCTTTTTCTCTAATATTTTATCTCTAATGTTTTATTTGCATCTTTTCTTTTGTTGTTACATTTAAGTGTTTTTAAATGTCTATTATCTATTATTGTGAATCATTTTGAGGCACTGTTATTGTATGAAAAGATGCTGTACACATAAAGAAAATTATTATTATTGTTGTTGATATTGTTATTATTATTCATATTCCCAAATGTGTTTGCACGATGTCTGTGTAAATTCTCAGTCATCCAGGTCATTGTATCCAAGGTAGTTTTCTCTGTCAACTGGACTGGGTTTCTTCTCTTGAAGACGTTTCGCCTTCTATCCAGAAGGCTTCTTCAGTTCTGAAATCGCTGGGGAGAGAGGTTTGCACGATGTTCTGCTGTAACTAATGTACTGAGGCCATCTTAGATGGAATGGATGGAACGGTGTCTCCATATAGAACACAACAAACCTTGTTTTTATCATTATTGAATTAATACACACGACACAGTAACATATGCAAAGATAATGTATGCAAATTGCTGACTGTTACTACACATCCAGAGAGGTGTTATCAGCAAGCATTTAGCATATGGAATGAGGCCGCAGGATTGTGCCCCTGAGCTGCAAACGTAAGTGAGAAAAATGAGATAATTAACGTTGTAAATAAGGTTTCGGGTGACATTCCTTATCTCAAAGTTCTCTGCTTCTCAACCTGCATATTGAGATAATGATTCAGCAGTAGATATACAAACTGGAAAGCCATTGGCATCTTCTTGCTTTCATTGAGCGCCCCTTACATTCATCTGTTTAGATTTCCTCTGCAGCCTTCATCTACGGCGCCTCTGCTACGATTCCATAAAATTTCATTAACGGTTGTAACATAAAACTGAAATCAATGCTGGAAAAAACTGTCTAATTATACATTTTTGTCAGACAACTCTGAATTAAAATAAATACTTTATTGTTCACAAATTATTAATGTTAGGGTTAAAAAAAAATAGTTCAGAAGGATGCTGGGTAGTTGGTGGGATTGAGCTCCAAAGCACAGAGCAGCACAGTAGCACAGAGCAGCACAATAGCACAGAGCAGCACTATAGCACAGAGCAACTCAATAGCACAGAGCAGCACAATAACACAGAGCAGCACAATAACACAGAGCAGCACAATAGCACAGAGCAGCACAATAGCATAGAGCAGCACAATAGCATAGAGCAGCACAATATGGCTATGGCAGCAGGAGGCAGAGCAGCATGAGCAGCATACAATGAGTGACCAGGTAAAATGGAGGGGATTAAATACCTGCCCTATCAGGAGAGGTCATGTGATGGATCAGCTGATCTAGAATCACACTTTTTAGGGTGTTTGAACTAGTGCCACGGCCTCCACATCACGAAAAGCAACAAAAGACATGGAGAAAAATAGACATAATGCTTCCAAAAATATACCAAAAATTATAATTATTGGGTGAAAGGGGATTGCAGGGCTATTAAGTGTAATATTAGGTTATATGTATGTTCAGATCTCTTAGATGCTGCAGCTACTTGGGTTGGTGATGCCTCAAAATAATTTATTTTATATATATTATACAATATTCATATATAATAATCTAGAATTAATGTATGTATAGTATGATCATATGAAGAGTGTATGAGTGGTTGCTTAACAAACCTAAACTGTCGAGTTTTTCATTGCTGCAGCGACCAAAAACATATTTTTCTAAAGAAGCTTCTTAGGGTAACATCAAGACTGTTGAGTGGATACGGAGATGCACTAACAAACCAGAGCAAATCATTCTGGGGTACAAGAACCGCTATTGTGTCATTTGTTTTGAGTGGTTCACCTGCGTCTGCTCTTGATCACCTCAAGAAAGACTGTGTCACTCCCGCCTCCACACACAGCCTTCATTTTGTTAGCAAGAAAAATATAATGTGTCATCAATTAAATTCTCTTTTTTTGAGGCCTCAAGCATTGCCCCCTGCCCTGCAATCACATTTGTAAAGTCCGTCAACCCCTCTCAGGGAGCTTTCTTCTTTCTTCTTCTTTGTCTCATCTTTAGTGCGAAATCCCAGCTTGATGGAATTAAATATACACTGTATGCACTTCATGACTGAGCTGAAAATCCTGTATGTCATACACACTTTTATAACACACTCTCTAAATGAATTTTCTGTGAGCCTAAACTCCTGTGGAAACTCTGAAACAGAGCCTGTTAATGCACGTCCTAACTAATAGTGATGGGAACCAGAGACAAGAAAACAGTTTAATTTTCGCAATTCTGTGAGTTAAAACTCTGTTCAACATTCAAAACTATGGGGGATTTAATAAATACTGTATATAAGTTAAATATATGAATACAAATGAAATCATGTGATTACTGTACTGCCATCTGAACAGCTAAATAAAGAGTAACAGAGCCAGGAGAAGAGGGAGAAGACTTATTTTCTCTGCACAGCTGGAAACAAAGAACTGCTAAGATTTTTTGTTGGACCTGTCTCAATTTGACAGGTACAGCACACGTTAGTGACATGTAAACCATTTAAGCACCATTCTGTGGATGACTTACACAGCTGAGACATCTGGGATCTAAATGAGTTTCACGGTCGTCTTAAATTATGACAAGGAGAAAGAGAACACTACCTTCATAATCACATCTCCTGTGTATCATTCACAGTGACCAGTGTTTGTCCATCTTGTCATAATGTCTTTTTCATTTTCAACACTTGTTCAGGCCTAATTTGTGCTCCATAGCTCAATTCAGTGCAATTTTAAAGCTAATGTGCTAGCATAAGTAGGTGTTGGATGAATCGTGCCAATCAAACTCTCAGACAATTTCTTGAAAAGACTGTTCGTCGTGCACGCGGAACCAGTGTCGCTTTTTAAAGATTTTACGGCGACGCAGGAAAACACACATTTGTGTTTTAGTATAATTGACCCACCATCTAGACTGACAGGAGCAATGGCAGTTTTGGAGAATCATTGACCTGAAGCTAATCTTTAAATGGTTGCTCCATCTTGCACAGTGAAACATTGATAAGTTTGATTTCCTGAGATGAAAAACAAAACAGCAGTTTTTACTTGTACTACATTTCCCACGAGTCCACCGGGAAAGGGCAGAAAGGCAAACTCCCCTCCCTAAATCTTGAATTATTGAACTGTGCATTTGTGTAAGATTAAAATTATATTGGATTCTATTTACTCACGTTAATGTGCAAAGTCATGCTAGCTGTGATTATCGTCACTTTTACATGTAATAACCTTTCTGAGCATCTTGTGCATTTTCTTTTTTCTCTCATGATTCAAATTTCATTGAGTAACTGCTTACTCGGCTGCTGCAAAACCACGTAGATACAAAAACTGATATAATTTAAATTCAACCCATCCCTTTGACCTTATTGAAGCAGTAGAACCAGAACCATTACCAGTCAGACGAGACTATAACTGTTTTTTCCTCTATGGTATACAATTAATGCTAATTTTCCACATCAGTATAGATAAGTTTTCCTTAGTTACGAACACCAATCCCAGAACATGACCTCAAGTCTATGATGATGTGCGTTATGTACATATATATGTCTAAATAAATAAGCATACATCCCCAAATGCATTGCTAAATACATACATTATTCATAGGAGTTTAAATTGGGGCACAGCAGAAAGCTATCTGCATCTTAAAGGCAGTCACAGTATATTCTCGTTCTGCTAACTAGGTGCATTCCTGGGGTCTTAAAGGAAGACTTTGGTGTGATAAGACGGTTCAGCCGAGGTGCTCGCTGTGCCAAAGTTAAAGGCGTAAACTTTTTTCCCCCCTTTTTCTCTGTGAGCAATAAAGACAATTAAACTGCAGTGAAAGTAAAGCACTCTCTGCTGAGGTAAAGGGCTTTTCCCCCTCCCTTTCCAGAGAAATCGACTCTAACAAGCGGACGTGTTTTCCAGTCTTGTCAGACTATATAGAGGACAGTTTTGTCCTACTGTTCGGCCTGTACGGCATCAGAAGCAGACCGGGCCTTGGGGTGGGGGTTACTGGAAGCGACGTGCTGCCTCTCCAGGCACCTGCCCAGATGTCTGGAACACATTCAGGCACTTTAGCAGTCCTTTGCTTCCATCCTGAGAATAAACCCACTGGCAAAGACACCACCACTGTAATAAGCCTAAACCTCCCCATCCATCATGAGCTGCTGCTGCTGAGCTGTGTAAGTCAGCTGAACAAGGCAGACGGCAGAAACATCTGTATCTATAACGGCTTTCCAAGTGATCCCATATCACCTAATTTATAGAGTTGAGTTTTGCCACATCTGTTTGGGATCCTCTGAGTCTATTTTGGATTGTTTGCACATGGGGAGGAGAACAATTCCAAAGGTCCAGGTCAAGAGGGAAGTGTTTTTCACGTATCCCTTGTTCATATGTGACGGTCTCCTCCTCCAAAGACCCCCGTCTTTGAGAGGGTCCTCATCCCAGGTTGTCATCGTGTGCTCTTTTGTGGCTCCAAATTCCCTTTAACTGTGTTCTGTTTTCAATTGGAAAAGGTCAAACGGAGTTGATGGACTAACTCTTAAAGTGCTCTAACCACTAAATAAACACTTAAAATCCTTACAAATGTGTGCTAATAACAACCTTGAATGAAATGTTACATGTGCGTACTTGGATAGTTCCTGTGCTTGCATTTAAACTACTAGATTTATTATCAGTGCTGGTAGTGAAATTTGCAGCTGACCATGAGCTCCCAGGTGTGAAGACGTGAAGGACGTTGGGAACATCATCATTGAGGCCATCAGCGATTTCACATCACACTGATTTAGAAAAGTACAGCAGGAATCTGGCACCTCATTGTACTGCTGTCTGTCCGTCTGTCTGTCTGTCCGTCCGTCCGTCCGTCCGTCCGTCGTCCGTCCGTCCGTCCGTCCGTCCGTCCGCCCGCCCGCCCGCCCCACCCCACCCCACCCCACCCCACCCCACCTACCTACCTACCTACCTACCTACCTACCTACCCACCTACCTACCTACCTACCTACCTACCTACCTACTACCTACCTACCTACCTACCTACCTACCTACCTACCTACCTACCTATCTGTGGAGGCCACTGGACTATAGTCAGCTCATTGTCATACATCCAGAAACCAGTTTGAGATGATCTGAGCTTTGTGACATGGTTCATTATCCTGCTGGAAGCAGCCATCAGAAGATGGTCCACTGTGGTCATAAAGGGAGAAGGATGCTCAGGAACGATACTCAGGTAGGCTGAGGTGTTGAAACAATGCTCAAAATGTACCAAGAAAATCCCCCCACCCTGAATTATGCTGTCCTGTTCTTGGCTGACAGGAGGGGAACCAGCTGTGGTCTTCTGCTGCTGTAGCCCATCTGCTTCAGCATGTTGTTCCTTCAGAGATGCTGCTCTTCACTCCTTGGTTGGAACCAGGGGTTGTTTGAGTGGCTGTTACCTTTCTATCATCATGAACAAGTCTGCCCAGTCTCCTCTCACCTCAACAAGGCTTTTTCCTCCACACAACTGCTGCTCTCTGGATATTTTCTCTTTTGGGACCATTCTCTGTAAATCTGAAGATGGCTGAGGGTGAAAATCCCAGTAGATCATCAGTTTCTAAACTACTCAGACCAGAATGTCTGGCACCATCAACCAGCCCAGTTCCGCTACCTAAATCCCTTCGTCACCATCCTGCAGCTGGTTTGATCTTTATGTCCTCTTGACCATGTCTACATGCTTCCATGCATTGAGTTGCAGGCATGTGCAGATTTGCAGACCCGTCTCTGCTTATTCTTCAATAAAATCTATTTGAACTCCACTAATCCTATTTTCTGTATCTCTGCTGCTTATTCTGTTTGGTTCCCTATAACCTCCCTCCCTAGCTGGCTCCTGTCAGGGGACTAGCCTCCGCCTCCCACCACCCACCTGCAGCTGTATACAGGCTGCAAATGCACCCACAACCGATGCGCATGATTTGCCAGCCTTGTGCAGCCAAGAGAGCTCTAATCTGCAGAATTTTACAGCTGACAACGGTGACTAAGTAGCCAAACATTCAGCATTGACTGTTTCCTCAGGACAGCTGCCACAGATGGACTGAAAAAGGTAACAACATCCTCCGGGGAGAGCAGCCCGGGCCCACCACTGTACACCCACACACCCACTGCTCTTGGCTACATACATGGCTGATGAGTCACACCGGTGCTCCCTCAATGTGGGCGTCACATCAGCTCCGCACTTGATCTCTCCGGCTTTCTTAATCAGCACAGCGGCTTAATCCCTGAAGGGGATCCCCACGAGTTGGGTCTGCCTGTCAAACACTCGCTGCAAAGGCCAGGGCTGAAAGAAAAAGGAGAAATGATGAAAGGCACGAAAGATAGAAAGTGTGATGCTGCCTTGCTCGGCATCGGTTTTGATGCCTTTATATTGTGAATGAAAAATTACAGATTTTTTAAAATGGTAGTTGCTGTTTTCCAGCCACTGTTTTTGATGTAACTGCTAGGTGGCAGTGCAACACAGGTCTCTCTCTCTCTCTCTCGCTCTGTCAGTCTGTGGTTCTGTGCACATGAGCAACCTTTCCAGATGAGAGGACACAGCTCCCCCTGGCCAGTACAAGCCAGATTAAGGGGATAATCCTGATTTAACAGACCTTATTATCTTTTATTTTGTGCTATCCGAGTGTCTGTCTCTAGAGTTCGTGCCACAGGATGCTCATGTGCCAACAAGAAACAACAAAAAATAAATAAAAAAGAGCCCGTTTGATTTAGTCTTGACATTGTGTTTCTTTCCGGGATCTTGTTCCGGTGGGTCGACTTCCGAGAGTACGTGTTCATTCAAAGGTCAGCGCCGGAGCAGCAACCATAATTTGTCCATTTGATTAAATTACTCTAATGTAATTCTCTCTTGTGCTCAGGCTCTCCCAGGAAGGGTTTGCTGTTAAGTGCGGCGTAATTGAGAAGAAATTGATTTTCTTCACCTCACAATACATTGTATTGACTGACCATCATTTAGATGCAGGGCTAAAGGAAATCAATGGGGGCAGTGATCAAAGTTAACACCAGGCTCTTTCTCCATGTAATAACACAACCAGCTACTAAAACAATCACCTCATAAATTAAGCTACATTCTATATAAATACTCCTGGTGACATTCACATTTGTGCGTTTGTGCGCTATGTCAACACCACAATGCAAAATGGGTTGCAAATATCCATTCTCATTATCACAAAGTTCCTTAGAAAGTGTCTCAGATGTGACAATGCAATTCACTATATGGGGGACACTAAACCTAACCCCCTAACAATAACCCTCTAATGCTAACCCTCACCCCAATACTATTCCTATGGGAATATGTTCGCCCCATTCAGATTTACAGCCTCCTACCCAGGCCACGTTGGAGCCAGCGATCGGTCAGTGATGGCTCTTTATTGTTGCCGAGCTGCTCGTACGTGTCTTAGAATAACCTGTGGAGAACTTGGACGTGTCTTCCTATAACTCCGACGATTGATGCTCTGCGTGGTTTCATCTGTCACCGCTTCATCTATCTCCTCTGTGGAGCCCTGCAGGTGACCTGAAGCTCAATCACGCGTGAGGCTTCACAAAGGTCTCCCGGGACAAAATCAGATCAGCGAGTACCTGTCGAGCTTATGAAATATGGAATGGAACTGTGGTTGGGTTGGGGTAAGCCAGGGGGTTCACCTCTCCCTAATACAAAGAGGAAACAGTGAAATAGCACACACATCAACAAAATAAATGTGCTCCTGGTTTACAGAACCACACACCATCTATAGTTACTCTAATCAGCTGAGCGTAGCGTTTGAGCACTACAAACACAAAAGCAGCCTCCCACAAACTCTAATACCGACATGCTAACTCTCGCACGTGAACCTATCATAGCTATGTCACTAAGGAAGCAGGAAACGCAGGAGTTCTGCAAGCATACATCCCAGGGACGCAAGTCCACAGGCAGCCAGCTGCAGATGAGTGATGTTTACTTTAAACAGCCTCACACTAAGGCTTCCATGCTGATTTGGCGTGCGGGTGGAGCTATCACGATCAGCAAACACTAGTAAGACGCGCTCTGTTTGATGCCTGTCTCTGCAGATGTCTCTCTGCCTGCAGGTGCATGCCTTTGTGGTGAAAGCTAGTGCATCTGCACATCAAACCACTTTCCTGGAAAATCATTACCGATGCAAACATTATTTACTGTGTAGCTGGGCTTTGGGGAAAGACTAGCTGTCATCCGACGCCATCCTTCAGAGCGGTACATGGGATCTCTAACCACAGCGCAGCAGAGAACATGCCTGGCCCTTATTGTGGAGACAGCAGTGATGGGCTTTAAGAGGCTACACGAAAATGCCATTAGCATCACTTCCAAAACAGGAAATTTCTATCACATACCCGCTAAATACGATATGCATGACTACACAATTATTCAGCTTGCTAACAGCAAGGTTAAACCCCTGAATCTTTGCTGCATAAATTAGTTTTTATTTCAGTTTTATGAACGGGGGCTATATGCTGAAAGTTCTTTGAGACATGACACAGCTCATGCCTGACGTAGCTACCAAGAAGGAACAACTCCGTAAATGTTTGTTCTTTTACTCTTGCTTTAAAAGAGGTTGAAATAGAGCGATTATTGTACTCAGGACACAAGTGTGTGGGTCTTACCTGCCCGTGTATCAGCCTGTGGCGATGGAAGCCCCACAACAACTAGTATATCAAAAAATGACATAACGTTACGATAATTGGAGCAACCTGGAGGACGTGCATACAAATCACAGCAACTTAGTAACAGATTAGGGTTCCAAGGCCATGTTTATGCACCCGTGGCTCTGAGGTTCAAATGCCAACCAATATAAACCAACAATCTGAGCTGCCTTTGCATGATTTCTATTGCATTCATTAAAAACTGTTTTTTTCATTCATACTTTTCACTTTTCTTTTCAAGGGAGGGTTCTACATTAGAATTTCTTATTAAAGTCAGTCTGACACTTCCAACTGTGAGCCCAGAAACTGCCTGGTAGAAGAGAAATTAAGGCCATCTGCAAAAAACAAAACAAACCCACAAATTACAGAAACCCAAAATTGATTTGTCTCCATTTGTAATGCAACAAATGTGCAGTTCCTTCTGCTCGTCTCAGATTTCCCACTTTGATGAAACCCAGTTTATTTATTACAACTGTTCTTCAAAACGGTGCCGCGTTGTGAAGCTGGGTGTACAGAAAAACGAATGTACCGTGTTTTCTTCTAAACAACTGAAAACTTTCATGTCCAACATCCCCTAATATAGACAGGAGTTGAGTGTGAGCCAAAGCTATCAGGTTGAATCATAATGAGGCATTACGGAAAGGCTGAAAGGCTTAATTAGATTCGCCTAGTGCCAAAACAACTGACTTAAAAAAAAATAAAAAAAAAAAACAAGGAAAAGAGGTTGTATTCTGACACAACAGTCACCATTCCCACCACTGAAAAATACTAAATCCTCCGTTTGTGTCCGGTCAATGAACGTGTCTGCAGCGTGGAGCCAAACCGAGCCAATTGCTTTAGGTACAAATGTTTTAGACTCCCTGTAAAGTATCCACAATCAGCAATATAGGGGACTGATGTGGCTGGATGGCCTCTCAGTGATTACAATAACTCCTCACTTTTCGACATTTACGGTCGCAACAGAAGAAAACCTCTATCCTATCGAAATGTGGCTAATAAACATGGAATAAGTGCCATTCACTGAGGACTGTGTGGGGAAAAAATGGTTTTGTGACAGCAATAATAGGTAGTTGTGAGGAATGTTTTTCCCCATAAAGGCTACTAGATTGAAAATGTCACCTGTTAAATTTCATTGCTTCGTTTCATCCGTTGGTGGTTGAATGCAAACCTCAGTCATTATCCAGCAAATGAAATTTAAAGCTCTTTTATATAAACACAATTATGAACATGCGTGCTTGAGTGAGCAGAAGGGGAACACGATCTCCCTGACCGTCTCTGCAAATGTCTCTTGGACACATGGTGGCACAAAACATAAAAATTATTGTGGCGAGCTCAGGTTCCGAGTTGCGGAAGAACTCAGACACAGATTTCTGCCAGCCTATTCTGCTATTCAATTGCAGACAGAGCCACTTCATTAAACACACCCAGAAAACACACGAACAAAGGGAAGTCTTCAATGACACACACAACCTCAACCTCGCTTATGGTGTCCAGGTGCAAACAATAATTAAAACAGTAATTAAACACATTAACGACCAGAACTCAATAAATAGAACATTAACATTGAAAGTCACAAAGGAGAACATTTAAAACAAATAAAAACAGGGTTAACACAAACCTGAACCCACAGAACACACTGCTACAAAGCATGCTGGGAATTTCCCACTCTGACCCTCCCCAACACGCTACAATATAATATATTTGACTCAGAAGAAAAGGGTAACAACAGGGGTTATTTCCTCTTCTGCTGTTATGAAACGTGAAGGTGTCTTAAACTAGATTTAAACTCGACTAATAACTTCAAAGTCAATGATTGACCATTGAACCTGTGGGTTCCTCTAAAAAAGAAACAATTAAAAACTGCTCTTGACATTAGGGTTGTAATGTGTCACAGTTCAGACATCATCAGTCTGCTATTTGGCTTCTTCTTTTATTGTGTTTAATCTCTTACTTATTTTGGCAGAAGGTTTAATAAAGGGCTTCAAGAGGCTACACGAAAATGCCATTAGCATCACTTCCAAAACAGGAAATTTCTATCACATACCCGCTAAATACGATATGCATGACCACACAATTATTCAGCTTGCTAACAGCAAGGTTAAAACCCCTGAATCTTTGCTGCATAAATTAGTTTTTGTTTCAGTTTTATGAACGGGGGCTATATGCTGAAAGTTCTTTGAGACATGACACAGCTCATGCCTGACGTAGCTACCAAGAAGGAACAACTCCGTAAATGTTTGTTCTTTTACTCTTGCTTTAAAAGAGGTTGAAATAGAGCGATTATTGTACTCAGGACACAAGTGTGTGGGTCTTACCTGCCCGTGTATCAGCCTGTGGCGATGGAAGCCCCACAACAACTATATCAAAAAATGACATAACGTTACGATAATTGGAGCAACCTGGAGGACGTGCATACAAATCACAGCAACTTAGTAACAGATTAGGGTTCCAAGGCCATGTTTATGCACCCGTGGCTCTGAGGTTCAAATGCCAACCAATATAACCAACAATCTGAGCTGCCTTTGCATGATTTCTATTGCATTCATTAAAAACTGTTTTTTTTATTCATACTTTTCACTTTTCTTTTCAAGGGAGGGTTCTACATTAGAATTTCTTATTAAAGTCAGTCTGACACTTCCAACTGTGAGCCCAGAAACTGCCTGGTAGAAGAGAAATTAAGGCCATCTGCAAAAAACAAAACAAACCCACAAATTACAGAAACCCAAAATTGATTTGTCTCCATTTGTAATGCAACAAATGTGCAGTTCCTTCTGCTCGTCTCAGATTTCCCACTTTGATGAAACCCAGTTTATTTATTACAACTGTTCTTCAAAACGGTGCCGCGTTGTGAAGCTGGGTGTACAGAAAAACAAATGTACCGTGTTTTCTTCTAAACAACTGAAAACTTTCATGTCCAACATCCCCTAATATAGACAGGAGTTGAGTGTGAGCCAAAGCTATCAGGTTGAATCATAATGAGGCATTACGGAAAGGCTGAAAGGCTTAATTAGATTCGCCTAGTGCCAAAACAACTGACTTAAAAAAAAAAAAAAAACAAGGAAAAGAGCTTGTATTCTGACAGTCACCATTCCCACCACTGAAAAATACAAAATCCTCCGTTTGTGTCCGGTCAATGAACGTGTCTGCAGCGTGGAGCCAAACCGAGCCAATTGCTTTAGGTACAAATGGTTTAGACTCCCTGTAAAGTATCCACAATCAGCAATATAGGGGACTGATGTGGCTGGATGGCCTCTCAGTGATTACAATAACTCCTCACTTTTCGACATTTACGGTCGCAACAGAAGAAAACCTCTATCCTATCGAAATGTGGCTAATAAACATGGAATAAGTGCCATTCACTGAGGACTGTGTGGGGAAAAATTGGTTTTGTGACAGCAATAATAGGTAGTTGTGAGGAATGTTTTTCCCCATAAAGGCTAATAGATTGAAAATGTCACCTGTTAAATTTCATTGCTTCGTTTCATCCGTTGGTGGTTGAATGCAAACCTCAGTCATTATCCAGCAAATGAAATTAAAAGCTCTTTTATATAAGCACAATTATGAACATGCGTGCTTGAGTGAGCAGAAGGGGAACACGATCTCTTAAAGATGAAGACCCTGAGTGAGAATAACAGCGCCCTGACTGTCTCTGCAAATGTCTCTAGGACACATGGTGGCACAAAACATAAAAATTATTGTGGCGAGCTCAGGTTCCGAGTTGCGGAAGAACTCAGACACAGATTTCTGCCAGCCTATTCTGCTATTTAATTGCAGACAGAGCCACTTCATTAAACAAACCCAGAAAACACACGAACAAAGGGAAGTCTTCAATGACACACACAACCTCGCTTATGGTGTCCAGGTGCAAACAATAATTAAAACAGTAATTAAACACATTAACGACCAGAACTCAATAAATAGAACATTAACATTGAAAGTCACAAAGGAGAACATTTAAAACAAATAAAAACAGGGTTAACACAAACCTGAACCCACAGAACACACTGCTACAAAGCATGCTGGGAATTTCCCACTCTGACCCTCCCCAACACGCTACAATATAATATATTTGACTCAGAAGAAAAGGGTAACAACAGGGGTTATTTCCTCTTCTGCTGTTATGAAATGTGAAGGTGTTTTAAACTAGATTTAAACTCGACTAATAACTTCAAAGTCAATGATTGACCACTGAAGCTGTGGGTTCCTCTAAAAAAGAAACAATTAAAAACTGCTCTTGACATTAGGGTTGTAAGTGTGTCACAGTTCAGACATCATCACTCTGCTATTTGGCTTCTTCTTTTATTGTGTTTCATCTCTTACTTATTTTGGCAGAAGGTTTAATAAAGGGCTTCAGTTCTGTCCAGAGAAAAGTCAGAATTTAAGTCCCAGCTTTTCAAAGATGCACTAGATCAAATAAAGGCCAAAAAATTAAATATTAATCATTTTTGATTCAAATAAAAAGACCTCGTCTGTCAAGATAGGACACTTACAGCAGAAGGCGCCAAGTAAATTTGCTATCATGAAGTAACATTGTTATCTGTGACATTGTTCACGTTTTGAGGATCTACTTAAAGTCAGGAGTGAAAGTCACAATGAATGAAACGAGCTCTAAAGGCTGCAAAATGAGAACAGCAGGAGGTGTGAAGGAGCACTCAACTCTCCTCTCTGTACTTCAGGGGAAGGTGGAGGAACTCTCCTACAATGACAGAAACTTGCAGGAGACTTTGAGGAAACAAGATATACATTAATGTCACGTTTATCCTTAATATGCACCACAGATTTGTATGAAACGGCACAAACAGGGATTCCTCTCTTCACAGAAGCACATTAAACCGCTGACTGAAGACAGCTGCAAACTTATTTCCCATCCAATTAATATGCTGATCACACATGGACTTATTTATCCTAGTTGGACGAAGAACAAACTCCCAAGTCGACACTTATTTAATTGTTTCTCCATCTGGTAGACGTGGAGAGGAGAGTGGAGCCCGGCCCCTGCATTAAAATTGCAAATGTCTGTGTTTACATGTGATTTGTATGCACGTCTCACTTTGTGATACACCATTGCGTCAACAGTCATGGTGCTGTGACTGATGAATATGTTGGACTCAATCACAGTTTAGAATGCGGGACGCCGTGACCTTTGGCCTCTGGCTCTTTGTGCTGTGATTGACTTTGTTGTGATGTGCAGCAGTGAGATGATATAGTTTACTATTGAGATGCGTGCACGATCCTCCAGGGGGTCAAAGGTCAGAGAGCGGTCCACGGCAAGGGCTCGTACAGATGCCTCCGGGCTGACCCTCGGAGACAGACCGCTGCGCTCCCACAAAGTATCCGCTACTGTAGCGAAACATTAGAAAGAATCTCAGAAGAAGAATATTTTACAACAATAAATGGACGATGTAAAGAATTATTCTTGATTGACTCATCGTAACATTTAACCACCAACGCTTGTCACATTTTTATTGTCAAAACATTTTAAGGAAACAGGTTGTTTAAAAATTAAAATTTTTTTGTTCATTTGAACAATTCAACGTGTAAAATACAAAAGCCCACTAATAAATTGTAATGGTTCTCAGGCTCAGGCTTACCTTTGAGACACTACCGGTATCACATCAATTACATTATTTTCCAGTGATTTGTAATTTTTTTTTGGGGGGGGGATTTCTGTAAGACAGCCTCACTGAATCATTTATAAGCCTTATGTCTAACACAGGAATGTACCTCTGCTCCACGGCAGATCCCCGCTTCACTGCAGGTGCTCTCACAAATGTGATCTTTACAGCCTGCTGCATCCTGCAGATGATCCTAAAGCCACAGCGAAAAGGAAAACACCTCAAGAGTTTTGCAGGAAATATAGTCATCAGATCTAATTTCAGTCACAATAATGTAGCAGTTTGAGCTGAGAGGAACGAGTCAGTCAGAGCTGCAGCTGGAATGTAAAATAGGATCAAATTCAACACAATCATAGTCAAGACAGTGTATTTGGTGTAAAAGTAGGATATCATGCTATAGCAACTGCATGAGGAATTCCATTCAATTCAGATTAGCAAAAGTAATATAATAACTTGCATTTTGTAAATGAAAATGAGAAAGATTGTTAGACATTGTTTTTGGTTTGAAGTATATTTAAACATTTCATCATTTTCCTGGTGGTGGCGACCAGTTTAAATACTTTTATACTAGTCTGGGTCACTGTTTTCTGTCTTTTATTGGTGATTATTATCTGAATGACAGGAAGACTCCAAAGCCAAAGGCTAATGCAGCCTATTGGCAAAATTAGAAACATGTACAATGATGTTAAGCGTTTTCTTTTTCTCAAACAAATGTGACATCATGGTAACGTTCCGTCACAGTCTTTTCCTTTTCTTCTAAAGACGTAAAAGAAAACAGGACTAATATAAAATTAATCAGAGAAGGACAAGGTTTGTGCCACTTCTTTTTTTAATTTTTGTTTGTTGTAAAATTACAGCATTACATATCCAGTACACAACAACACACTTTTATATTTTAAGGCTCCATCTGCTCGAATTTGTTCAAGTCCTACATTTGGTTGGTTTTGCTTTCCAACCATGGAGGAGTAGGAGGAGTAGGAGCAGCCTGTCTACAACAAAAGACCTCCAATTCACCCAAAAACCAGAGCGTAAAGCAACGAAGAACAAACTGCTACATTTTGTTGTGTCAGATATCCATTTGGCCTTTAACTCAGAAAAGATTTCTACAGAAATGAGCTTGAAGTTGAAATTTGAAGTAGTTTAAAGGAACAAAATAACACCACACTTCTGACCCCAAAGACAGTCAGAGTAAAGCAAACAAGTAACTAGAGCTCAAGCAAGTATCCTTATTTACTGCTGGAACAGCAAAGACATTTATGGTTTTAAAATCATAAAATGCTGTCAAAAATATTTGGAGATGCAACAAAAATGACCTTGAGTCCTTTTGTGCATCAGAACTCTATTCATTCAGAGGGATTTCAATGTCTCATTGTGTAGCAGATGTTGTAGTGAACATACATACATATATATACATATACAGTATATATTATATATACATACATATATATACATATAAAGTATATATATATATATACTTATATATATATGGGGGCCACGCCGCATGAAAGGCACCGCCAAACAGCAGCATGTGGCTCGGATCCAAAGACAGGAGCTGGAAAGTAATCTGATCCCACTTCAGCGAGACGATGGACCCACAGCCTCCTCATGGCATCACAAAAATAACCATTTTCATAGAAGATTTCAGAAACTTATATTTGGCATATACATAGAATTAATGACATAAAACTACACAACCGTCTGGCTGCAGTTAGGCCCTGAAGTTGTTGCACCCTTGAAGAAAAGTTTCCCGCTGCTGAAGGATGTCTCACGTCTCCACTTTTGTCAAGGAAGGCTTATCTCCTTTTCTTGCAAAGTGTATAAAAACAGGTCTCCCCATTATTTTTGTGTGCAACATCATATATTTGTTGGGGTGTGCGCATCCCCAACCAAATTGGTAGCAGCTTCATTATTTTTTTTGCAGCCGTGCAACTTCAACAAGTGAGCTGATTGGAGGGGAGGAGGATATGTCCCCTGCAGTCAAAGGTGGCTTTACATCTCTCTGGGTTATAAATAAAGATGAGCATCAGGCAGAGAAAAACACAACTCTATTGTAACACAATGATTACTTTACATACAGAAGTGAGAACAAAGCGTGAGGGATCATACAATCAGATGAGGATAGGATCACTCACGGGGAGGGTGCTGGAGCCTATGACACTTGCATATGGGCAAAGGGAGAGTACACCCCAGAATGAGTTGGTAGCTCATTGCAGAGCATTTATGAGTTTTGTAGCTTGCTCATGGGTACCTCAGCAAAGTCCTGCTAACCCCTATAACCACTAAACCTTCTAAGTTTTCCCCCAACTGGGGTTTGATCCAGGAACTTTCTGCTTCACACCCAAGCCCCCAATATACTTAGCTAGCACCACCACAGGACCCCCTAAAAAAAAACGAGCAGGCAGGGAGCAGCTGTGCCTCCGGGGTTTAAGAAGGGGGCTCATTAGTGTCCAGATGCACAACAGGTGTGCGGGGCGAGGCGGCTCACGGGCATGATTGCCCGCAGCTGTGACAGTCAAGTTTTGGTGTCGGTCATTTAAACGTGGATCATTTGAACGTAGAATTCTTTGTCATCTCAAAAACACATTTAGGAGCCGGGCATTTTAAGGATGTAAAACCAGTCCAAAAAAATGTTACGATCACCCTAAAAAAGCCTGTCACAGAGATTATGTGTTTATCCAGTGATTTTAAACTGGACACAGGACAAAGGTGGGTCACTGGTCTGATTTGAGCCAAAAACAATGGGCCAGATTCACCAATATGTTCTTAAGAATCTTCTTAGATTCTTTCTTAAGTTGTTATTAAGAAGTTTTTTAAGAAAACCCTACGTCGGATTCATCAACGCGTTCGTAAGCCCCAGAATTGTTTGCAGCTGTGTTCTTAGATTGATGAATGCCATCTGTTCGTAAGTTGAAAGCGCGTGCCAGGTGAGTCTAATTAACATACGATTAGCATAAGTCACCACCCACTAATGCCCATAAAAGGAACTGCAGCAGGACCCTGTAGAGCAGGGGTGGGGAACCTCCGGCCTCCGGGCCGTATACGGCCTATGAGACCATTTCTACCGGCCCGCAACGCAATAAGATTTTTATATTTTATATGTGCACTTATAAAGTGGGACCGTTCGCTAAACTCCGCGAGCTGCGAGTAGCAGCGGTAGCGTATTTTTGCCTTTCGTATTCTGTAATTTCTTTCGTAACAAGAGGAAATATTTTCCCGTTTTCTGAGATAAAACAGACGGTTATGTTACGTCTGAGTCAAGGTCAGGGTCAGTGAACACAGCATGTGATGTACGTAGTGGGCTGGACTGATTGACACGGACGAATAATGCCTAGCGAAACACGCTAAATTCGATGAGTTGAAAGGACAGATGAGTTTGGATAAAATTAATGCTCTTCGTCGGCATTTGGAGGCTCAACAAGCAGCTTTCACACGACCATGTACCGACAGAGAGAATATTACGCGTGCAAGTTTTGTGGTGAGTGAATTAATAGCCACGAAGCTGAAACCTCACGCCGAAGGAGAGTTCGTGAACGCGCCTCGTAGCCGCCGCTGAGGCGCTCACGCCGTACAAAGTAAAATTGTTTCAAAGCGTGAATTTTTTTTCGTGAATAACTATTGAACTAAGACATATATTGTTATGATTCCAGTGGCTAACGGTATGTTTTTATGGTCAAGGAATCTAAATATGTAGTCAAAGTATATGCGGGACTAATATTTATGGTGGAAATCACAATATGCCAGGAATTGTTGCACTTGGCGGAGGTATGCTTTATGCTCCGAGTGCTTTCTAGTTGTAATTATTATTGTCTTTATCTTTCTTTCTTTTTGATTTATTTTCTTGATTATCTTGTTGTATTGCAGTTTTTGTGAGTAGAGGCCTCGAACAGGCCCTTACGGGTCTCTTGCCTCAACTCTGCACCTCTTTTTGTTTTGTATGATCATGAAAACATATTTTACTTGTCATTTTATTCTATTTTCTTTGGTGATTTTATATGCATGTGTGCTAAATAAATAATTCAAACTCAAATGCAGCAATCATGAGACTTAGTAACACAGTGGTTATAGACTCTTTTTTTTTTTTGCATCCCTAGGTATGTGTTCATAATAGTATGGCCCTCGGAGGACTTTATAAAAATTGAAATGGCCCTCGATATGAAAAGGGTTCCCCACCCCTGCTGTAGAGGGAGCAAAAAGCAGCAAAATGCCCAAAGCTTGCCTCTCCACGCCTGATTTCTGACGCCGTGTTGAACAATCAAGAAAGGATGGCTAACACGCTTGATAAAATTGCCTCAACCCTGATGACTATAGCCAACACGCTTAAAGAAATCAACGAGAATGTAAAAAAAAGAATGTAAAAAAAATAAACGTGTAAAAGCTGTGCTCGGATTGTGACAATAATGCATTTTATTCACAAACGGGCAATTAATCGCGCTGGAACGTGAACCGCGTGCCTGCAGTCTGGCCCCATCATTGCGTCAGGACGCACATCCTCACGGGGTTATGGCTCTGTGTCCAAACACATCCAGCGCCCCTTTAACATGCCGATGGTGCGTTCAATGGTGGAGCGACTGCGCGCATGCATCTGATTGAATAAAACTCCTGTGGAGTCTGAGGGTTGGTCAGTGGTGTCAACAACCAGGGAGCCAGGGCATATCCTCGATCCCCTAATAAAATAAATCAAGATAAAATCAAATAAAAAGACAGTTTTGGCATGGTTTCCAATTTGGTTGATTAATGTTAAGTCATTGGCACATTTACGTAAATTCTCCGTAAATCACCAAAAATAGGAAATAAACAAATAAATAAATAAATATGACAGAATTATCATTGCAATATTGAATTTTATTGAACTGCACAAGAAGAAGAAAACAAACCATGCCAACATGTCGGCACTGAAATGTGCGCAAGAGTACTCCTGAGTGTTCGTAGGATTTGTTCTTACCTACGAATAAATCCAGGATAAGAAGAAATTGGTGAATGCCACAATCTTCGTAAACTGTTCGTAAGTGGGACTTAAGAACAAATTTGTTCGTAAGAACGCTTCGTGAATCTGGCCCAATGACCTCACTTTTCCCCTGATTTAAATTTAAGAAGTCCTTAGTGTCCTTTAGGCAGTATAGTAGAGGTGCATCCCTTCTGAAGACAATAAAAACAATAAAACACAGGCATAATGTACCATCTACACCATAATATGGAGATCCTACAACAATACAGAGGCAACACATTCTATTCTGTGCTGCCAGGATTTTACACGTGCACTTGAAGCATGTAGAGCCACTAAAAGAAAATGGGTACACCGGTATTGTCTTCCTGTTTTCGCATGTAACCTCAATAAAACCTATTTTCAAAGCGGTGTCACATTTCTGGGACAGTCGTTGGAGCTATTGTGGGACATGCTGCGCGGGACAAGAACCACACTGAATTATTAATTATCCGATGTGGGCATGCTTATGAATTATTAAACTTGACACACGTTGTGCTTTTTTCTCTGCTACAGTAAATAAAAAAGGTGCTGGCACCTTGATTTTTCGCACTTTCAGTTAGCACAGTTTATATTCGTCCTGTGAACAAAATAGAGGCGGCTCATTGAAGTGCACCCAAAAGGACAATAATTAAAATTTCTATCAAGAAAAAGTGTGTTGAGGCAACAATACAAGATCACGTCTGCAAACATTGCTCAACAACGCTCCCCGATCATTTAAATCACATGTGTCTCCTGTTATGGAGGCTCCTCTGACCCATCCTTCTGACCCATATTTTATCTGTCAGATTTGAGGTCTCTGAACACGAGTTATTGGACCATAAAAGCAAATCTTGACAACAAATTGAGGTGTTGGATTTTGTGACGGGAGGGCAGACCTCAGAGCAGCTGATGGTCTGTTTATGGCTGACTGGCTGCATCTATTACCTTCATTCATCCGCGCGGCTGAAAAAAAAAATGGCTAGAGTGAGCTGTCCCGTGTGTCACTTTAACCTGATGTGTTGTGGCTAGTTTATGACTATAAACATTAAAATTCATCCTCTTCTACCTCGAACCAGCCAAGATTTCTCCCCACAGTCCTTGGCTGATCTACCCATTGCACGTATTCCGGAAGTGACTGGATTCTTTTTGACCAGATATTATTTTTTAAGATGTACATATATATATATATATACAGTATATATATACTGTATATAAAATATTAAATTCAGGTTTGGGTTTCATCGTCTTGCTTGACTGTTATATTCGATATTCAAGGTCATGTGATACGGGCCAGCGACAGGGTCACTGTTTCCAGTTGTCTCCCAGTTCTCCGCAGCGAAGCACATGACAACGTGAAGGTTGGATCTAAAATAGGAATTTATCATGTGTGCAAGTTGGTCTGACAGCGTCTCTTGGAAAGACAACAGTGGTTCTCCGTTATCTGCCCTGGGCTCTTATGTAAATCATACATGGCTCAAAGATTCCCATTTTAATGTTCCATTTAATTGCCACTCGGTCCAAACATGGAGAGAAGCCAGCCCGAACCCACATTGCACCTAAACTAAAACTAGTTCTCAAGTAAATTAGCACCAGTTGTGTCCCTTTTGACTAAAAACACACCACAAGAAGGATTACTTTGTGCTTAAGATATTTAGATACTGATGTTTTCTCCCAAATTGCACGTTATAGCTGTGGGTTATGATCAGAATGTGGTGATTTGCAGCAGGTTGCCGGGCAAACATTCGAAAGCTGCTTTTCCTAGTCGACTCGTATCGCGTAACAAGCAGCTCCAGGTAACCGAAGAGGCTCCCCTACGATCAGTAATCCCCTCACCAATCCACTGCAAGGGCCACGTGGGAGAGAAATCCAGATCAACGACGCTGTGTACGTGCATGCAAAAAAGTGAGACATTTTCATAGGATTAACATTCATTATAAGCAGCAACGCAGCATCTGCATTTTAAACAGCTCCCTGGCAAATGCCACTGTTCACCCCGGTTGTAATAGGGGATCTGCTTTTAATAATCTCCTGAATAGTGAAGGATTAGAATATTATTACTGCATGTCTCAAAATATCCTCCATTACACAACTTCAGCAACCTTCCTTGATGACCCCAATCAATTAGAGGGAACCGGGTCCAGGGGCCTTCCTTGACTTCAGGGGAACTCTGCTAAAAACAGTTTTGATGGATGACCTTAAATTTAGACATTCACTGGCTGCTTGTTGAATTAACATCACGCTCTTCTGAGAGATGGAATCGCTCTTTTGGTTCTAACAATATTTACCAGTTCAAAAATTAAATTAGTTGAAGGTTGCTCAGATAATTCTACATTACAGAAATAAATCTGTTCCACTCATTAGTGGAACAGATTTATTACGCTAATCAGCGAACAGAGATGGGTTTTTAAGAACGAAACTGCCATTACTGATGCAGTTTATCTTCACAAGAATAATAAAATACATAATTAATGGCAGTTTATTAAATTGGGTGGTGGTAGTTCAGTCTGTTGCAATTGGGCTGAGATGTGGAGGGCTCTTGGTTCAAGCCCCTCGACAGGCGAAACATGGGAGGTGTTCTAAAAGTAGGGGAAGGTGCCAGAACACCTTAAGAGCACTGCCGAGGTTACCTTGAACAATTGGTAACCAACCCACAAATGCACACACATGGCCCTGCAATGAACTTGGGACTCATCTGGGGGTGACCCCCTGCCTTCGCCCGTTGTGTCACCTCCCCGTGACACCGAAAGGGATAAAGTGGCTCAGAAGATAAGAAAAGGCAAGATGAGAGACAATAATGAAGTGTTGGTTTGAGAAGTCAAAAAAAGAAAGTCCTTCTGCAGCATTTTTGGAACCAGCATTTTGAACTGATCTTAAAGGACTCTATGAAGAGTAAGACTCTTTGAGTCAGTCTCACACCACAGCTCTCTCATGCTAAAAAATGCTTTTTTACTAACAATTCAGAGTTTGCTTTGTTTTTTTTTCCTTGACCTTGAAACCCATGGATGATGTTTTTGCAGAACTCCATGCAAAGAGCGTAGAGACACCACTCGTTCTTCGCTAGCCTCGCACATCGTTAGCTTCTCATCCGCCTCCTTTCAAGAGGCACATCTTCAGTCTGCATATTGTTGTACCGGCTCGTTTTGCCTTTGCCAAAAGACTCTGTAGAAGATCCTCCAGCATGTGACAATCGGAGTGTGTTGCCAAGAGTGGGAGGATTGTGTCAATAATGACTTTCAACAAACAAATTGCTGGCCGGTGCAGCGTCTCAAGAACGGCATATTGCTGAATGTGCCCACACTCGTCCCCCTCCGAATCACCTGATATGAACTAAAACAGGCTCAGAGATCATGAGAGATTATTTACAAGTCCAAGGTTTTTGTTTTAGCACCTAGTCAGGGGAAAATAAATGAGATATCACTCTAGAAACATTTCATATTATTCAAGGTAGTTTTCTCTGTCTCTGTCTCTGTTTTCTCTGTCAACTGGACTGGGTTTCTTCTCTTGAAGAAACCCAGTCCAGTTGACAGAGAAAACTACCTTGGATACAATGACCTGGATGACTGAGAATTTACACAGACATTTCATATTATTGAGATTTTATGGTGCAGTTTTTGAAATCAGGGATTGCTGATTATTTAATCTATTATATTTATCATCTTCAGGTTCCAGTGCAAGTTGTTGGTTTCATATTTACTCACTAATTATTGTGTTAAAATAAGTGCAACGATGATCAAAGTGAGACATCGATAAGCTTCAGTTTATTCCAGTTGTTACCCTGATGATGACGTGCCTGTTGATCACAACAAATCAGAATAGTCCTCATGATGCCAACGGCCAGAGATTTGATGTTGTAAATTAATTAATTCTGACCTTAAACAGCCACCTTAAAGTTGAATTTGGCTCAACAGCAGTGTGTCTTTGGCAGACAGGTGCCATGACCCACATGACTTCCTTCTCTTCGTACCATCATCTGCAGAGGTGAGCCACATAAAAGAGGGTTTCCATCCATGCAGGGAGGGAAAAGGAGAAAAAGAACAGGAGTGGAAGGGGCAAAAAATGAATGATGAGTTCAATCACATGCAACACACTCACCTTCAAAGTGGGACATGCTCTAGTTTAAGGCTGATGCTCTCTGATGGCCGTTTAAGGTGCATTTACAATCATACTACTATAAAGGCTTTGCCACTGTGGAACATGAACACTTTTAATGGCGACACAAGCACACTTTTATTTAAAGGTAAGTCCTCTTCCTACTGCACTAAAACTCCTTCATTTTAACTCACTTACATGGTCATTGTTACACGTTTAAGAACAACACACAACCATAATCTGATTTAATAAATACATTCTCATGGTGTCACTTCCCAGCCCGCTGTCATTGGTTCATGGCTACAAGAGGCTTCTTTAAATTATTGACCTCTTCTCTATCTTTCTTAAAATATTGTGGAATCATTTAAGTGCACCACATAGCGGTTATCACTTTTCAGCGTTCTCAGCACAGTCGGGCGCCCAAATCCAACCTTGGTGCTAAACATTTTAGTAAAGGGCCACCAGCCATGCATCAGCATCGTGTGCCTTTGTTGCTGCTGGAGCGGTAGATTCTGATATAACATGAGTGGGTTCTGCTCATCTGCACGAACAAAACCGGCAGAATGGGGATTTAAGTGGTACGAGCGATGACCCAAGTTGGACCTGTAATACAAACAACATCCATGCAGTGTTTTAATATTTAATATTCCCATGAAGGAAAGAGGCTTTATTTAGTTTTGATAAAAATTAAGCCTTATGATTAGGGGTGAATTAGAATGAGTCCGGAATCAATGTTTTGCAGTGGCGCACGCACACACACACACGCACACACACACACACACACACACAAGCACACAAATTGTATTTTAAAAAGAAAAACCAGAAGCAATACATTTAGCACAAAATGTAGGGTCCATCCATCATAGAAAAGAGAGAGCTCTGGATATGATCACATCTCAGGGCTGTTGTGACAGACGGGGGCTTTCCAAGTTCAAGTAAGTGAGCATATGGTTCCGAGTGGATGGTTACGCCCCGATGGAAAACATGCAATAACAACCAGCAGTAGTGATGTTAGAACAGAAGATGGTTAGGAGGCATGCCGCCAAGTGAGGCTGAGCTCCGCACACAAAGTAAGAACTGCTCGACAATCAGACACTGAACAAAGGAGAAGACTGTGGGTGACAACACACACACACACACACACACACACACACACATATATATATGCCAAAGTAACTTACAGTGAGAAACACAATCAAGCTTTTGAGACCAATGTGTCTGTAGTGATGGCTTTGCCAGACGACGCTCACGTGCAGAAGGCAAGACCAGACAAGTAAGGGAGCCAGTGGAGCTCGATCGGCAGTAGGGGGACGTGGGTCGAAGGCCAGATTCCCTGCCACACTACAGACCATCTTAAAATTCTTCTTCTGACCTACAAAGTCCTCAGAGGCCTAGCTCCATCCTACCTGGAGGAGCTAGTGACACCTTATCATCCAAATAGACCGCTCAGCTCTCAGAATGCTGCTCTACTTGCGGTTCCCAGAGTCTCTAGAAGTAGAATGGGGCCAGCTCCCTGTCCAGGTACTGGCTGACTCCATCACTACCTGTACGATCAGACTTAAAACCTTCCTCTTTGAAAAAGCTTAGTGTTACTAATTCTGCAGTTCCAGTTACTATCATAGGCAGACAAACTATCATACTTAGGGGGTCGTCTAATCATTAGGTTAACATCTTAGCTATGCTGCTATAGGCTGAGGCTGCCGGGGGGTTTATGTACCCCGGTCCTACAAGGTGGCAGTGATTAAACCTTTGCTTAAAAAAGATGACTGAATCCTGATTTTTTTTCTAGCAAATAATAGGCTTGTATCCAACCTTCCTTTTACCTCTAAAATTCTTGAGAAGCTGATGGTGACTCAGTTACTGGAGCACCTGCAGAGGAACAGCCTGTTTGAGATGTTTCATTCAGGTCGAAGTAATGCTGCTATTGGCCGAGGCTGCTGGGGTCCAGAAACATGATCACCTGACAGGCCTCTCCTCTCCTCTCCTCTCCTCTCCTCTCCTCTCCTCTCCTCTCCTCTCTCTCCTCTCCTCTCCTCTCCTCTCCTCTCCTCTCCTCTCCTCTCCTCTCCTCTCCTCTCCTCCTCTCCTCTCCTCACCAAGTAGATCATTGATGATATTATTTCTTGTGTACTTTCTCAGCTTCTCCCTTTCCCTCTCGGCTTTCAATCACCCAATGAATTTTGTCCTTGCGTCGCTCCGTCTCAGAATTGTATCATTTCTTCTAAGTCACGGAGCTCATTAGAGCACAGTCACTTTTCTCCAAACTTACTGGATTTTGTGCAACTGCTAAAGGAACAGAACCCTCAAGGGCAGCAGAAACAAGACAACTCTAAAGGCATCATCGTCCTTTATCTTCAGGATCACTAAGAGTCCTTGGGATTGTTCTCACTGATTGGTGCTCTATTGAACAAATGTGGCCTTGTGGATGTAGGTGTATGGCAAAAGTGTTACTTTTGCAGTTGTTGGTTGAATGAACACGTTAAAGATTATCAGAATGACAGTGGAACATTCTTTTAACACTCTTTTCTCAGGGCTACAATGTGTTTATGTGTGCAAGAAACATAGGAAGGTGTGTGTATATACGTGTCTGTGAATTATGATATCCACAAAATTGAGTAGACCGTATCTAATCACTCAAAATACAGTTTACTTCTCGGCTAAAGTCTTTATTCTTAAAAGTAACCTTGCACTGTCTTGCTGTATAGGCATAAAATTAGGTTGTAAGAGTAATAGCAATAATAAATGAGAATAACTTGGCATTTTGCCATTTGGACATTATATTTTAATGTACTCAGAAGTGGACAAGAATGTGCTTGAACATGTCATTAAAGTCAGTAATTTAATTGAAAACAGCCTGGTGGTATTGCCCTCAGGTAAGATATAGCTGCCATTTAATAACAACATTAAATTATTTGCATTAATGAATCATTATTGGTCTCCACATCAGCAAGATGTGGCCCAGGGTTTCGCTGGATTAAGCCTCCATTCCTCTCTTGTCTCTTGCATGAAGTAACGTGACACCTTTCTCAAATGTAGATGCTCAATCCAGATGGTGCAGCAGCATCTGGACTCTTGTTATTGACGAGATTCCAGCAAATGCAATAGTTGACCACAGAAAACATACAGGGACGCAGAGCAGGACGACCTCACCCTCAGCCATGATGATCATATGCCCACAGATACCATCAGAGCTCACTTTCCTCGGTCAAACATCAAGAACATCCTCTCCTCTCCTCTCCTCTCTCTCCTCTCCTCTCTCTCCTCTCCTCTCCTCTCCTCTCCTCTCCTCTCCTCTCCTCGTCTCTCTTCTCCTCTCCTCTCCTTTCATCTCCCCTCCCATCCTCTCCTCTCCCCTCTCCTCTCCTCTTCCATAGTCAATATTTAATGTGATTATCTTTTCTTCTGCCCTGGGATGAAATTATCTCTGTGTACCTTGGTGCAGGTGTGGCTGGCTCCAGACATATTTGATCTTGTCCTCTTGTCTTCCTCCTCATTCTGCTCCCCTCTCCTCCTTTACCTGGTCCATTGCCATCAACAACAATGACAGTGCCTCGAAAAGATGCAAAAAAAACAAAAAAAAGATCTGAAATAATATAGACAAATCAAATTAAGAAATCATGACTATAACTTAAGGTACAATTCATCTTCTAGGGGATATCAGACATTCTCTTGGCCTGCTAAAGACACCTTTATTTACAGCTTTCAAGGTAAATGATCTGCGGTGACGTATGTGAGGCTTGCCCATACATATGCATCGGCCTGGTCAATATTCAGTTCAATAGCTGCTCTTCACAGAGCCCCACACTCTGGTGTTGTGACTCGTACCTCTACTTTAAGGAACAGAAGTTGTAGCATAACTTTGCATTCCATTTCAATCGATTCAATTGGTACAACACATGTGTACATGCCCCGCAGGGTCAAACCTCAACATCTCAGTATATCAAAGACCCAACAGGAAGGACAGAGTGAGCCACCAAAGGGGGTGTCGCATCCAAATGATAGAACCAAATAAAGGTGTGTAGTGATCACTGGTTGTAGACTAGATATCACTTACAGATGCACCATTAGATACATGAGGTCGCCATGGGACCAGACCTAGAACATGCCCTGCTCTGAGAGACACAACCTGAGCATTGCACCACAGCAACAGAGAGTAAGACAGTCTCAACAGGGGCAGAGTATGAGTCCCTCCCTGGTTGTTTATGTAGAAAACCAATGTTTCCTTGTCTGTTCTGATCAGAACACAACGAACGGTTTCAGAGCCAAAATGGCTGCTAACAGTTATAGTAAATAGATCACGTATGGGGTGTCGGGCCCGCTGATACGGGCCGTCCGCTCCCTGTACGATCGGTGTCAGAGTTTGTTCTGCATTGCTGGCAGTAAGTCGAACTTGTTTCCAGTGAGGGTTGGTCTCTCGCCAGGGCTCCCTTTGTCACCGATTCTGTTCATAATTTTTACGGACAGATTTTCTAGGTGCAGTCATGGTGTTGAGGGGGTCCGGTTTGGTGACCTCAGGATCGGGTCTCTGCTTTTTGCAGATGATGTGGTCCTGTTGGCGTCATCGCCCTGTGACCTCCAACTATCACTGGATCGGTTCGCTGCCACATGTGAAGCGGCTGGGATGAAAATCAGCACCTCCAAATCCGAGGCCATGGTTCTCAACCAGAAAAAGGTGGAGTGCCTTCTCCAGGTCAAGGAGGAGATCCTGCCCCAAGTGGAGGAGTACCTCCGGGTCTTGTTCACGAGTGAGGGAAGTATGGAGCAGGAGATCGACAGGCGGCCTGTGCCTGGTAGATTATTTTCCAGTTGTGAGGCAGAGAACACTTAATGCTTGGATGGAGAACCATCAACACCATGATCATGGGGCAGGTCCAAATAAGCAGACGGGGTCCAAAACCTGTGGTGCAGCTAGACAGAGGTTTGTTCCCTGTTGAAATGACTTTTGTAGCACAGTATAGGAACATCGGCCGTTTGTTCTTAGCTGTTGTCAGTTCAGAAGGGAGGAAAAATATTATGAACCACAATGGTTACTTTGCAACTGTGCCACGGCACAGCAAGAGAAAGAACGTACTGGTGTACTGGTCCAACAGAACTCTTACTGCTCCTATTCCAATAAACCATGCATGTCCAAGCTGATGTCTAGCAGGTCATCGTGCTCACAGCAGCCAGGTAGCTAACAGGATTAGTGGTTAGTTGGACTGTAAAGCATGTCTTTTACTGTGATTAAACCCAACATTATATAGCCAGAGTGCCAGTGCAGCAGCCAGGTTCTAGCTTTAAACAATAGATGCATCTCAATGTTCTTTGGCTCTGCTCACCTGGAGGAAAGTAAAAATGTTAAAAATAACTGATTGCATCCTCTCCTACGACCCATGAGTCTATCCTTTAATTTCTTCCATATTTCTTTGTGCGCCTTGCATTTATTTAAGTAGAAGAAAACATAGATACACACAAACCTATTATAAATATAAATACACACACACACAGTATATATTATATGATGATCGCAGTGTGATGTGTATCCCCCCGACAACAACAAAGCCGACTGTGGGTGTTAGATCTCTGCAGGGTAGGCCTCTTTTGCATGCTGACAGTTTGTTGGTTTTTTTGGTGACATCCATGTTGGGCAGATTATTCTCAACCATTTCCCTTAAATTTAACCTTCAAATTCAGAGTCTTGTGAGGCAGAGACGGTTGAGTTTATCTGCTAAAAGCCTGGGGCGGAATGTGTCAGCGGTGGCAGGCCGACGGGTGACGGAGCAGACATGTAGGATATCTTAGCAGATCGAAACCTGCCAAAAATAACATAATAGCGACATAAGCTGACTTACTAATAATGACTTGGCTTCATGACATATGACATATTTCTACCGTGTTTGTCACGTCGTGTGTGTCATTTTGCAGAAACAGTCAGATATAGACAGCAGAGCAGCTAAGGATGTCTGATCCCAGACCTTGCTGAGCACTCTGACGGCGTCGGAGAAAAAGGTGATCGGTCAGCTAAGAAATTCTTAACTATAACCCTCTCAGCTATTGTACTGGCACTTAAGAAGATTATTCCCATCCAGGCCTGTGCATGACTCGCTTATTCTGTCATATCATCTGAGGATTATCCTGATCTGCTTTCGGAAGATGTACTTTTTAAGTTGCTGGAACATGCAAAATCTAATTTTTTGCAGATGTTTCACAATGAAGTCAGAGGCCCTTAAACATAAACCCCGGGTTAAATGCATTATTGTTTTTAGTTGATGTTTAATGGTTATGTTTAATCCATTCATCATTCAGTTCTGTTCTGTGCTAACAATGACATTTGGAAAATATTCTTAGCCTGCGGGACCTTGTCAAGTGTCACCTTTTGCAAAAAACAGCACATACAAATATAGAGTGTGACAAAATGCAATTTTTTTTAGGAAGGACTGGACTATTGCACTTAGTTAGGAGGGGTTGGAGTTTGCATGTTCTCCTGTTGGCCATCTGGGTGGTTTGTTTGTTTGCTTGTTCATTTATGCAGGTTAACACTGATTGGCTGCTTAGGATACTAAAAAGGATAGGATACCTATAAATCTTTTGCTCTGTGAACCTTTTTAGCAGAGATATAGAGAAACCTGTCAGATCACCTTAGGCAAGCGAAGCAGCCAAGAGAAGTGAAAAAGGTGGGTTTTTTTGAGCGGGGATGTTTTTAAGCTCCTGTTCACTAGTGTATTTTCGGCAACAGCATCTGACATTAAAGTGGATCTCTTAGAATTAAAGAGCAAAAAATAATGGGTTCATGGTGGTAGGCAGGCTAGACATTTATGTAAGATGAGATATGGCTCCTGAACCACATTGTTCACAGTTAACAACAACAATAATAATAATAATAATAATGCATTTTGTTTATAAGCGCTTTTCACAAAACTCAGGGACACTGTGCAACAAACAGATAACTAGTTAAACAGTTGAGTCAGGCAACGCCCACATTTGAATAATGAAAACAGATTGAATTATTTGGGACATCTGATTATAAATCTGAATAAATTAATAAATACATTTAGCAATTTAAATTGTGATGAGTCATGTGTTTCTCAGATGATTCAATTGTTTTTTGAAAAGGCTGAGAACACCCTTGCAATCTAATTGTTTGAGTTAAATGATTGGTTGTGAACACATCATGTATTTTCTTTGTTCTGTTAATACTTGATCGTGTATACTTGCTGCTCGTCTAGGTGTCAGCTAATAAGGATGTATAATGTAAATATACAATTACAGTAGTTAGTCTGCTACTCTGTGAGCGGTGCACACCCTTGGCAGAAGAATCACCTGTTTAAAACCTGTTCAAAACAACAACGTCCTCCTCCTGCCGATTAACTGGCTGTTCCGATTATTTAAGGTATGAATTACTTGAAATTCCAGTAGGTGTAGCTTAAAACGCCTCTCACTGGCTGTGTATTATCACCACATTTGCGGTGATATTACACATTTTAAAATTCACAACACAGATTGTTTGCATGCAGGATATTGTAGTTTGACCACAGGCTAGCTATTGCATTTGTAAAGCTATTTATCTATAGTATACCTGCACAGACAAAGGAGTTGAGATGTTCGTGTATCGTAACCTAAGTCTGTTTTTAATTTTGCTGCTGGACGGATCATGTACGGTGCCTGACTGGTGTAGCCTTTGCTGTTTATATCCCTTTTCAAACTGATCTTACAGAATCAATCTGAACTAAATTGTTTTTGCCATCGAGAAAATTTTGCACAGTGATGATCAGCCGAATGGATAGCGCATGAGTGCATGAGAACAGGAAGTAAGCTTTACACTAAGGACTAACTTAACATGGGCAATTGTTAAAAAAGTATATCACTAATGGAAGTTATGAGGCATTTAACTTATACTCCTTGTCTTTGCTGGCTCACCTAAGAAGCCACTAGTTGTGCTCCTTTTCTAGCCTTTATCAGGATGGGGGGACTCGCTGAAACTGACAGTGATCATTGCAGGTGGGCTCCTTTTACTAGATGAACTTCCAGAACTCCCAGTTTCACAGAGATGACACAACACAAATCCTAAAGCTCTCATTCCACTAGTCCTGCTTTATTTTATGCATCCATCATGAAAAAAAATCATCTTTCAACAATAAAGCTCCACAGTTTGATGGATTGTTCTGCACACATGTATTTAACAAACTGTGTAGCCTTTTAGATGCCTTTAGTAACTTCCGTGACATGTTGGAATTTAGCTTATACAACCAAAAAAAATGAATTTACGATTGGTTATTTACTGGTCACAAGAAAGCAAAATAATTTGTGTCAGATGCAGTCATGTGTGATAACACAAATCAAACGACTGAGAATTACTTTCAGATGGGCTTGAAGCACAGTGTAAAGGCCATGTTTTGCCACAATGGACGTCTCTGACATAATGCTCCTGAGAACAGGAACTTTCTGGCCACCAGAGGTCCATAGTTGGTATTGAGTTGGTGTAAATTCAAGTGCTGTTTTGTTGTCGTAAGTATTTATGACTTTAAATGTGAAAGACTAATTGGAATTTGTATTAATCGAGCTTCACGGACTTGAACTGGATATCAATACTACCTACTGGTCACTAATGGCTTCCATTTCCTTGCTCATTGTATTGTCACGAGGGTTGACAAATGGCCCTCACATATTTATTGGTAAATCTCACTCATATCACTCTGTGTGGTAAACATATGACATGCCAACAGATGGATTTCTTTATTTTACATGCTATCAGCATATGTGATAGCGTTTTCATGGGAGCTCCACAAGGGGATTTCACCGTGCGATTGTTTGTGACTGTTGCAGACGTCTGTCACTGCTAAGGTGAGAGTTTGTCCTTGCACATCACTGCGGAGGAGCGGAGCTCCAACGTTGCCCTTGATGTCGCGCTGCGACGTGTTGTTCAAAGATCTGTCTGCAGTGGCTGAGAGGAGGGCGTTGCCGTGATGGGTGCTTCACCAAAAACATTGAAAATGCTATCCCACATGTTCTCCGTTCAGGTTTTTTCTGCTATGTAAGGGTTGTTTTTTTTTTTAGCCCTTTTTTCTGTGAACACGGCAAAGCGTCTCCTCGGACACACAAAAGAGCACTAATTGAAACAACTGTCCCAAATGCACGCCGAGTGAAATGGCCTACAGCCTGTGCTGCTGGTAAAAGCTTGGACTTGGGAAGCTCAGAAAACGTCAGAACTTTCAGGCAAGATAAACAAAAGAACGATTGGAGAGTGTGTCCGGCAGCAACAGCTCTAAATTGTTGATGGTTTTCACTGAAGGAAATTAAGGACTCAGATTGCAATGAAAGTATAAGTAACGCACAATGACAGTATTTTTGCATGGATCAAGCTTGTGACTGCAAGTGTCATTAATTCCTCTATCTCTCTCTCTCTCTCTCTCTCTCTCTCTCTCTCTCTCTCTCTGTCTGCCTCTCTCTCCTTGTCCAGCTATTGGCTGTTCAGTGACCCCACGGACCCCTTCAGTTCTCATTCTCATGCATGATGTTTGTGTCTCTCCCTCTCCTCATTGTGTCCCATCCTTTGTTTCTGTTCCTCCTCTACCTGACCGGCCATGAGCAGATGTGCGCCGTTTCCTTGCTCATAGCAACAGTGTTCCTGGTCTTCCTGGAGCTAAAATGACTCGGTTGCTACAGTAGTATGGGCGGTCTCTGACAATTGGCTCATATTAAAACGAGATAAAAGAGAGAGCATAATCTTGTCAGCACATTACTGCGCTAGTGTAATGATGTTTTATCATCATATAATCCATAGCAGAATGTCTCATCTGTGGTGATTAGGAGTTATTGGAGAAATTCTCTCCGTGTGTTTGTTTAGCTTTTTATTTTTCTGCTTTAGCTTTAATTTAGTACTGAACAAAGAGACTGACAAGTCGCTACGCAGAGGGTTCTTAGGGAATGTTGTATATAGACACTCAGACTCTGACATCATCTGTATTTGCCATAGCTGATATTTCACTATAGCATCATTGAAAGCTAGTTACCACAGCCACAAAGACTGATAATGAATGCTTTGGTCTTTTTAATGAGCCTGGCAAACCATCGAAATCCAACTGGAACACAAATGGATGAACACAGAAGCTAATATCATCCAAAGAATCTATTTTCGACCCGCTGTGAAGCTGTTTACCTTACGATTCAGAGCAACGTTTCCAGGTGGGAAGCACTCAAAATAAAGCCTAGTTCAACTGTAATGAGCAATTTCATCACTGAACTGCACTGTACTGCTGCACTGCTGCTGCAGGCTGAGAGAACATTGTCTTCTTCTAATGAAATGAAACAACGGCTAACAAAAACAAATCTGCCGTGGTGATCCGCAGTACATGTATCGATCTCTATGAAACCTCGTGTCCTTCGTTTCTCCGTGCATTTAGATTATCAGCAGAGAAAAACAGCCGTGGCTTCTCCTGAAGCTTGATTTCATTATAATTGTTCACGCCACTGCCGGAACACCACCGGAACGAGCTGAGTCAATCTGGAGTCCAGAGTTATTCAGGAGACGGTCTTACGGCGTGTTCAAAGGACTGAAATAATTGGTTGAGCCGACAGCCCCCACTGAAATTTGGTGACGGTGAATTCGAATCATGCATATCATAAATCCATGTGATGTGACTATAACATGAGTGTATCTGTATGGCTGAAACTGGGAAATCCACCTGTTTTAATTAAAGCAGCAGAATTAAAGTCAGCTCTTCGGTACACGGGCTCAGATATGTCTTCTGTTTAAGGCTCATTTTTCTCTTTTAACCATGTTTGACACACCTGCAGAGCCAGACATATACTTTTAAAAAATGACAGCTTTGGGCCTGTAAAGGTAACCTTTATCTCTAATTATACTCCCTAACAGCATCACAGTTGTGCCTCTGCACAATCAATCATTATTTCTTTTTGCAATAGATTTTTTTTAATACCAATCAATATCTCACAATGACCTTTTAGCAAATATGGTGGGATAATGTATAATAATGTAGCCCCGAATATGTTAATGCTTTGAATAATTTGCTGGCGGAATGCTGGAGAATGTTAAACTCAGGTGTTTGGTAGTGATCTATAAGCCGACATCTTTAAAAGCTGCGACTAAATGGACCAAAACACTCCAGCTTCTCTTGACATTATGTCCACTAAGTGACAGCCTGGACTCACTCAAGGTTAGAGTCTGCTCTCCACAGTCCGGCTTCAACTCAAATGGGGATTCTGCTACATGTGAGGATTATTTAACCAGCGAAATTGTAAGGCCGTGCAAAAAACAGGCAATCTTTGTGATTTTGATCATTTTTAAAGCGATTTCTGGGGAGTCAGGACGTTTGTCTAAATCCAGCCAGTCAAAAGACCAACTAAAGCAGATGAAATGACTGTTTACTGGGCAGTCAGCAAAGTTTCCATATTGTACATTGAAGTGGGGGTAAAAAAGAAAGGCAAAGTGAAAAATGGAATTTTGTAATATTGTACCGCTTTATCTGTTTCGGGGTCATGGGGGGGGGTGCTGGAGCCTATCCCAGCTGCATATGAGCGACAGCAGGGAACCCCCCTGAATGCATCACCAGCTCATTGCGGGTGGGCATTTTGAGCATTTAGTACCGTGCTAGAGGGTACCTGGGCAGTGCCCTGAAGGTGTCCTGGCAAATCTCCTGCTACCAGAAGGCCTTCCATGTTTCATACCCACCTGTACTTGAACAGAGACCCTCAGGCTCAGACCACCTGCAAATCTTTCTCTGTGATGCAGACGGTGCACATCTGGATCTGTGGATATTCTGTGGCAGTACTGTGGCCCCCCTACACAGTTCCTTTTACTGAGGAGAGGCCTTAGTCTGGCCTCTCAGCTGTAAAGCGATGGTGGTGTTTCAAGCTCCCAACACATGATGGATGGAGCACACAAGAAGGCTCTGGGAAGAGTCCAGGTTGTTTCAAGCCTCTTCTATTTCAGAAAGATTTAGGCCTCTTTTTTCAGAGGACCTTCTTTGTAGCCTACCAAGATATGTAAATTGGCCTCAGGTGAACTTTAACTAAGGTCACATGACCGTTCAACTTGATCCGAGTATCATAGCAAAGGACCAGAATCCATTTTTCAGTTAAATATAGAAGGTATTTTAAAAAAAACCCAATGTGGTGGTATTAGTTGGTGGTATTGAATTAAAGACCATTTTATTAAAAGGCTAGCAAATAAGAGAATAAAGGAAGATGGTTTTGACAACACGTAAACATACATTTTTGTTGTCAAAAAGACAACAAAAACGTGTCGGTGTGTATTTTAAACCTTCATGCATGGAGTGGTTAAAGCTTTTCATCACTTTTGCCTTTAATCTTGATCACCTATAGCCGATATATTGTCTTTTATGATTCACGTTCAGCAAATGTCTAGCGTGATGCATTGTGGTTGTAATTTGGTGTTTTATATTCAGAACAAAAGCACGCCAATTTGTGACGAATGCAAATAAAATTGTCTTCTGCCGTGCCGTGAATAGCTGCCGCATCAATTATTTTCTGCGCCTCTGTTGCCTGACAATGCATTTAAACTGAATCAGCTAGAATTTGTTTTCTCCATTTAAAAAAAGAAATTAAATAAATACTTTGTGAAACTATTGGTATGTTACTACTTCAATAAGCTGCAGAAGCTTGTGCGCTTGGCTGCCTTAGGACAGAACAAATGGGAAGAGGGGACGTCGCTAGGTGTCCCGTTTTGATCCAGTGGTGGAATGTTGTAGGACATCAATAATCGCTGCATCTCCATTCAAAACCAAGAATTTCTAGTTGATGAGAAACGGAACTTGTAGTGATTATGTGAGAATATTGTGTTCTTCCTGCTGTGATGCATTCAAGCACCCAACCCAGAAAATTTAGACGTTAGTCAGAAAATGCCTGACTTAAATCTAAAGCCACCAAAATGGACGACTGACTCTGTAACTCCTGTATCCAGCTTCCTTTGCCGCTGTTATCCTTGTATTTTCCACTTGTACCTGCCGAACAGACAAAAAAAGCTTAACTTTGTTCACAGTGAGCAGTGGTGACGTCCGAACCTCCTTAAGAACTGAAAACAAAAGAATGAGATCTCCCACACCTTGTGAGCGTGAATGAACCGGTGAAGGAAGCAGAGGCAGCTCTATAATTCAGACACTTGCATTTCCAATCTGTTTTGTGGCTCTGCATTATAGCAGGGCTCAAATTCCACGTCTCTGTCTCCGATTCGCTGCTCAGCATGATATCTTCTTGGTGGACACACACAATTAAAAGAGACAGTGGGATTCTTCCAGTAGGAAAAGGCATGTAATGCTGGAGCTTTTCCAGGCTGCCCCTGAGCTACTGAGATCACTTCGATTTAAAAAAGCATACTTTTCAAATATGATGAACTAAATCTTTTGCAGATTTTGGGGCCGATATTTAACATCCACATGTTGCGTAGATGGGTAATAACTATGTCCGCTGCTCAACTAACAGTAAGTATACTTACAATCACATCATTTGTGTGATGTCTGGACACTCCTAATGTCCCTGATTGATAGTCATTACTGTCATGTATGTATGAGGAGATCCATGAGATGTGTTAGGGTGCGTTTCAGGCAGGGCCCGTTGGTAGACAAACAAGAACTGATGGTGTGAACACAAGATTTAAATTAAATCAGGTAGTGAAAAGGTGCAGATCGTTCCTCTGAATGAGGGGCGCATGGTGACCTAGGAGGAGACGTGAGAAGAGCTCAAGAAGATACCAATGACCCACGTTTACAACAAAGCCAACAAAACAACCAGATGCTGGTAGTCGGAGGCAGCGGCTTCTGAAGAGTGTTGATTGGTAACCAGCTGCAGGTGTGCTGGTCACCTGAGAAAGGTACCCAGGTGAATCCACCACGCCCCCTAGTGAGAGAACCAGGAACACAAAAGACAAACAAAAGGCACCAACACACAGGCCATGACAGAATGTTCAATGTCAATACAAGTTTAAGTTCATGTCAATACAAATTAAGGATTTCATGTGCTTTCAAGCTTCTGGGACAAGATTTGGGAGGGTCCATCAGGATTTGGGAGGGTCCATCAGGGGTGAATGAATGGATTCAATCCAGCCTTGAGCACAGGGAAGCCACATAGTAGTGTCCTAAGTTAGCAAGTATAGACTTGAAGATGAACTTCCCTTTATTTGCATCAGGAAACAGAGAGATGATTATTTTTATTTGTGTTTTGCACATAAAACAAAAGCTGAAAGGGTTTCATTAAATGATGTCTGACTACCTAACTGCCTTGATACGTTTGGTGTCTTCCTGCAAATTTGACATCCTCTGGTCTCAACGGTGGGGGACTAAACATGTACTTGACAGCCTGTGATATTCACGGATTAGATATGGAGACGCTCGTCACTTCGAAGTGCTGAAGGCAATTCTTTTTTGGGTTTGATACATCGCTGATGAAATCTGTTACTGAGGACTTTGGGTCCGTGGCAAATGAAGCCTTTAAGGGATTACTCAGCAACACAATGAAATCTGCCAACACAAGACAAAAAGGCAAGAAAAAACTGTGCTTGGTGACATTTGTTAAGGTCACTTCGTCCCGACTCATTGCTGCAATTCTGTCTGTTTGCGTAAAGTCCCGTGTGAGCAAAGCGACATCGTCCCTGGCTGGAAATGTTGGTCCAACGTGACAGGATTCTGAGCGCACCACAAGTGGTAATAAAACATTTATGGAAGCCTTGTGGGGTCACCTTGGGACTGCAGAGCTCTGCATAACCAGGACATGTTCTACTATGGCATCATCACCTTGCTGTTCATGATCTCTGATTGTTCTCTGTCTCTAAAATATTTAGCAGCATCAGCTACTTCCTGATAATCACCTCAGCAAGTGTCTGAACTAAGCTAACATTACATTTGTTAGCATAAAAATCACAAGGTCTCAAGGCAGCAAATCCAGGCATGAGAAGCTCAGCGATGCTTATATAATAAGACTGTAGAAAGATGGTGAGGATTCCTTGAATAGAAGTTTTTGAAACTGGTGTTTTACATTTTTATTGTTGGTGTTTTGTAGACAGTTTACAGTTGTCTGACTGTCTGTGGATGAAGGCTGGGGAAAATGCCCCACAAAAAGGTAAAGGGAAAACAAATCCACTGGATATAGCAGAAATGGAAACCCTTATGTTTCCAGGAATGTTGACCTGGGAATTCACAAAGGAGTGTCGCTCAGTCTACACAGTTACGACTTGTTCCTTGAGTAAAACGGAGCAGCACCCCGCCGCTGAGTCTTTGAGTAACATGACATAAAATCTTATCTCCTCTAGCTCTTCTAATATAGTTCCACTGGTGTCTTCCCTTTTTTTAAAAAGTGCAATTCCCTCCATCTTTGTCATTATGTGAGGTTTTGTTTTTTTGTTTTTTTTTCTTTCTTTTTCTTTGTCATGTGAATTGTTTTTTGTCTTGTCTTTCTTTCTATATATACATATTTTTTTTATTATTATTATTTTATTTATTTTTATTATTATTACTATTTTTTTAATCTCTGTGGTGTTTCCACTGTATTTTGTCCTATGGCATGTTCTTGGCCTTAGGCTTGTTTCTTCTGTATTGTATTTTTTGCCTTTACTTGAAAATAAAAAAGTTTGATCATAAAAAAAAAACGGAGCAGCACCATTGGTGAGCAGTAACTTTTACATCTAAGACCTCAGCAGACAGCAGGTGATGTTCTGCACGTTGAGCAGTGCGAGCTGGCTTTGGAGCCGGAAGAGTCGCGATGGTTTTGAGGACTGTGAGCAGAAGATTTATTCATAATTAATAACCTGGAGGAAGACCTTTCCACGCAGTTCAGAGCACTTCAGAGCACTTCAGCACAACAAACAGCATCAGGCTCATTTAATGGAAGGACTGGTTTTTCAGAGTCCTGTTGTCCTTATTCTAATGACACTCTTCTGACCACTAAACTACAGTCTGTTTATCTGAAATGAATAGAAACCAGAGTGGAGCAAAGGCCAAGTCATCTTTCTGTGAAACTGAAATTCTAAAAATAAATTGTCTGTAGTGCTTTTTTCTCGTTTAATTTAATGCTCCATCTACATCAGGCCGGGATAAAAAGAAATGCAAGTTATGCGTCAGCAGCATTATAATGGAGATGATCGCTTATTTTCTTGCTTGTGTGACGGATGCAATTTGGACCCAAAAGCAACACTCTGGAAAGCTGGAACCGTTGGTAGTGACCCTTTATTAGTACACAGGAACTCTGGAAGACAAGGAAACACAGGAATCAGTCCGTTCTTCAGGCTCAGGGCCCACGCAGAGTCTATGGGTGTCGGGCTCGGGGATTGGGTTTGAGCCTTCGGCTTACAGGCGATGAGGCCGATGAAGTAGCAGAGCCGACTGGGGGATGAGCAGCAGCGAAGTCGGGGCCAGTCGGAGCGGTCAGGACCAGGTGAGCAGACAGGAACCAGAAACGCTGGGGCAGAAGTCGTGGTCAGGGACGGAAGGCTGGTGAGTTTACCGGGAGACAGGCGGTGCAGGCAGGTCAGGTGCAGGCAGGTCAGGGGCAAACAGGTTCGGCAACCTGTTCGGCAACCTGTTTGCCCCATGGAAGCGCTGAAGAACAATCTGGCAAAGACTGAGAGTGCAGGGGAGGCTTATAAGCAGGGCTGGTTGGGAATCGGCTGCAGCTGTGCTTGCAGGTGAGTGGCGTTGAGTAGTGATGGGACGAGTGAAACCCCGTATCGGTGCGTGTATCGCTTTCAGAAAGAATCACGTGACCAATACAGGAATTGTATCGTTTGGATGTGCCGCGCCAAAGTGTGTTTATAAGGAAACAAACTGTATCGACGTGTCGTGGGTTTGTTGGATGGAGTTTTGCAGTTGCGTGATTATGGATCGTTCTAAGAAGTTTTCCCCACTGTGGAATAATTTTGATCTTGTGACTCCAAACAAGGGAAATCTTTTTTCTCCTTTCAGCATTGTTTACTGTTATATACTATTTTTAATGGTGGCGCATTGCACTCACTTTATCAGTTTATCAAGTGAATGACCTGTGATACATATGATAGTCAGTTAAAGAGCCTTACAGTTGCTTTATTCATTTTATAGGGTGTCTATTTTTTTAACAAGTGAATGCAATGTGCCACCTCAGTTTTTACTCTGTTCTGGGAAGAGGTTTGAATTGTTTTCAGATAAATTAACTTTTTATGTTATTGTAGCTGAAGTGTCGGCTCTGCTCCACAGAGCTCTCTTACATCAATAAGAGCACTTCATCAATGCTGAGGCATTATAGAGCTCGGCATGGCAATGAAGAATTGGCAGATACTCGTGAGAGCACCAGAAAACATCCACATCTGCATCAACTTGCACTTAAAACTCTCTGCTCACCATCGTCATCTGCACCGTGTGAAAGAGTATTTTCTAAGGCTGGGGAGCTGGTGTTTAAGAGGAGAAATCGCCTTGGAGCAAAGACACTCCAAAAACTTTTGTTCCTCAATAAAAATTCATAAACTAATCACTTTTTTGTATTATTTCATATGATTTAACAGTTAAGTTAACAAAGAATGTGTGTACATAAGTAAAAAATTGTAACTCTGAATTGTAACTCAAATTTGCTATATTTTACATACCAACTCAGTTTAGCAAACAAGGAATTCCTTTACCTGCAATCATTTTATAACTACTGCAGGGGTCACTATCGGGTGAGCAACACAGTATCAATACAGTGCCGACACAGTTTGTGTAGTGTGTCAATACACTCCTTGAGGTATCATCGTCCCATCACTAGCGTTGAGCTGACGGGGTGGGAGTGGCTGGCAGGTAGAGTGGAGCAGAGGCAGGGAGAGAGGAGCAGAGGCAGGGAGAGAGGAGCAGAGGCAGGGAGAGAGGAGCAGAGGCAGGTAGAGTGGAGCAGAGGCAGGTGGAGTGGAGCAGAGGCAGGTAGAGTGGAGCAGAGGCAGGTAGAGTGGAGCAGAGGCAGGTGGAGCGGAGCAGAGGCAGGGAGAGAGGAGCAGAGGCAGGTGGAGTGGAGCAGAGGCAGGGAGAGAGGAGCAGAGGCAGGGAGAGAGGAGCAGAGGCAGGTGGAGTGGAGCAGAGGCAGGGAGAGAGGAGCAGAGGCAGGTGGAGTGGAGCAGAGGCAGGTGGAGCGGAGCAGAGGCAGGGAGAGAGGAGCAGAGGCAGGTGGAGTGGAGCAGAGGCAGGTAGAGTGGAGCAGAGGCAGGGAGAGAGAGCAGAGGCAGGGAGAGTGGAGCAGAGGCAGGGAGAGTGGAGCAGAGGCAGGAGAGTGGAGCAGAGGCAGGGAGAGAGGAGCAGAGGCAGGGAGAGAGGAGCAGAGGCAGGGAGAGAGGAGCAGAGGCAGGGAGAGTGGAGCAGAGGCAGGGAGAGAGGAGCAGAGGCAGGGAGAGAGGAGCAGAGGGAGGGAGAGAGGAGCAGAGGCAGGGAGAGTGGAGCAGAGGCAGGGAGAGAGGAGCAGAGGCAGGAGAGAGGAGCAGAGGGAGGGAGAGAGGAGCAGAGGCAGGGAGAGTGGAGCAGAGGCAGGGAGAGAGGAGCAGAGGCAGGGAGTGTGGAAAATTACTGGGGCAGAGGGACAGGAAGGACCTGGGGGAATGGGGCTGTGACAGCTTGAAACAGTTACCGTTCACACTGGAGGAACATTACTTTTTGAGCATCATCAGGTCATCCAGGCGTGAGCTGCCTGGTCTGGTTCCAAGATCTCAATGATGAACTCATGTCAGAACTTTGACTAAACCACTACAGAACCACTGTTTTATCCCTTTGAGGGTCACAGGGAGGGTCCACACCTGGGTGAGTTGCCAGTTCATCGCAGGGCTCAAGGGTACCACGGCAGTGCTCTGAAGGTGAACTGGCACCTTCCCCTACTATCAGAACACCTTCCATGTTTTTTCCACTCTGGGCACGAGTCGAGAACCCTCCGCCTCTCAGCCCAGTCCCCCTACGGACTGAGGCAGAATCGCTTTTGTCTTGAAGTCCTATATTTGATGACAGAAGTCCAAATGTTGGACTAGATGCTCCCTTTCCTGAAAAAGTGCCCCTGTGCGCGACTTAATTTTATCTACACGTGTACACCTGACACACAGAGAATAAACAGCCAAATTTTAAAGCTGAGCAAACGTACAATTTTAAGCGGGATTAGCAGAAACAGCAGCAGCAGCAGCAGTAGCAAGCATCTATGTTTAACCTTGTCCATCAAGCAAAATTGGGACTCGGAGCTTTGCTGGCTCGTTCAAAAGCTGCATGCCTTGTACATCACTGCAATCTAATGCACAATCTCTCTTTTTCGATTTGGTTAATTATTGCCTGTTTCTGTCAAACAGCACATTGGCGATGATGTTTGTCAAAGTGCTTTATTGTCTTTTAGCACAATAACTCTGCTTCTGTATCTGTGCAGGTTCTGCAACAAGGACTGGAACAAAAATTAAACTGAACTCATCTCAGTCAATTTCAGTCAATTTCACTTTAAGTAGTATAGTAAGTATAGAAAACATACTTATTGTCTCAAACATGGAGTAAGATTCAGCAATGCAAACAGTGCTGTGTGTTAGCAAGCATTAGCAATGAAAGTCAAGTGATGCTTTGGCATTATGGCAACATGATAATTGAGTCGTCAGGGTCGTCAGGTTAATTATTCCCTGCTTTTGCTGATTTGGTATCTTCCTGGCTCCAGTTTAGCTAATTGGCCATTACTTAGCATCCCGTTAGCATCCACACCACATCCATTATGTTCGCTACAGTCCTGCATTCTATGTTTTTTATGACTTCATGCAAACTCATTTACCGGTTTCCACTGTTAAAGTGGGATGTGCAAATCTTTATTACACCCACTCGGACATTATTACACTTGAACTTGTTGTGTTGGTGTGTAAATGTGCATTACAGTAGTTGTGAGAGAGATTAATGTTGATTTATTGCTGCCCTTTAAGTGCTGCTGCTCTTTTGTTTGCTTTATATTTAATGGCTTTTTAATGAGTGTTTATCTTTTATTTGGGGCGCTAAAAGCTATAAAATTGCAACAAGAGATTGCTGACGATGAGGACATTAAAGGAGCATATGCTGGCATGTGACGCTAACTTATATAATGTGCTTTGAACAGCATCTGAATTTAATAAACAGCATGACATTTAAATTAAAAAGTAAGCCCTCTCCTGGCTGTGCAGATAAGTGTTTTTGTGTTATTTTCATTGAGGTTGACAAATTTTGCACCGTCAGAAACTCATTTATTGAGAAAACAACAAAAGATAAGGAGGTGTCACCACATCTGTGCTGAAAATTCAGCATCTGTGTGGGTGGAGTATGAATGGATTGGGCTCTAATTAAGTAGAAGCACACAATGATACATATATCTGACAGTGACAGTTTGTTTCCCCTGACCACAAGCTAAGATTCTAAACTGTGATAGCCTTTGTGTGTGAATATGGGCAATGTTTGGTTGAAAACCACAAAAATGACACATCTGTCTGGAAATAATGGCTTCACATGAACTCATCGTAATGTAGCAATTATGAGAAAAACAATCTGTTTGCCCAATCCCACCTAACGGTGCATTTAAATAGCAAAAAGCCGTAAATAACTTTGAGATCCAGGCTCAGGCCTCATCACCTACTACAGGTACCCTATAGCAGCACAACAGCCTCGGGGAATGATAACAAAATACCCTGAGCTCATTCATCAAGCATGAATTTGAAGCGTGACGCTGGCAATGAGATGGTTGTTAATGGGCACCAGGAAACAACTCTGACATCTTTGCATCAGGTAATAATAACAAACTGATATCATTTATTCAAATCCACAGAAAGCAATCTTTGCGGTTTCCAATAACAGACCACCATTTGTTAAAGCCGAGGCACCGCCTGTAAAGTTCCGACGGTGTAAAAATGAAACTAATGTTAAAGACAATGTGCAACCTTCAGCTGAAGCGGCTGGTGTCAGACGGGTAATCGCATCCTGACACACGAGAGCTAGAGGTGTATTCAACGCAATCATTTACTCCTTTTATTTGATAGAGTTTAGAACATCATACGGTGGCCCTGAGTGAGAAATATGAAGCCCATGCAGGAAAAGTCCATTTTCTGCTTAAAATGGATTATGTGGTTGGAGGAGTGTCGCATATCCAGCATTTCTTCCCTCTGGCCTTGACATCACTGTTAATGAAACTATAATACTGAAGTTGTGCACATTATGAAGTGAAATTATCCGTGTTAGACCTAGATGACGAGTGAGAGACAACCCACTGACCCTCCGACTCTGTAAACACTGTTATCCCCGCCAACTTCACGCGGCAGAATTTCATCTGCCGGAGTGAAATTCATCCATAATTCATAATGGGTTTCACTCTGATGCCACACAATCAGGTTTTTTTTCTTCTCTTTTTGCCTTTTTTCATCAGAGTAATCAAACAGCTACACAGTTGGCTCCATTTTACACAGAAGGACAGAAAGGCTGTGCTAGTGTTTGGTTGCTGGTGGCCTTTTAGTATGCATGGCTGCATGTCTGTGTGTACACAACAGAGCACATACAGTAGGGTCGCACAACAGTAATAACTTCATGTAATTGCACTTATTTGCTTGTCAGCCTCAATGTTTAAAACCCAGCTGGAACCAAACAGAAGTCACGAGCTGTTATTGATCAGGAGCAAACAGACGAACCAGAGCAAAAGTGCTGAAGACAGAAGAGAAGCTAAATAAAAGAAATAGTAAAATAATGATAATAATAATATAATAATAAAATAATGAGCTCATTGCACTGAAACGCTGCGCTGCAGGTTTGGTTGTGCAGCGTTTTAGGCAGAGAAACCTCATATAAATAGTGCTCATGTGTTCTGAGCTTACGAGAGGAAGTGGCGCTGCAGAAGGTGGAAAGAGCCAACGGCACAACGGGCAAGAGCACCACCAAAGAAGAAGACGATGAACCGGTCGGAGAAAAACCCCAAGCAGTGCTGACGGAATTAGAATCGGGTTTATATGCTGAATTACTGGATGGTGCTGGATGCTACAAAACTGATTTGTGTAATCAATTCATACAAACGTCCTGTAATTTATACCAGAAAAATGTGTGAATAGATGTAATACTGCTGTTTTAATGAGCATAAATATTCTTAAAATTACACTTGTAGCATTCTAAAATTCTCTGACTATCCTAAAAATATCTTTCTTGTGATTAAGGCGTAAAACACATTTAAATTACATCATCGTTAATATTCTGTTTTTGGTAAATGAAGCTGCTGGAGCTAAATCAAAGAGCTCAACTGGCCCCAGAGCTTAGGGGAACCAAAGATCACCTCCGAGTTCCAGCTGATAAACCGCCACTTTTCACTGTCTGGCAGCGTCAGACAGACAGCAGGGGGCGCTAAAGGGAGGGGAGGACTTCACTGTGAGATGCTTGCTGTGAAAGCTCCAGGCAGATTGACTCATCCCAAAGATCACACGAGCATTTGGTTGAACACACGACTGTACAGGAGAAGCCTGTGCATCCCAACACTCCCAGTGTCTGCGTTCCCTCTACGGACGCTGGAACTGAAGCGAATCAAGGCAAAAACTGACCACAAGCTCCAACCTGAAGACAAGGGTCACATTAGCATTCCTGGAGAAGCAGAACACGGAGCGGACGCTTGTAAACTGCTGTTGACTGGTGGCAACACCAACAAATGATGTGTGTTGACTGTAGGAGGAAACTGGGAGTTCTGGGAGTAAACCAACATGCAGCTCCGCTCAGAAGACACAGGAGCCTGAGCTGGACTGGAGGGAGAGCTTCGTCTCCAACCCACAGTTCACCTTCTGTGAAGTCGAGAGCAGCGCTCTTTAATGTCCGTTAAGTCGCTGAATTACGGCGAGTGAAAATCAATAAATCCACCTCCTGCTTTCAATTCAAGTCGCCTCGTCCCGTTGAGTCATCGCGGATGAATATTAATATTCGCTTCCCTCCACAGGTGACATCTCAAAGTGAAAGGATGTACCTGACAGTAGCTCAGACCAAGGTTTCACATGGAGCAGGTGGACATGTTTCCTCCTCCACCGTCCCCAACAAACATGCCTCTTTGCTACAAAGCAAGGTTTATTTATAGATTATCTTTTGAAAAATGGATTTCTTGGTTGCAATTATCAGAGTGGCGACGTGACAATAAGAATAGCAAACCGCTGCTCGCCTGTGTCTGCAGACAAGGCGACATTTGCCGCATATAAATGATTCTTTTCTCGCTACTCTTACAAATGTATTTTAAGTTGAAGCCCTCTTCTATAGAGATGTCTCTTTCATTCCTTCATTTTTCATCTCCTCTGCCTGGAATGTTCTCTTCTTTAGGGGGGGGCAGAGATTTATGCTGCTTTTTTTTTTAGCGCGCTTATTTCTGAAAATCCCGTTTGGCTTCACGTCTACGTGTCTTGTGAACAGGTGCAGGGACACATTTCTATGGTCCTGCTGTGATTGCCTACTCCGCCACTGCCTTTTTAAAGTGGCGTCTTAATTTATTTATTTATTTTATAAAACAGTGGCGCCTTCTCCGTCTGCTTCTCCGGAAAGGTTATTTCAATTTTAATTTTTGTTGTTCCTTTTGCAGCTCACAGACTTGTCAGAAAAAAAGAAAGAGAGAGAGAGGTGGCAGGAACAGAAATAGAGTAGAAGGGAGTTGCAGCATCTTGCAGCTTTGGACAGAACAGTTCCCATGGCACCAAAGTATTAAAGGTTAACTTTGATTATGTCATCGGTGCTGCTGCCGGAGTCCCACCACACCTCCAGTCTTATGAAGATGTCAACAGTCATCCAAGTGATCATTTACTTCTGAGTGGCTACACATCTCTTTTCCAGGAGACAAAGGATCCAGAGACAAAGTCATCACAAGACGAAGAGCCTCCCTTTGCAGGTGTGACACGATCGCCGTAGAGCGGACAGCCTAATCCTTCATGTCCAAATGAACGCAGCTTCAAACAGGGACACGCTGCAGTCTGCTGACGGGGGGTGTAGATTCAGTTTTAACACAGTGAGTTTCATTGATTTTTTTTGTTGCTTTCTTGATTTCTTAGAGACATGGAAGAATGTCTCCAAATCGTCCCACATGAAAGAATGTCCATGCACTGTTATTGCCAATGACATCCACCCTATAATCACATTTGCACCCCCCTACCGTCAGCGAGGAGGCCTGCTTCTGCCTCCTGTCTCTAAGGATCTCTCTGTGCCAACATGTTTTTCCCTTCCTGTCTAAATTGTCTCAAGGTGGGAGTGAATATCGAGTGCGGCTGACAAGTTTGGAGACAAATCTCACACGCCAGGTGAGACACTGCTGCTTTTGCTGTCTGGCACCAGCAAACGGTCTCGCCCAAGGACGCCAAAAGAAAAAAAGAAAAATTTATATTACTCTTTATATTATCTCTGGGGTTAAAGGTTACCTCTTGCTACTTTCTACCCCTGAGCCCAACATTTGACACTCAATGATCTCTTTTACGTGATAAAATCCACACAGTAATAAGCTAAATGTTCTTTATAGCTGCTGCTTCAATTTACACTTATCAATGATCAGTTGACATTCGGATCCCTTTTTTTATTTTTATTATCTGGATTTATTATTCACTGGTAGAATTAATCATTTTATTGTGCTCCAACTCCCTGTAAGAGACTTGATATCTCAACTGTCCGACCGCACAAGGCCCAGCCTTTGAGCTCCGGCTGAGTGCATTCATTACTCAGACCTGTGGTGAATCAGATGTTTCATTTATTTAACCTTGCTGTTCTCACAAGATGGACTGTCAAGAGCAAAACCAGGCAGGATTCCACCACAGACGCAAAGGGGTTCAAACCATTTGCTCCCTCAGCCGGTCAAACCCAGTAAATCATTCCAATCAGACAATCCGAATCACTGGGCTACGCTAGTAAATCACTCAAGGTGAAAGAAATGGTCAAAACATGAAGGATGGGCTCACCAGCAACACTGTTGTAAGATGCTTTTTACAGAAGACCATCTGACACAGACTGGAAGGGTACAGAAAGTAGTGATAAAAAATGTGCTTAAATTAAGTTATTGATTTGCGAATATTGGGAAAACGTAGTTTGTACTGACAAGTGTTCAAGTGTTCTGGTATTTGGAGGTTTCTATCTTCCATTAGAGCTGGAGCGCAACCAGAACTCATCCTGCCCGGGTTCTCGTTTCAAAATGAGCCAAACATGGTGAAACGCTGCTACCGAGACGACAGTTAGCAACGACAACCAGGTGACAGGAATGACAAATATGGTTACATGCCAAGCTCTCACCCTAGGCAAGGATACTTCCCAGAGTGATTTATGCCAGAGGCTTTTGTCATGCCAGAGGCTTCCCTCTCTGGTGCTACTGTGGGCAGAAATGTGAAGCGCTTTCGTCTCCTTCCACCTTTAATTATTTAATGTCTTTTATCTTTAGCCATTCGTGAGCATATCCTGTCTGTAAGAAGGTGATAAATGGACAGTTACAAGCAATATAGCTTCAACATAACGAATATTAAAGTCAAAGTGTATCTATCAATCGATCAATCAATAATAGCAGGTGTTAAAAGAGAAGTGCAAGAATGTCTGATCCCATTGTACCGTTTTCACTATTAATGGAGAATTATAAACTCCTGTGAGCTATTAACAACAGTACAAGAGCTCCTGAGGGACAAAAAGCCTCTACAGTCCTCCACATCATTTTTTCAGCATGCGTTAATTGTCTCAAGTCTCATTCGGTTAATGTGATTTTAGGGATAGCAACAAAATAAAGTATTTGACTCGGTGGAGATGTCAGCGGCGGCGTTATCTTAAGGTGGGGTGCCTCCTCAAAAAGTATCGTTAACAGCTTTTAAAGGATCAGGCAAGAAAATTATTTAATAAACCAATTATTATTAATTATTATTGATAAAACAATTTAGAAGTTTTGACTAAAATAACTTCATCGTCCAGTGTGGAGACAGAAAAGGGCCGTTCCGCGACTAGTGCTGGGCCCTGAACATGCATGGAAATGACTCCCAGGCACAATATCTTTCCAACATGATTTTCACATGCCCAATCACCAGTTACTATGGAGTTTTTGTTAATTTAGCTAAATCAAAGATATAAATCAATCAATCTTTATTTTTATAGCGTCTTTTACAATCAAAATTGTTTCAAGGCGCTTTCCAGAATCCCAGGGCCTAACCCCAGACAAGCAACAGTGGAAAGGAAAAACTCCCCTTTAACAGGAAGAAACCTTGAGCAGGACCAGGCTCATGTAGGGGGACCCTCCTGCTGATGGGGGGAGGGGGGCGGTGGGCAGAGGAGAGGAGAGGAGAGGAGAGGAGAGGAGAGGACAGGAGAGGAGAGGAGAGGAGAGGGAGAAGAGAGGAGAGAGAGAGGAGAGGAGAGGAGAGGAGAGGAGAGGAGAGGAGAGGAGAGGAGAGGAGAGGAGAGGAGAGGAGGGGAGGGGAGGGGAGGGAGAAGGAGAAGGAGAGAGGAGAGGAGAGGAGAGGAGAGGAGAGGAGAGGAGAGGAGAGGAGGGGAGGGGAGGGGAGGGGAGGGGAGGGAGAAGGAGAAGGAGAGGAGAAGCTGACTCCAGCCGGATGTCAGAGACTGTTTTAAATGAAGGGGGGTTGCCACCTCACAAAATGCTGCTAACACCTTTCTCAGGCAGCAGGATCAAATGAAAAATCTGCAAAGAAGCAATTAAAAGTTTTAATCAAAACTAGCTGCATCATCAGGTGTGGGGACGGAAAGGGGTCTTTAAGTCACTGCTGCAATGGTCTCTCCGATAATGGATGTTAATGTAAACCAGGCTTTTGGATTACTGCACTTCTGAAGTGCACAAGAATATGACAGATCCTATTAGGACAACGGTCTGATAACTCTGTAATCATATTTATGCAGACCTCTAAACAGACCCAATGTTGCCAGAGGAGTGAAAAGGACAATTGGCAAATGAGTGGTAATTTCGACACTCAGACCAGACACTGGGCAGATGTTTACAGTGTGAAGGGCAGCTCCAGGTCAAATACAAAAATGCATATATTAGTATACATAAAAGGTAAAACTATAAAAAAGAAACAACTGAAAAAATAGTGGTTCTGGAAAATCCAAATGGACTTCTAGTAATTTTTTGAGGATGTCTTACCTCTTATCCAAGAGGCTTCTTGAGTTTTACGTTAACTGGTGGGAATCCCAGAGATATTTACTCTGCTGGTTTACTGTTGGTGCTAATTTGCATTATTATAGGCTGGGTCATCCCGGGCATCATGGGATGTTGAGTGAGAAAGATTGTGAGGGATCCCAGGACAGCGTTGTAGGTGGCTGCAACTGGTGGCGTCAGGCTCCTCCTTTGTTCAGTGAAGGTTTTCCCAGTTTAGTAAAGTAGCTTCTTCTACTGGTAAAAGAGTGAATTCCAGTTGGATTCTCTTGAAGCCAAGATTTCTCTTGAGTTGGATGACTGAGTCCATTCAGCGAAACAAAAATACACCACAGCACTCACCTCAAGCACTATCATTTCTGAAAACAGAGTTGTTGAACTCTTAAACTGTGCCACTTAAAAACAAATGCATTTATTTGTTAAAAGACGGTTCTCCAATATTGTGGAAAGAACGTTTGATAGGAATAGGTTGTTCTGGCTGATTAGCATTATCAGTTGAACCTCTATTAAATCAATTATCTTGGCAAATTTCGCATGTGTCTCACAGACTGTCTAAATATTCTTGGTCGGACTAAAAGGTAATTTCTAAAAGATGCTTAAAAAGCTCAAGGTGGAAGAAATGCCTCACAAAATGAAAGCTGTTCAGTGAGGTGTTTTGAAATCGCGGGAGGTGTATGAGTGACTCTGTCCTCCAGGGAACTAATGACAGCATGGTCAAATGAAGATTGCGACGCCTCCATTTCCCCAGGATCAGTGTGTTAGCAGCATTAAACAGAGGTGAAATACAATCGACAAAGGTACAACCTGAAATGCTGTGTTAACCACTGCATTCACAGCCCATACGTTTAGTGGGATTTCACGCATATTTACCAGGAAGGCTGTGTGCTGCAAACCCCTACAGGATTGAGCTTTCCTCTCACCTACATTAGTCATACGTAAGGCTGCAGCGCAGACCGATCAGGTAATTGCACTTTCACAAGATTTAATGAAGCACAAAACTCCCAAGGTGCAGCGAGGCACCATTCATATAGCCTTTCAGACCTCGCGTTTAAGTGTTCAAGGAGAGAAGGGGCCTGTGGGGACGCATGTCTGACTGTAAGGGGGAGAGCATAGAAGCGTGTAGAAGCTATTGTTTGTGAGCCAGTGTGTGGAAAGTCATTTTTGATTTACAGTAGGTTTGCCTCAATAATTATCCAGGGATCCATAAGACAAAGAAAAGGGAAAAACACCCAACCCGACCTTACTGCTCCCAGGTGAAGAGGCTAAAGGTGGAATGATACCGGAGGAACATGAAGCGTATCACACCAACCCCACAGTTTCCACCCAAGTGTAAACAAGAGGATCTTCAGCCTTTTCCTCTGCCACAGATTTAGACTCTGGAGTCAAAACAAATCAGAATGGTGTCCTCCACGCTGACAGGGTACAGCACTCCAGAGAGTCGAGTCATTTGATCTGAATAGCTGCCTCTCCCTCATCACCGCCTTGTTGCCTCTAGCAGGGGCCTCGCAAATCCTGCTGCATTAATGGCTGCTGCCTGACTAAAAAGTGGGATTGAGGGTTGCATTTGTAGCGTTCAGATGAAAGCTCAACAGCATTTTAGATCAGTGAAACTCCTGATGCGGTTTATTCAATAACACCGCGACAACAGCGCCCCTCAATGTGAGCCGCTCAATTACCAAAGCCAACTAAACACACTTTAAATGTGCGTGATGCACTAATGTTTGCTGCTCGTCGCCGTAGCAGCGCGGCCGATGAGTGCTCTTTGTTCACTTTGACAGTTAATTTAATGATGAATACAACTACACACTGGCCGCTGTGCCAGAAACACTGCAACGTCCTCAATGAATGAGGTCCTCAATCTAGATTTTAGGAACCCAAAATTAGCTTTTGAAATTTTTGGAATGTTTGTGAAGGCTTGAGGAGGAGCTTCAAAAGATCTGTCATTGGTTGTTTCAACCAAACAAGTGGAATTATTTAGAGCTTCGAGGTCTGAAGCTTAAAAACACAAAGTTGGTGTAGAGTTCTTTGAGTACGGCTGTGATTAATGAGTTCTGGGTCTGTGGCTGAAACAGGGTCGATGTGGGCGGTTGGATTTGATGGAGACTGACGTCAAGGAGATGAGACATCTGGCACCTGGAGGAGGCTCACAGTGGATCCCCTCTGGCATTCCTCTGGGCACAGAGCACGGGTCCTTGTTAAAACTGATTGGTTTTGTTGATAGAAAAACATTAAACATGCATCAGTATTGGATTTTTTTATGAGACGTTTTAAAAGATGCCTGTGAATTATTTCCCACAAAAAAAGCACTAAATTCTTCAACTGCTAAAGTAAACATTGACTTCAAATAGACAGATATTGATCACGAAGAAGATCTGAAATCTCAGGTTACATCACACTTTGATGCGTTCAGGCTGTCCTTTCATGCTGCACATCGTGTGAATGTCAAAGTCACGAGGACCTTTAGAGCTAATTAATTTGTCCTTTCTGAAAGGATTACTGCTCAGCTGGTTTCTTCCTTGCAATATTTTTAACAACTGTTTTATATAAGAGGATGTTTGAGGCCTCGCTGCAGCATCTGTAGCTTCTCCGCTGAAAGAATATTGCATAAAATGTTGACTATTACCGACTGTCACGCTCTGCAGCTACGGCTAGAATCTAGCCTTTTATCTAGCCGCTAGATAAAAGGTAAATATCCCATTGATCTTTAGTTTGGATCGTCTTTTGGAGTTGAGCTTCACATCTTGCGGAGCTAAAAAGTTTATTGGATAAAAAATGTCAAGATGAATGCAGGCGAACAGTTGTCATATTTAATTTGTTATGATTACAGACACAGTCGTCAAAGGGGGATCTTTGGGTAGCGGGACTGCAGGAAGAATGCGAAATATGACGACTTTTGATTTTTCTGTATCTAGAGGCCATGAAATACTGTGACATTCACCAGTTGGCTAAAACCCAGCAACCACAGTCAGAGCACAGTTGCATATTTATGCTCCATTTGCCTTCCTGGTTTTTCATCTGTATTTCTCGTCTTGTCTTCTTAACGACTTTTTCCCTTTCGGGGTTATGGGAGGGTGCGCATATGGGTGAAGGCAGGGTCCACCCTTGGATGAGTTCAGGGCCCTACGTGAGCATTTGTGGGTTTGGTATCTTGCTCAAGGGTACCTCGGCAGTGCTCTGAAGGTGTTCTGGCACCTTCTGCTAACAGCACAACTGTTTTGCCAGGACAGGGCCCTAAAAATATAAATGTTTTTGTCATATTAAAAGTAAATAGTAGCAGCCGTAACCTTTGTTTAACCTAATTTAAACTCCTTATTTTTGTTCTGATCCTGGACAAAAACCTAAGACGGTCACAGCTGCGGGCAATCATGCCCGTGAGTCACTTCGCCTGCACACCTGTTGTGCATCTGGACACTAATGAGCCCCCTTCTTAATCCCCGGAGGCACACCTGCTCCCTGCCAGATCGTTATTCGTGTTCCGATGACTTTCCAGCGTATTCCTGTTTGCCTGCCTGCCCGGTTCCAACCTTGCCTGTTCCTGACCATTCTGTTTTGCCTGCTCCCCGGTAAACCCTGTCTGCCTTCTGCCCGATCTCGACCTTGCCTGTCCCCGACTATTCTATTCTGCTCGCTCCCCGGTGAATCCTGTCTGTTGTCTGTGACTGACAATAAAGCGGTGTTCAGCCAAACTCTTGGGTTCTCATCTGGTCCCTGACAGTACGATCTGGCCAGTAATGAACCTAGCGCACAACCCGTCCCCGCTCCGCCGACTGGAACGGATTGAGGGAATCATTCAGCTGCACGAGGAGGCGGGGGCGGCTGCCGCCGCGGAGACGAGACGCACCGCGGAGGCGAACGAGTGGGCGCTTGCGGAGCTTTCTGGTCTGCTCGGCCGACTGTCAGCGCGCCTGGAACCGACAGCGCCTCCCGCTTCTTCCGTACCTGCGTCAGCTCCTGTAATTCCGCAGCAAGGCCCCGAACCTCGGGTTGCGAACCCGAGCGCTACGAGGGTAATCCGGAGTCCTACGACACTTGCTCCCTGCTGTTTTCCCTGCAGCCCCGCACGTTCGCTACTGAGGCAGCCAAGGTAGCGTACACCATTACACATCTCACCAGACGGGCATGGCTCTGGGGAACGGCCGAGTGGGAGCGTCAATCGGAGGCCTGCTCCACTTTCTCCGCCTTTGCTACCGAGCTCAGCAAGGTGTTCGGGCAGGGGAACTCCAGGTCGAAGGGAGGGGCGCAGGCGGCGGCATCAGTTCAACCTGTGCCTCTACTGCGGTGGATTAGGACATTTTGTGGCGACCTGTCCAGTAAAAGCCCATACTCACCAGTAACTGGGGGAATACTGGTGAGTCCTATTTCTGCTTCCCCTCGACAACCCCGTATTTCACTCCAGGCTCGCTTCTTACTTCCTGGGGGACCACAGGACCTAGCTGCCCTCGTTGATTCTGATTGGCTCTGATTCTGGAAGCGTTGGGTGGGCATCACCTGGGGAACATCCGTCACCAGACAGGCCGGTGACAATGCTGCTGCACGGCAACCACCGGGAGGAAATACACTTCCACATCCTGGAGGGAGCGCACTTTCCCTTGGTCCTGGGCTACCCGTGGCTCCGCCGTCGCAACCCACAACTCGACTGGGGACAGGGGAGATCCTGGGGTGGGGAGCTGAGTGTTATTGATCCTGCCTGGTTCCAGCGCCAGCCCTGAGGGGGACCTCGGCTCCTCACGGCACGCCCCCAGATCTGGCCGGGGTTCCAGAGCAGTACCATGACCTCGCCGAGGTGTTCAGCAAGGTCCGGGTGACCTCCCTTCCACCGCATCGACCGTACGACTGCGCGATTGACCTCCCCCCAGGCATCGCACCACCCAAGGGAAGACTCTACTCCCTTTCTGAACCGGAGCGAAAGGCCATAGAGGAGTACATCTCCAGCTCTCTGTCTGCTGGGCTGATCCGGTTGTCCTCCTCTCCCGCAGGTGCGGGGTTCTTCTTTGTGGAGAAGGACAAGTCTCTGCGTCCCTGCATCGACTACCGGGGGCTCAACGAAATCACCGTGAAGAACCGGTACCCGCTTCCTCTTGTCGCCTCCGCCTTTGAGCTGCTCCAGGGGGCAACTGTCTTCACGAAATTGGATTTAAGGAACGCCTACAACTTGGTTCGCATACGAGAGGGCAACGAGTGGAAGACGGCGTTCAACACCCTGGCCGGACAGTACGAGTACCTTGTTATGCCCTTTGGATTGACCAATGCACCAGCCGTCTTTAACCCTAACCCTTAGTTAACGACATACTCCGGGACATGTGAGACCGATTTGTCTTTGTCTACCTGGATCACATCTTGATCTTCTCGAAAGGACTCAAAGAGCATGTGCAGCATGTGCGGGCAGTACTACAGCGGCTACTGGACAACCGGCTGTTCGTAAAAGCCGAGAAGTGCCAGTTCCACGCCCCATCCTTCCTAGGCTTCATCATTGTGCCAGGGAACATCCAGATGGACCCGGGAAGGTCTCAGCGGTCGTGGACTGGCCGTGTCCCGAGTCCCGCAAACAGCTGCAGCGATTCCTGGGATTCGCTAATTTCTATGACGCTTTATTCAAAATTATAGCTCCACAGCAGGCCCACTCATGTTGCTTATGAGCACCAAGACGGGGTTTGCCTGGACTCCTGAGGCGGGCGCGGCCTTCCCAGAGCTCAAAAGGTGGTTCGCGACTGCCCCCATCCTGCAACTGCCAGACCCTAGCCGCCAGTTCGTGGTCGAGGTGGACGCCTGCAACACGGGTGGGAGCGGTACTGTCACAGAGGGCTCAGGAGGACCAGAAGCTGCACCCGTGCGCGTTCTTCTCCTGCTGCTTGACGCCAGCTGAAAGAAATTACGACGTGGGAAATCGGGAGCTGCTCGCCGTCAAGCTAGCACTGGAGGAATGGCGGCACAGGCTGGAGGGTGCTACGCTGCCTTTCATCGAGTGGACAGACCACCGCAACCTGGAATACATTCGAACAGCCAAGAGGCTGAACTCCCGGCAGGCTCAGTGGTCACTGTTTTTCACTCGGTTTGACTGTACCCTTTCCTACTGCCGAGGGTCCCGTAACGGCAAGGCAGACGCCCTTTTCTCGACAGTTTGCGGGGAAGGAGGACGAAGGCCCTGGGAGGACCCCAGTGAACATTCTTCCCTCCCCGTGTATCGTGGCAGCAGTAACCTGGGGAATCGAGAGAGTGTGGAGGGCGGCTGCCCCAACAACCGGCTCTTTGTTACTGACTCTCTCAGGGCAGAGATCCTGGAGTGGGCCCACGCGTCTCGGCTGGCCTGCCCCCCTGGAGCACGTCGGACGGCGGGTCTGCTGAAGCAGAGGTTTTGATGGCCCTCCCAGGGGGAGGATGTCCAGGAGTTTGTCAATGCCTGCCCCGTCTGCAGCCAGCAGAAACAACCACACCAAGCCTCTGCCAGGCTACTGCAGCCTCTGCCGGTTCCACGTCGACCCTGGACACACATCGCCCTGGACTTCGTCACCGGGCTGCCCCAGTCTGCGGGGAACACTGTCATTCTGACCATCATCGACAGATTCAGCAAAATGGCTCACTTCGTGCCCCTGCCTAAGCTGCCGTCGGCAAAGGAGACTGCCCAACTTGTGATCCAGCACGTCTTCCGGCTTGCCTGTCCTAACCTTGCCTGTCCCCGACTATTCTATTTTGCTCGCTCCCTGGTGAATCCTTTCTGTTGTCTGTGTCTGACAATAAAGCGGTGTTCAGCCAAACTCCTGTGTCGCATTTGGGTTCTCATCTGGTCTGTGACAAAGGCAGGTTTTTCCAGAGGTGGGTGCTTGGCAAAGCAATGATATAACTTTAAATTTAGCAATTACGAAACCAGGGGAACCGCAGTGCGCGAAGATGTGAATGAAGATCCACAAAGCATGCTGTTTTTCACAGAGTGTACTAATGAGGTAGGTAAAGGGAGTCAAATGGGGAAATCATTTAATACCCGGAGATTTGTGAGCAGCTGGTGGTTTTGAGGCCTGTCTGACTGGTCTCCCAGTAGGACGTGGTCAGCGGGCAGCAAACTCATTTAGCCCATTCATGCATAGTGCTCCCTACAGGGGACTGCTATTTAAAAAGCCTTTTCTTTAAAATGCAGTTTTGTGTCATAAAACACCTATGCAAAATCCTGCTAAAGGTCTCATGAGATCACGGTACATGCATGTAGTGGTTTATACAATGCTTGAGGTAAAAGTCAGAAATGTGACGGCATTATTTTAGCTGCTGACCACGCAGAGCCCATGGTACCGGACAGTCTGGTACTCAGTCAAGGTTAAAGCACTACAGAGACTGTGAACTGTGGAGGTGCACAGCAGGCAGCATCCAGAGGGTCGTCAGGAAGAGCTCAGGACGAACACACAAGACACTTGATGGTCTACGTTTATTCAGTTCACTGCATCATTGGATGGGAAAATATATGGAAATTATTGCATAAATCACCTTGTGTGAGTGTGTGTTGTTTGCAGGCAGCACTGATCAAGCTAATACCACCTGAACTGTGAATGATTGCATTGAGTGACAAAGCGGGACAGGAGCAGTCGGCTCTGCCTTTCAGTGCTTTTCGAGTTAACCTGATGTCAGGCTGCGGAGGCTTAATCACGCATTGGTAACAGGTCACATGCTGGTTGAGGCGCGGTCACGAAGCTGGTTCACCGTGCAGTCAAGCAAGCAGATTGCTCTTTCAGTCACGGCTCGACTCTTTCTGTAACTTACACAAAGTCATAAATGTGTATTTTAATTAAAACTTAACCCATTTACCAAAATGTATTACTGTGCGAACTATAGGCCAGGCCCACGTGTACAGTATGATATATATAACAGCCGCATCGTACGTAACCATGCTGAGCAGAACCGAACTAACAATCAAAGAATTCATTCTCTTCTTTGGCCAGAGGCTGTAATTGTTCTATCATGTTGGAATGAGATACAACCCAAACCTTTAATCATCTTGGTGCTTCCAGAACAGTAAGCATCAAGTGCTACTGGTGACCAGTGGCTACTCAGGTGTTTGACTGGCAGGAAATTTCAGTCCTCGATGGCAAAGAGGGCAGGAAAATTCAAACCTTACAGCAAAACCAGGGAAGAAATCACTGATTTAGATGCTAAAGATGAAGGAAAGGAAATCAGAAAAAGCGATTTTTAATTCCTTAATGCCATGAATAATCAACAGTATTAAAAGGTGCTCTTTTGTTGTGAGTTGGTGCAATTTTATTTTTAACTGAAGAACTAATAACAAATCCATTCTCAAGTTGTTGTTTTTTTTAAAATTTGTGCCGAAACAAAGAATCCCCAGCTGCATTTACAGCACTAAAGACTCTAACGACGTCTCAACTACTTCACTTAATTATTTGTTCCAGAGAGGAGAGCAGACGCTTGAAGAAATAGTTACAGCAGAAAGATGATAGTTTATTTGCATTATTTTCTGGTGCTTTACTGCTTCATGCTGCACAATTAAGTTAACTATAACCACGTCCTAACATACGCTGAGTCAAATTGTACCATAACTCTGATTGTGACTGGTCTGTTTGATTGATTGCTGTAGACGTCCTCCCACTTATTTGTCTTTTATGTGATGTCATGAACATGGAGCCTGTGCTTCCTTCTGATTCTTTGTCATAGTATTGTAAATCATTCCAGATGGCCCACCTTAATGGAAATTATTTTCCATAGACATGAGTAAGAATGCTACTGAATTTGGACATTGACGCCATTTTAATGATGCTTCTGCACTACATGGAACTGTTTCATTTGACTTACTGCTGCATTCACGTGAGCCAATTTCTTTGTTAGCCAACAATGTAATACATGCAATGAAAATTAGCTACTTTCAAACGTCCTTCCATGTACTTTATAATATTATATATTATGTAGTTGAGCAATACATCACTCCGACATGAAGTCAGCTGGGATAGGCTCCAGCACCCTCCCTGTAACCCTGAAAGGGATGAGGGAGTCAAAAAAATGATTAAAATCTTAAATTGTTTATTCAAAATAAAATAATTGCACCATCTAGTCACCCAAAAACAAAATGAGGGGACCACATTGTTGCTTTGGCTAAAAATTCTGTTTTAACATTAATGTTGGCTCGCATGGATTGTCCCTAGGAATGTTATTGACGTGCTGCTTAGACATCGTCTTAACATCTGTCGACACACTTTTATCCTTAAACCAATCTTCGTATCCACTTTCTCTCTTATTGTAGAGTATCAGTTAGTTTAGTGTTAATTAAGCCAGGAGTTTGTTGTCGCTGCTCAGATGTGGAGTGATATCAGGCTCTGATATACGCTCATGACACTACGGCTAAGAACCAAGAATTCAGAATTCAGAATTCAGCTTCCTGTTTTGTAAAGGTATTTATTGAATAAATGGAAGAATACAATCCTTGTGTGCATTTTTTGTGAATCATTTATCTTCTATACTGAAGATTGTTTGATTTGCTTTATTTATTGGCAGCCATTCCTGCTGTTTGACTTTGACAAATCTGATAGAAACGTGCCCTTTATTCAAAGTTCAACCTATTTTTTACTTCATGAGCTGCTAACCTGCCGTCCAGTCAGCTTCAACAGTTCAGTGGGCTGAAGTTGGCATTGATGCCATTTGTCCTTTGTTGCCCCATTAAACCACCTTTCTTCAATATTGCTATAGCCTGTCTGAACTGGAACAAAAATGCACCATAGGTGATAGTCCTTAAAACTTAAATGGATGTAAGAGTGATGTTCCCACAGGCAAGATCTGGATATCTCCCTAGTATTTTTTTCTCCTCTCCTCAAATTTATGTCAGTGTTTGATGTTATCTTAGCTTCAAAGCAACACCTGCCCAATGAACACTGACATCTCAGGTTTACATTTAAATTTTCAAACAATCACACACAGCACAATGCTACTCATCTGAAGACACATGAATTTAATTCATTCTGAAGGTTTCTTCCTGTTAAAAGTGAGTTCATCCGTGCCACTGCTCAGGGGTCAGACTCTGTTGTTCTCTAAAGAAACAAGAAGCAGTCTTGATTGAGGCATTACATAAATGCTCTGATCCAAATTAAAGAGAGAACCTGGCTTTTCTGCTGTGCAGTAAACCTACTATACAGCCTAAAATAATATGTATATCGTCAGCATATCAAGCAGCTGTTGACCTATGGAGGGAAAAAACAAAAATGTTGTTACTAAACACTCAGTGGAAAATGTTTCACCTTTTGAAATGTTTTAATTATGACACTCATTTATACAACTGCATCTAATGATCTCATCTTCCCCCCGTGGTGAATCAGAAATAAATGCATCAGATCGCTGTTCACTTCACTTGATGAAATTATCTCTATAAGCTCCTCTTTATTCACAGACCTTCAATATCCATTTGGCATATCTATTAAAGCATGTAATCATATAGATATTACCGAAATCAAGTGGGATCACATGAAGGAATAAGGGCAAACGTACCCCAAAGATCCGTGTTCTGATTTAAAACAAAAAGTCGAACACTGTATTTGCACGCAGATTAGTCATATTTTAACATGCGTCCCATATAACGTGATGAAATGGGTCTCATTCATTCTAATTAATTTACCGGTGCCCTTAAGATTGCCCAAACATGAATTGTGCTATCTCATACATGAAAGAAATCCAAGGAAGTAATCTTGAGCATAATGGAAAGCATCAACGGCCTCTTTGACACAACACTGAAATCCGAACAGTAACAAGAAAATCAATCAATGCATCACACATAGGCGTAAAAGACAGCAGTAGGCTTCTGAAATTCATTATATATATATATATATAGCGGCACATTAATTATACACCCCCTTGTATTCTCCTATGAATAAAGAATCCATGATATGCACTTAAATGTCCTATCGTACAGTTATCCATATTATTACGTCTAATAATGATGATAATAGCATGCAGTCAGGGAATCAACATAGAGCCCTAGAACGTCAACTAAAGTGCACTTTCCCATTTAATTAATGACTCTTCTGTGGCTGATTGCTTCAGTTATTCTAAAAGTGTTGGTGCTGTTTCATTTCCTATTACCTGAATATTAGTTCAAGAGAATATCTAAAGAGATTTACTGTTACAGCGGTTTGTACAACTTAGAATTTAAGCACAACATCAGTTTGTCTAAGAAGAAAATAAATGCTTACACTGTTATTTGCTACGCATCATCCAGACCTCCCAGCAGTGACCACGGCAACATCTACACAGACAGGTTTCATGCTAATATGGTCCCTTTACAGGGACCCTTTCAGTCTCCCAGTAGCATGACCACAGCTAGGTACACAGACACATTCTTCCATCATCCACATCCAGGCCTCCCAGCAGCCCCAGCATGTCGGTAGCCATATACAACGGCATGCATCATGCTAATGTGGCTCCTTGACAGGGGTCCGCCCAGCCACATGGCAAGCATGTGCCTGGCTACAACTAAACTCACAGATTCTCTGCTCCCTTCCATCATCCACATCAGCCACACAGTCAAGACTGTAGTATGGATACCACAGTATGGGAAATGTAGGATATCACAGTTGGTGATGGATTAGCTCCCCCTCGATCACATGACATGTGATGTGATCTCCTCTCAGTGTCCCTGTGATATACGCTCCATATAGCTTTGGGCTTGGAGGATTTACTATAACCTCACGTTAACAAATATAGATTATATGGTTTATAAATGCTGAACACGCTACACTAATTTTCAATTGTCATATTCATCATTAATTCTATTTTTTTTTTAAAAACAGTTGCAATTATTGTAACTACTTTTTATCGCACACTCATGTGCACACATTAAAGCTTGGCTAAGTGGTTTATTTATACCCTCATTGGCCAGTTGAGAATGCTGCAATGCTGACTGTGATTTAGTGGAGTCGATCAGGCCTGTCTTGGATCCAAGTGGCGTTCGAGAAGGTTCTTTTTGTCTTAAGTGCTTCTGTTGCATTTCTAAATGGTTCATTGACCCACTAATGCCTCAACAATAATTAGAATTGTTTTTTAAAAAAGGACTACTGAAGGAATAGCTGCTCTGTAAGATACTGTACTAATGTAAATGCATGAGGATTATTGGGTTAATTTGGGATTATTTTGGAATAAATCGATTGGTTTAAACATACGCTAAGGTTACATAATAAACCAGGGGTGGGCATCGAGGGCCGTATCCAAGCCAGACTTTCTGTCCTACAGGTAAATACTTTCACCTGGGGTTTCATTTACCTTGGTAAAAGTGTTTCCTGCCTGGTAGGATGCAAATCCCGGCTTGAATGCAACCCTCGAGGAATGGATTTGACATCCTCTGATGGGCAAATCCAATCCATGAAGGCTGGAATCCAGCCAGGTTTTGCATCCTACCAGGGAGAAACCACTTTCACCAAGGTAAATGGAACCCCAGGTGAAAGTATTTACCTGTAGGACAGAAAGTCTGGCTTGGAGACGGCCCTTGAGGGCTGGATTTGCCCACCCCTGTAATAAACAATATGAGCTGCAACTTTAATTTTGCGATGAAACACAGTTTTGTCTGTTTTCATGTCGGAGAAAAGTTCTGTTTTTTGCAAAACTTTATTCAGAAACAGTGTGAAAACCATGGGAGGACCTCAAGATCTTTTGGACCCTATCAACTCATGAAATTCATGAGGAATATGTCATTTTGGATCCCCTTTCTTATGTAAAAATGAGCCACTGGTCTTCTCCTTTGAACACTATAAATCGTCTATTGATGAGTTAGTGCACATCTTGGTGCAACCATATCAAAGTAAGGACACTGGTGCCATCCTTTGGAATATAAAGTCTACGTATATTTCATTTATCCAACAGTTTACCTATACGTCTAATACAATACACAAGTAGGTGTGCACACTCTCGTTTGTAAGGTGGCACATTTCACATAAAATTACACACAATAGTTTAAAATAAGCACTATTTTCCATAGACTGTTCCATAGACCAGGAACCCTCAATATTTTGCATTTTTTTCATACAAAAATTCTATTCTTTTTAATAAAGTGATACTACGCTACTACTGATACTACTGGCTTCCAACCGCCCACTTTTGTGCCTTTGTTGGGTTTCTTTGCAGCAATAACAAGTAAATCTGAGATTAGAATCAAGAGATCAAGTGAGTTTGTTTTTTTTATGACCAGAGGTTTAATTATAGATATCAGTGCAACAGCTCTTGGTCGAGCAGTCCATCCTTTTTCCCCCAAGCAGTTTACAGTTGGATACTTAGATTCTGGATACCTCACAGAGGATGTTATAAAAGGACTCTTCTAGGGCTCAGCTACATCGGAGTTGACTCAAAATCTACACAGACAAGCTGGAAATGTGCAACCCAGTCAACACAGACAGTGATTTACTTCAGGGAGCGATGGAGGAGAGGAAAGGAGAGGAGAGGAGAGGAGAGGAGAGGAGACGAGACGAGACGAGACGAGACGAGACGAGACGAGACGAGACAAGACGAGAGGATGCCTGATAAATAAAACAGCCAACACTTGCTAAAGCATCTTCATCCTGTGCAGCTTGCTTGTGCTGTCTCCACAGTCTGACCAGAGGAGGGAGATATGTAAGAAATAGATTTAGACCCCAAAAACAAATAAACATCCTAACTTAATCTTCTCTATAGGACTAGGTGTTGGAGTCCCGACCTATTCATGGCAAGTGAAGAAGACTTGGATGGAGCAGGATTGGCAATCATGATTCTGTGGTGTCACCAGCTCGACACATCATCAGTTGTGTGCCTTGGCATCATTAGGTGTTTCAGCCATTTAAACACAAGACACCCTCCACCAAGGTTGGCCCACCACAGGCTGATCAAACCTGGGTGTGTGTGTTGCACAATGGCACCACATGATCACTTGGCCCACAATATGTCCCTCCGTTTCAACCACAGCCAGTAACTGCTTTGCTCCGCTGTGGCAGCAAGCTCTTTTACTACCCTCCGTTGGGCCTGCCCTCTGATGCCCATTTCCTTCAGGAGCTTTGTGGTGGTTCTGGAAACAAAGCCTCTGCAGCCTACCTCCACAGGCCACACTTTTACACTCCAGCCCCGCCCCTCTGCTTCAGCTGCTAGGTTCGCATAACGTAGCCTCTTCCGTTCGTATGCCTCACCGATTGCCTCCTCCCATGGGACGGTGAGCTCCACGATGAAAACGCGCCGACAGGATTTGGACCATAGGACCAGGTCTGGGCGCAAGTTGGTAACTGCGACTTCAGATGGAAAAATAAGCCTCTGGCTGAGGTCCACCCGCATTTCCCAGTCTCGGGCAACGGTGAGTGCGCCGGCCTCCGGAGGAGCTGGCTTACTCCCTCGTTTCTCCCCTCCCCGAACGAAGGACATTTTCCATGGGGCAACAGGTTGGGAATTTAGAGGCATGGAATTGATCTTTACCCTCCTCTTCTCAAGTTCATGAAAATAAGAGGAGACAAAGAAGGTCCCAACCAAACAGAGAAATGTAATTCTGATGGTGTGCATTTCAAACCAAAGAATCAACATGCACATAATTTCATACACAAACCCAAAAAGTGTGTTGGTGACTGTGTCTCTGTGTGTATGGTGGATGTGTGGAAGACTGGAATTCTGCAGTTCTGCCAAGCTGGTCCAGGCAACCGGTGGTGATGAACCGAGATGGACAGAAACTTTTATCTCCAACTCTAAGGGACAATCTTCATAAGGGCGACCAAGACTACACTGGCTGAGGTAGGATGATGCCCTTCACAGGTGTCTCAAGAGATCCACACCCACCCCCACCACAGACCCCAACCTCCAGGGAGACAGTACCCAGACATCAACAGCTATGGCTTTCAAACAATGAACTCCAGAGTTGAAGGGTAACAAGACCGAAATCTCTCTTGCAGTCACACACACATGCAGGAGGACTGTCCCAAACCTGATTGGGACATGGACATGTGCCGAGACTGTCAGATCGAGCCGTCAATCAATCAATCAATCAATCAATCAATCAAACCTTTATATAGCGTCATTTACAATCACAATTGTTTCTAGGTGCTTTACAGAATCCCAGGGCCTGACCCCCAACAAGAGACAGTGGCAAGGAAAAACTCGCCTTTAACAGGAAGAAACCTTGAGCAGGACCAGGCTCATGTAGGGGGACCCTCCTGCTGATGGGGGGGCTGGGTAGAGAGAGAGGAGAAGGGGGAGGACAGGTAGAGGAGAGAATAGGTAGAACATAGAAATACATTATATTACTTAAAATAAGCTGCCAGTAGAGTCGGGTTGGGTGGGTCAGCGGTGTCGGAGGTCAGTAGGTCAGTATACCAGGGTCTGTGGGACACAGAGTCCACCAACCATGTACTGTAATCAGGACTAAAACGCAAGTTTTCATGATTGTTTGAGCAGAGAAGGGCTAACGGGACTCGGTGTCTCATTTAAAGATGCCACGTAATGATGACCCATAAGTGAGAAAAGCTCCGTGAAGTGGGATCAAAGGTTGATCCCGTAGACAGAATGTGTGTCTCTGTGACAATGACAGGGGCTGTGCTGGTGATTGTGTACGGGCACTTGGATCTCCCAGTGTGATGCAATGTCTGAGAAACATTTTCCCAGACTTTCTCTAACGCACCATTCATGGGTATTTTATGTGAACCACCCCACCCTCCCGCCCCCCCAACCACCACCATCACTGGCTCTGACGGTGACGCTAATCACAGTCAATGAAACGGCAGTTTTCAGAATACTGGTGTATAAATATTATTTGCTTTGCTGGAAATGCTATTTTCTTTTAAATTTAATTTGCTTGCTGTCCTCATATGCAACAAGGCCTGATTTGTCTTCTTACCCTCGATGGAGAAAAGTTTGGGGAATTGCGATTCACAGGTGTCTCAATCTACAGAGTGATTTACTACTACTGTCAAAAACACATTGTAAACAGAAACATTGAAAAACCAGCAAAGTGTCTTTCACTGCCCATTACAAGCCAATTTAGTTATGTATGGTATATATTTAGAGGCATTTGTCCTATATTTAATTTTAAATGTTGAAGGTACCCTCCTGACTCATCCATGTTGACTTTTTAGTATTTTCTCTGGGACTAACTAATGCCATCAAGGTTCCATTTCACAGGTACGAATGTTCCAATGTCCACTGCAGTGGACACATGATATCTTAAAAATAGAACCTTTTTTTTTTTTTTCAAAAAATATTTTCAGTAGTGTAATTACCTTACAAAGAGCATGAAAGCTAAAACAAAATGTAATAGGACATTTGGTGACATTGGGTGTATGTCTCTACACTGACCCTTTGGGATCTCACCCAGGCCTTTTGTGTTTATTTTCATCTCCCTAAAAAAACAAAAAGTATGGGTGATGTATCATATTCAGATGTTATTAGATGGCGATTGATGTTTACCATAAAACACTAGAAACAAACTCTAGGGAATGTATTGCTGCGCTGGAGGAAACAGGACAATATGTGTGTTGAAGTGCTTTTTTTTCTTCATTTTCCACAGCTATTAAAAAGTCCAGCTTCAGCAAATTGCCAAAACTCTTAATTTCCCAAGAAGAAAATATCCAGAAGGAATATTTAATGAAGGTTGAGGGACCTAGGGAGCGTACAGTACATCACCCCTCTCATAATTTCAAATTCATTACATGTATTGGCAAGGAAAGTATATTAATATATAGTCTAACCGAAGCCCGTGTGGGAAAAGGAGTCTTTTTTTCTTTACACTTTGCTCTTGTTTAAAGCCGTAGATTGGAATTTGGTGAGCGATACAAGCTGTTCATTATCTCCCAAATGAGCACTTGCTTCACTAATTGCAACTGTTGGAGAATTCTACATTTAGAGCTGTCATTTAATAAGCAAACATTTATGAATACATCTTTAAATTCATTTACATTTAGACTGCCCGGATGGATAACTCCCCAAGTGTGCTCTCAATTGTAAAAAGACTTAATTGGAGCGGTGGTATTAGTCAATTTTTAATTGTTGAGTGTCACGCTGAGAATTGAACAGCTCTATAATCAAACTGGCATTCTGCTGCTCCATGTTAAATGGGAACATTTTGTGGAATGTGTACTCGTATTTATCATCGCACTCTCCAGCCTCAATGACCTCAGGCACAAGAACCTGACACAAGCTGCCTCTGAAAGTTTCCATGTGCTAAGTGTCCTCTAAAAGGAATGAGAGCCAGCGAACAGACCTCTAGCAGGATGAAGCTTGTTATTTCATGCTCACACAGAGAAGCGAAAGGGCTGAGAGGATCTCCACTGACCTTGGGATCAAAGCTTTTAAATGTTGGAGAACAAGAGCATGTTAAATGTCTCTTTTGTTTCTGGCTGCTTGAAAAGTCCACAAGCCCTCAAACAGGTCTTGTTTTCCCCTTCTTGGACATGATGACTAATGGACACTGCCTGAGCAATGAATTTGCTGGAAGCCATTTATTACTTGAAGTTTACATAGTATAGATATGTTTGGATTAATAAAGGTGTTTGTTTTTTCAAGCAGCATATTGTTGCCTCATGCATATATAAAATACTAATAAAAAAGAGATCTGGCTGAAATGCTTCTCCTCAAGCATGTTAAATCATAAATGACTGAAATGCTAAGATTAGAGATGAGGTGCATAACAAGACGTGTGTACTACCTGCTTATGAAAATGCAAACAGTGCACCAGTGGAGGACTGTCTGCAATCAATAGTTCTCATTTTAAGAAAACAGGCCCAAGTGGCACATTAATAATTTACAGCTGTATTGATTTTTCTTTATTTTTCATATATATCTCAAAGCAAGGAAAACCAGCACAGGAACCACCAAAGGACACAATGAAATAATGAAATACTGTAAAACAAAGGCAACTCACAGTGATGTTTCTGCCTGGATCTGCTGTCATTTATGTTATCTAACACTGCAGTAACACCTGCCAATCAATGACCGGTGAGCCAAGGCGATGGAAGAATACAATGTGGATTTTGGTCATCAAGAATTTGTAGATAGGACAGTTGTACCTTTATTTTGGTTCTTTTTTGTTGTTAATTAGTGAGTCGGGCCTGTTTTGTTATATTTCTTTCACAGTCGTCACAAAAAGAAACGTTTCCTCAGTGGTTCCTTTTGTTGAAACACCCGATTCATTGTTGCACAAATGCAAATGGTAACAAACTACAGCACCATCTGAGTGTGAATGTAATGGTTTATTGAGTGTAAAATTGTTTTTTTATATTCTTTGCCTCACGGCCATAATTCACCTCCAGGTCAGAAGTTAAAAACAACAACCACTTAGGGATTTTTGAGAACACTGATGAATCTCGCCGGTTGTTTTTGTAGTAGACAGACTGCTGTCTTTCTCTCTCCCTTTTTCAGCTGAGGAGAAGATCTTTTCAGGAGCAAATATAGTAGTTCAGTAACTTATCAAGTCCACCTATTTGACTCAAACTCCTTTCCTGCCGAGACACAAAGTGTTGATACCTCACTTTGAACAGTTCCCAGAGAGCACAGCTACTATCATTCAAAGTGTCAAACGGTTGCAAACATGATTGGGATGGGATAAGAGGGCTCTACACTGTGTGGATCTATGTTCATGTGTTATAGCACCAGCAAGACCAAGGAGCTCATACTGGACTTCAAGAAGGCGAGAGGAGACACACATGATCCCATCCACATCAACAGGATGGCCGTAGAGCGTGTCTCCAGCTTCAAGTTTCTGGGGACCCACATCTTAGAGGACCTGTCCTGGACCACAAATACCCCCGCATCACAGGGACACCACTTCCAGCCATCGTAGCCGTCCAAATAAAGCGCTGCCTGCATCGAGCACTCAACATCCTAAAGGACCCCTCCCACCATGCCCATAGACTGTTCTCCCTCCTGCTCTCGGGTAGGCGGTTCAGAACCCTCAGGACCAGACCCAGCAGACTGAAGAACAGCTTCTTCTCCAGAGCAGTGTCTTTGCTGAACTCCAGCTGAACCCCCAACACACCACTTCACATCTCACTACATGACATTTACACAATAACACACTAGCTTAGTATCGTACATACCTACAGTTTAAACTTATTTATGCACATTTAGGCACTTTAGTTTAACAGGCCGGTAGCGCTGATGTCTCATCTAATGAAGACGCTGGAGAGAATCATCCTCGCCCACCTGCGCCCACTGGTGAGACCCGTTGCAGTTCGCCTACCAGCCGAGCATCAGGGTGGACGATGCCGTCATCTACCTCCTCCACACCTCCCTCACTCACCTGGAGAAGGCTGGAAGCACTGTGAGGATCATGTTTTTTTATTTCACCAGTGCATTCAACACCATCCAGCCCAGACTGCTGGGGGACAAGCTGCAGGTAGCTGGGGTGGATCACCGCCTGCACCAGTGAACATCCTGGGAACGGATGTTGATGTGGTGGAGTCCTACAAGTACCTGGGTGTTCATTTAAACAATAACCTGGACTGGACACACAACACAGACGCCCTTGTCAAGAAAGGCAACAGCAGACTGTTCCTGCTCAGGAGGGTGAGGTCTTTTGGAGTGCATGGACCACTCCTGAGGACTTTCTGTGGTGGGATCAGCCATCTTTTATGGGATTGTCTTCTGGTCCAGTAGCATCATGGACAGGAAAAGGATGGACAGACTGGTAAGGAGGGCCGGCTCTGTCCTGGGATGTCCCCTGGACTCGGTGGAGGTGGTGGGAAACGGGAGGATGATGGCTAAGCTGTCATCCATGTTGAACAACACGTCCCACCCCCTACAGGACACCCTGACAGCACTGGGCAGCTCCTTCAGTGAGCGGCTGCTCCACCCTCGATGTGTGAAGGAGAAGTATCGCAGATCTTGCCTGCCGGCTGATGTCAGACTGCACAATAAACAGAGGCCGAGTATCCATTTATCTGGATTATTGTAAATATACATCCTCTTTGTATATTCCGAATTCTATTCTATTTTATTTTCATCTTATTTTTCTCTGCTTGCTGTTGCTGTTGTTGCCCTGTAAATTTCCCCGTGTGGGACAATAAAGGACCTGAATCTGAATCTGAAATGCTGTACATTTCTAATTTATCATTTGTACATTTCTTCTAGTTTTATGTAAATGGTCTCTGAACTAAAACAGCATAGAAACAGCACTTATTAAAGTTACTAATGATCTTCTTATAGCTTCAGATCATGGACTGGTTTCTATGCTGGTTCTGCTGGACCTCAGTGCTGCTTTTGATACAGTTGATCACAGCATCCTGTTACAGAGACTGGAACATGTGATTGGGATTAAAGGGACAGCACAAGACTGTTTTAGATCGTATTTATCAGATAGATAACAGTTTTCTCATGTCAGCGGCGTTTCCTCTTCTTACAGTAGGGTTGGCCATGGAGTTCCACAAGGTCCTGTACTTGGACCAATCCTTTTCACCTTTTACATGCTTCCTTTAGGGAACATTATTCAGCAGCATGGAATAAATTTTCATTGTTATGCTAAAGACTCTCAGCTATATTTATCCATGAAACCAGAGGAGACAGAGCAATTAGTGAAGCTTCAGACCTGTCTTAACGACATAAATTCTTGGATGTCTTCAAATTTTCTTCTCCTTAACTCAGGAAAAACTGAGGTCCTGGTGTTTGGTTCTGAACCTCTCAGGGATAGATTAGATCACATGATCACTCTCTGTGAGGAATCTTAAAATAACTTTTAATCAAAATTTGTCCTTCAACTCACACATTAAAATAGTCTCTCGAAGTGCCTTTTTTCACCTGAGGAACATCACAAAGATCAGGAAGCTACTAACGCGGCATGATGCTGAAAAGTTAGTCCATGCATTTGTTACTTCCAGGCTGGACTATTGTAATTCTTGATTATCAGGGTGTCCAAACAACTCTTTAGGAAGCCTCCAGGTGATCCAAAATGCTGCAGCAAGAGTTCTGACAGGTATTGACAAAAGATATCACATAACTACTGTACTGGCGTCTCTTCATTGGCTGCCCATTAAATTTAGAATAATTTTTAAAAATTCTTCTTCTAACCTACAAGGTCCTCAGAGACCTAGCTCCATCCTACCTGGAGGAGCTAGTGACGCCTTATTATGCCAATAGACCGCTCCGCTTTCAGAATGCTGGTCTACTTGTGATCCCCACAGTCTCTAGGGGTAGAATGGGGGCCGAGCATTTAGCTACCATGCCCCCCTGCTGTGGAACCAGCTCCTTGTCCAGGTATGGGAGGCTGACTCCATCACTACTTGTAAGATTAGACTTAAAACCTTCCTCTTTGAAAAAGCTTATTGTTACTAATTCTGTAGTTCCACTTATTATCCTAGACAGACAAATTATCATACTTAGTGGGTTGTCTAATTATCAGCAGGAGGGTTCCCCTACATGAGCCTGGTCCTGCTCAAGGTTTCTTCCTGTTACAAGGGAATTTTTCCTTGCCACTGTTGCTTGTTTGGGGTCAGGCCCTGGGATTCTGTAAAGCACCTAGAAACAATTTTGATTGTATGAGACGCTATATAAATAATGATTGATTGATTGATTGATTGATTGATTGATTGATGATTGATTAAATGATTGAACCTTCAGCTCAGACAATAGAACATTCAACTGAGGAAACAGAACCCTCCAACCGTATGCCAACTTTATCTTAAATTGGCATATTGTCTTTGATCTTAAGTTGTCATTGTTGTCTTTGATCTTAAGTTGACATTTTAGTCTTTGATCTCCTTTATGTCATTGATGTCAAAATTGTTCTTTCATGTCAGTTCACTGAAGAGATCAATGGAGGAAGCTGAACTGGGAGATCAAGCACAAGCAGCTCTACCTCTTTCAGCACACGCCTGAGGAGCTCAACACTCTTGTACCACACTGGTGACCAGCAGACGCATCAATGGCACAGAGAGGAACCCAGCCGCTGAAGGCAGAGCAAGAACCATTGGAATCATCAGTGGAAACTTGGAGGAAAGAGGTCCAGCAGCTCAGTGCAGCCCTGGCCAAGAAGAAGGAGCAGCTCAGCAGGGCTGTGAAGAGGAGAACTGTGGCCCATGTGGAGACCCTGACCCTGCTGGGCATCACACAAACTGCTCTGAAGGAGAGCAAACTCAAATGTGCTTCTCTGGAGGAAACCCTCCACAGTCAGCAGCAGGAGAAAGAGGAGAGATGCAGGAGAGAGCTGACAGAGCAGGAGGAAGGTCTAAATCACAAGCTCCTTGTGATTGAGGACGAATTTGAGAGGAATCTGGAGGAAGAGAAGCAAAGGTTTAATGAAGAGAAAGAGGCCATGAGGCAGCAGCTCTTTCTACAAGAAGAAAAGTTCAAGAAACTGGTTGATGAAGAGCAACGCAAATATGATGAGAAGATCTTGGAAAAAGAAGAGTCGATAAAGCAGCAGCTGTTGGCTAAAGAAGAGAACTTTAACAAGATGGTGGCTGATGTTTATCAACGGTGGGAGAGCACAGCTCAGAAATCGGTCCAGAAGAGGGAAGAGCTGGAGCACAAGTTCCAGGACAGCCAAAGTTTGAGGCAACACGAGGAGGAGAAGAACAAAGAGGAGCTCCAGAGGCTCTCTGAAGCAATCCTCCAACTTGTGAGATGAGATGCTTTCGCCTCTGTTCCTCTTCCAGAAGATTTCAGATGATGTTCAGTGAAATCTAAAACACAATCTCTCTTTTCTGCAGCTTCAAGTATTAAAGAAGCAGAAGAAAAAAAGCTTCTGGAGATGGAAGTTCTGGAAAAAGATAAAGTAAACAACAATTCCAGAGCTCCCAAACCCATCCTCCTCCTCTACATCCTGACCTCCACAGCGTCACATCCTGTCTTATTTAGATTTCTTTTACAGTATAATCATTGTTTATATTCTATGTTTGGATCTATGATGTAGAAACAATAAAACTCAAAGTAAACCACCAGATTGTAGATGTTGTAAATGACAGCTTTATAAATGGCTTCATTTCATTACTTGAGTCAGTTGGTTTCCTTCAACAGATAAACCAACCAACTCATAGCTTCAACCACACCCTAGATCTAGTTCTGACTTAGTGCTGTAGCTGTCTGAGAGACATGTTAATTGAAAATTCAGTCAATGTTTATTTTACATTTTTTTAAAACAGCCATAATTCCATTTAATGTCTCAATTCATTATTGTTGAAATGGATTAAAAATGCATTGTTCTTTATTTATATTTTGAAAGAGTCATAGGTCACGTGTAGGGTTCAGAGGTCGCACCCGTGGCATCTTCGGTGAGGCAGTGCAGTAACAGAGAGCGCCAGCATGGCTTCAGAGCGGAGTGCCAGCATAGTTTAAATAAAGTATACACGGCCTTGAAATAAGAATTCTGGATGGTCCAAGAGGCGCACACAGTAACGATTGTTTTACATTTATTTGTTTTTGTCTGTTTTTTAATGTGTGTGCCCTTGAATAGACAGTTTGGTATGTGTTTCTATGTTACTCTGCTAGCTTGTTGGGACCTGTCTAAATGCTGGACATTCATTAAGAGACTTTCAATAATAAGATATTTACTTTTTCAAATGCTGTGTATGTATTTTATTTTCTAGTTTTCACGGTGTCTGCGGAGGATGGAGAGTTGTGAGTAAAACTGTAAAAAGACACCTGTATGGCCATTATTTTATTTCATTGGACCGGTGTAGCTACACTTGTTGAGGTAGAACATGTGTCAGTGTTCCCTCAGAACCCACTCCGGTCAGATCATTCTTTGATAACTTTTACATTTATGATTAAGGATTCTTCTGTGCTCAGTACACAGTCTTACTATAGCGGATGTCTTTAAGATAATGCTGTAGCTAAGTTTAAGGAAGTGATCCCTGTGCTGATTTCAGGACCACCGTGTGTTTCCCCAGGGATCAATCACTATAATCTTAGCCCTGCTGAGGTTGACTCTACTGCTAAAGGTGCAGCAGCCTCACTGAGAATCACGCTTGATTCTGTTGCCCCCCTGAAAAAGAAAATAGTAAATCAGAGGAGGTGTGCCCCCTGGTATAATTCACACATTAGGACCCTCAAGCGGAAAGTGCAAAGACTTGAAAGGAAGTGGTATTCTTGTAAAATAAATAGCTACTATTTAGCCTGGAAAGACTGTCTGGCAGTTTGCAAAATTGCCCTCCGTAAAGCTAGAACAGCTTATTTTTCTTCTTTGATTGAAGAAAACCAGAATAACCCCAGATTTCTTTTCAGCACTGTGGCCAAATTAACCAAGAATCACAGTGTTTTAGATCCACGTATCCCTTCTTCCCTTAGTGGTGAAGACTTCGTGAGCTTCAATGATAAAAGTCTAGCTATCAGAGAAAGAGCCAACCAGGCCATCCCAACAACTGGACCATCACCATACTCTTTGCCACAGGCGTTTACTAATGTCATCGCCATCACTGTCTCCAGAAGTACTCGGATGACACAGTCATAGTCGGATGTGTGGAGAATGGACAGGAGGATGAATACAGGGACCTTGTGGAGAGTTTTGTTAGGTGGAGCAGGGAGAACCTTCTGCAGCTCAATGTGACCAAGACGAAGGAGATGGTGGTGGATTTCATTAAAAGCAAGTCCCCACCCTCCCCAGTCTGCATTAGTGGGAAAGATGTGGAAATAGTCTCATCTTACAGGTTCCTGGGTGTCCAGCTGGACAATAAACTGGAGTGGTCCACAAACACCTGCTGTTTACAAGAAGGCCATGAGCAGACTCTATTTCCTCAGGAGACTCAGGTCCTTCAGTGTTTGCAGCAGGATGCTCCACATGTTCTACCTGTCTGTCATGGCTAGCACCATCTTCTTTGCTGTAGTGTGCTGGGGTGCAGGCATGAAACTTGCAAACTTAGACGAGGTGGTGCGGGACAGGATGGTGTTGAAACTGCGGACAATCATGGACAATCCCTCCCACCCCCTCCACAACACAGTGGACAAACTGAGAAGCAGCTTCAGCAACAGCCTCGATGCTCTAAGGAACGGTACAGGAAGTCCTTCCTGCCGTCCGCCATCAAACTGTATAACTCATCCCTCTCTGTCAGAGCTGAGCTCTCTTGACCGGACTTATGCATCAGCTCAGGTCCAGACCATTCAATAACAATAATTGTTTTAATGTTCATGTCTTGACTGGCTATCTTAAAGGCTATATTGCACAATTGCAATCATAAGTTTTGTGTAGTTAAAAAGACGCTTTGTGGTGGCCAGGTATCTAAATGAAGGCTCGTGCATTTAGGATAGCTTCAGTTGCTGGTGTCCAATCAAAATAATGAGTTGTTCATGTAAACTGAGCTTATCCTAATTGTTACCATTATTCATAGCTTAGCTGTCAGGGAAATTTTATTAAAATAAGCAATGACATTATTCATCTTTATCAAAACAACTGACCACACTATAAAGTACACATTTATACATAGTGTAAGAATTTTAAAAATAAGTATGTCAGTGTAATTGTGTTATTGAGAGATTGCAAACCAAAGAATCTTTGGTAATTCTCTGGTTTAGGCAAATTGATTTTCAGGTCAAAAACAGGAATAGTTTACTTAATAAAATTGTCAAATTGTCCACTTCCCCCATATATTGGGTTTAATTCATTATATAATTCTGTAAACACAGTGCAAGCTACTGGGCTTTTATTTTGGTACTTTCTGTTACCAGCAATATAAATATGTATGCTAGCTAAATATGTATGTATGTTTTACTTGAGAGATTTAGATTTAACATTAATCTGTAACATTTAATATTTGCATTCTTTTTAGTAATTTTGTAGTTTGCAGTTCATGTCATTTATTTCATCTTCTAGATGTATAAATCGAACAATTACCTGCCTGTTGTTGTTTTTTTGTCTCTAAAATCAATGAAAGGTCAAACGATTGATTTTCACTTCAAAGCACAAAAATACATTTGAACTATAATAATTTTTCAAGTTTAAAATGTACTTGTTAATGTAAAATGAGTTCCATTTCTATCGTGTTGCAATTTATTCACTAGTTTAATCGAGTGTGAAAGACTGAGTGTTCTTGGACTGAGAGAAAGTTGGAGAGATATTAGAACTGAACTTTACACCCCTGATGCAATCAACACTTTGACTGAAAACCAAGATTCAGCAGAACTCTGCAGTTTTCAAAATGGGAGACAAAATAATTCAGTTATCAAGTAAATTAAATACAATACATTTTAAGATACAGTGGAGTTCATTGGTAAATGACATCATTTCAGTGTAAACCTTCTGATCCTCTTTGTCTTCTAAAAGTAAAACACTAAATTTGAAGAGAGATCAGAATCTGTATATTTGTGAGCATTGTGGAGAATAATAATTCATTTGCGCTACTGGGGATATATATTTCTAATGTCACCATGGAAAGATAGCTGACAGCCCGGCTGGGTTTTAAACTGATTGCGGGCAAGTGTTAGCACAGTCTAGCTGTCCGGGGAATGCAGTGGTGATCAGGAAGCCTGTGTCCTTGAAAGACTACATGGAATTCATTATCTAACACCCCCCAGTGTCTGTTTTGTTGGCCGTGCGTTTGCCTCAAAGCTGCATGGTTTGTTGTTGGATGAAGTTAACGCGCCGGTTTTCACCCAGTCACTGATGGGAGTTGCGGTGGTGGTGTCAGCAGCTCCTCTACAGTTTTGTGGCTGTTTGCCTTCGCGTGATCGAAGCGCAGCACACTTTCCCTGGTGTGTTGATGCTAAAGGCGAGTTGCATGCAAACGATAGCCTAAATTCAAAAGAATAAAGTGTTCAGCTGTATCAAAATCACCCTGCGTCACTTTTGCGATTTGTCCTTTATGCGGTTGTGGTCTGCTGAGGCTCCGACTGATGTGGGATAAAAAAAGAAACAGAATAAACCCCTAAGTGCCCTGAAGATAATAACAGACTAATCAAATGTCATTGTAACCCACACACTAAAAGATGGTTGGTCACTATAGGGTTGTTCAAGTTGTTTGTTTGTACCCTCTGATTGTTGGTGATGAAAAAGCAGAAAACGTCATCCAAGAACATACAGAATTCCAAGAAAAAAACCAATAAAAACAACCCACCTGGGTAAGGCAGACGATACAGAAACACAAAGAACCCTTAGAGATCAAGCACATAACAAAGAGAACTGGGACTAAAACTAATTATTTCCTTTTTCTTTTCTTATATTCCCTTTATTTTGAGGAGAGTTGTGTTTTATCTGGTGTCATTTTTCTATTCACTAATTGTGACATTTAGCTTTGTGTGTTCCTGGAATAAATCTGTCATTTGGTTTCATTAAACCATGCTCCTCTTTGCTCCTCAGAACAGAACCCAGATATCAATGGCATGGATCAGCATTCCAAGCACAAGTTCTCCATCATGTGCAGCTTGTTTAACTGGAGGAGCTGGCCAGTGTTTCAGGAGAGCAATTCAAGACATGTTGAGTCACTGAACGGATCAAAGAAACATTTGAAAAGTTCACATGTTGCAGTGTGACAGCATTTTAAAACCAAGGATGCATTTGCAGCTACGTTGAACGCAGACACGGATTACAAAAATGGCGTCCGTGCATCGTAACGTTGCACTTTTGAGGGGTCGCTTTCATGCAAAGTGGTAGTTGGACGATGAAAGAAGCATTCTCATAGTTTACACTGCAAGTAAACAGCTAGAAAACAAATACAAGCAGATGTTTGGAGAAGAAAAGCCAATATTGTGCAACCAATGATATTTAAAACAGCAAAGTTTGCCAGCAAAGGACAAGAACCTGGACAGCTAATCTTTTACTCCATTTTAGGGCTATGTAAATCTCCATAGGATAGACATTGGTGAAAATAAGACGCACATGACCAGGTTGTCGGTAAAATACGGCCCAAATTCTCCTGCTTGAAGAACAAAATACGGGAGCTTTGTAGTGGAAATGGGGTGGAGCTGTGATTCATCTTCAAAGTTTGAGTTTGCAAGGCCACATCCTTGGTCCTTTTCTGGAAACTAAGCCATTAAATAACCAAACTGCTGAGATCATCAGCTCCTGTTCCACAGTTACGGAGCAAACACTGCCCTAAAACCGTTGTCCTGAAGTGACTTTACTTGTCAGACTCAATCTGGCACCACTCTGAAAACACTTATCAACGATTTCATCAGTGGGAAATTCAAGTTTCACTCAACGTGCTGGCAAAACCCAGCTAACAATCTATAGACAAGGTGGAGCAAGTGTTTATTTTAGAGGTTGGGAAAGTATATTAACTTCAATTATGGTAAAGACACATGGCTGTAATATACATTGCAAGACCTAAAGTGACGTACAGGAGCATCAGAGCCTGATCGGACAAAGCAGATCATTATTCGGATGTTGTTATTTGCAGTAGTTGCATAGCATTAGTGGCTTCAAAGGCTGGATTGGATCAGGAGGGATTTAGGAAGGTAAAAGAAGATTTGTGGCAGGGATTTTCCAGACTCCGCAGCAGCACCGTCGCAAACATCTGCTCTGTGGAAGAAGTCTTTAGAAGAGAAAAGCTGTGACCCCAAACGTTGTTCAGCCGCATAAGAGGAGAGAACTTTGATCACATGCCAACATTGACCAAGCAAAACTGTTTTACATGCTTTAATTTGCATGAATGTAAACAATCTGTCAAATTATCTTATTACAAACAGGCTAATTAGTAATGCTTAGTAATTGAGGCAGGTACATTTGTCATATAGCCCTGTTAAAGTAACACTATTCTAAATATGTTCCACATTTTCACGAACAAAATGATTCATAGGTGACATGATTGTATTAATAATATGATCTTTGCCCTCAGGTTACAGGCAGTTCTCATTTATCTTTACAGTTTCCTGCAACTGCATAAACAACATGTTAAAATTCCGCTTGTGAAGATCGGTGGGTTGTAAAATGTGTTTCACTTTAGTGAACATTTACTAAAACTACCGAGTTAAAACTGGCGTTGACAGATGACGGCATTAGCAGAAGAAACTCAGTAATACCTGCATAGATGCTGATGTTAAGCATTTCATTAGCCGGATATACACCTTGGGGTAATTCTGTAATTCGCACCAAATTAATGGTGTTGCTGTGTGCGAAAAGGATTAAAAACATGATCCATCTTTAGTGGATAAACAAAGATACATTTGAGTGCAGTAATGGAGAGATCGTGCCATTTATAATCTGTTGAGTGAACCACCATGTAAGCAGCACTCCATCTTATTTAACACACATTTAATGTCAGGCTCCCGTGTAATACAGCATGGTTTACACAGTCAATAAATGCATTTGCGTAAAAGTTCATTTAAAAATCGACTCAGTCATGGGTTGAATTTTGTTCGGTTGCAGTGGCAGCTTTAAAATAACATCCAATGACGGGCAGAACGGCTGTAAATTCATCACATCCTGTTTCCCAACGTGGAGCAGAGCTCCAATACAGACAGGAATCACTCATTGCACATAAAATGTAGAATACTTCAGATCAAAATCAAACCTGAAAGCGCATTTTTGGGTTCGGTGCCTTGCCCAAGGGCATCTCGGCAGTGCTCTGATGGTATTCTGGCACCTCCCCATGCTACCAGAACACCTTACTCTGGATTCTTGAGCTGAGAACCCTCCGCTTCTCAGCCCAGTACCTCAACAGACTGAGCTGCCACCTCCCCAATTGTACCTGGATTCAATTATTAAATGAATTCTCTATATTCTGGTGAAGGCAGGTTGGCTGCTACTCTGCTGACAGGACCCAGGAAAGCTGCTCTTTCTGTCCTGGGCCAGTCGTCGGCTCTGCGTGGAACCTCTTTTGCTCTTTTACAACATGGGCATGCAGTGGCTCCTGGGTTGCCTTGACTTTACTTTCTCCGTTGGGTCCCATGGTTCATACTGGAGGTGCTTACGGTCACTTCAAACTCTCGGTTGGTGCTTCCATGGCAACCCTCACCACTGTAGGTTGTTGCTGGGGGACTTGGCCTCACACCTATTGTGCTCCCGTGGACTGCAGGGTGCTCAGGCTGCTTAGTCACTCATGGGGTTCACTTTTATATTCAGGTGCTCTGGGGATAAACAGACGGATGGAAGCTGGTGGAAAAGCACCAAGAGAAAAATGACATTATCAACTACTGAACAGTATTAAGAATAAAAAACTGGTTAAAAGATTGTCTGATGTCATTAGAGACACAACGTGATCCTTATTACATTTTCCCTTAAAATATGACTGTTCCAAGTGTTAAATATTTACAGTAGGCCATTGATGGCATTGCTTCTTCTGTTGTGATTCTGTTCTGTGCTTCCACTATTCTGAAACATGAGCCAATTGTTTGATTGGATAATTTAGCTGATGTGTGATTATTATTTTCTATGTTCAGTTCAGGTAATTTAATATTGAAATTCTGTGGTGTCTGATTTTGTCTTTTTTATTTTCTGTTGATGGTTTGACCCCCCAAAATTCTGATTGAACTGTCCTTTTACTCCTATTTTTAATTTTTATGATCATGTTAGCGCCTTCCTGTAGTGTTGTCTGTTTCCTAAGTTCCCAAGTCAAGGATAAACACACACATTCTCACACACATTACACACCAATTAATAAAATTGAACATTAATACTACAATTACAGCATTACAGGGTTAAAAAGAGTTAGCGTAGCCCTCAACGTTTTACTAATTTTTTGCTACAAACAAGTGCTTTTTCATACTATCTGCTGATATTCTGCTCTGCTGTTCAGTAGGCTGTGTATTTGGAGGAACATCGCATGAATACAAAGGATGGCTTTGGCTCTGCAATGGCAAACATCATGGTTGAGATTCGGTGCAAAAGGAGGAGATACTGTTCACATTGTTTACACTCTAATACATAATCTAGTTCCAGTAGGCTGTCAGCCAATTACATGCATATGTGGCTCAGGAGTCAGGACCTGACTCTATAAATATGCATCATTCCACGTGGATCTTTAAAATAATTCATTTATCTTTCATCGAATCTTATTTATTTTTAATCAGGGTCACAGTAGGTGTGGAGCCTATCCCAGCAGTCAGCAGGTGTGAGGCAGGAAGAAACCAAACAGGATGTATTCACATAAATTACCACTAAAAACTACAAAATCAATGCAGGACATCATGAATCAAACCTGGCCTCACACCCACGGTGCATGCACCTGCAGTCTCGTGAGTCCTCCTTGACTCTAACGGGATGTGGTGAGGCTTCATCATCTTTCTGTATGTCTCTAGGACAAAACCCGCCAGTACCTCCAGAAAGAGCCCACAACACCGGTCAGGACTGGGAACCACGTGCACGTTCCCATGGGTCCTGGCCCAGTCACCTGGCCTGCTGGCTTTGCAAGAATGGTACCAGAGAGCTTTTGAAAGTAATAAATAATCTGCTGTAGATCACGATATGAAGAGAAGCACTGATTTTAAATGTCCTGTTGTGGTGCCACATAAAAACAGCTCTCACCCATACTCATCTAGGGGAATGCTCAGTTATAAAGAGTTTCTGATTATAATGAAGCCGAGCAGCTTGGGGGAAGCATCGAGGTTATGTTTTGACAGTGATCAAGGAAGATAATGTACAACTGTGACTTAATACAGTGTGGGAGCGACACAATTATCTTGTAGGCTCGCCTTAAATTAAAGTCTTCAGACCTCAAACAGTGGATGCTTTTCAACAGACACCTGAATATTTAGAACACAAATGGTATTAGTGGTGTGTCAGCAAGCTTCCATTGCTGACACACTTTAAATAGGTAACACCAATGATGGATTTTAGCAACCCAGCTGAAGCAGATTTTCTCAGAATACATTATTTTTTTATGTCTAAAAGGGCCTCATGTCTAAGCACAGTTTGGAATTGTCTTCCTTTAACATGAAGTCAGACAATTAAAATGAATCTTGGAGGTTAATTATATGAGGGAATGCTTTTCATCTATGAATTAAAATGTGAATAACCCCTCTCTGAATGCAGCAAAGTAAAGAAGAAACCATCAGAGAAACCAAAGCTGCCTTGTGCGTCATTTAGACCATATTATCACAGATAATAAATAATGCCTATAACTAAATAATGAATTTATAGAACTTTCAGCAAGAGACAAAAATGGTGATGATTACATTTCCACATGAATTTAATTTCATGTGCCTCGATTATCTCTTCCTGAAAACAAATTGGACTAAATTGGACCAAACTTCAAGCAAATCAATGATTTTATATATAATATAATATTATCACTGCATTTGGTTTAATTAATGATTTCATTGAGATGCCAAAGCAAAACATAACTATGTGCAACATGTCTGCTTTATCTCACTCTCCTCTTTTCCCTTCAATAAGACAAATGTTAATCATTTAAAAAATAAACAGCTACAAGGAAAACCTGCTCTATCTGAGTATTTGCAGTGCTTCTGCATTAAAATTATCATGTTTGAGCGATTCCAGTCGTTAAAAACCCATTTTTAATTAAATTAGATTTCAAGTTTTCAATTTGGTGACAAATATGCCCGTGGCCTCGCAGTGACGTACGTTCATACTTAAACTTTGCTTTTTCTAGTTGGCTGTCGTCTCCTGATAGAAATGCTTTATTTAAAAACTTTGTTTGTTCGCTACATTGCAGTAGAGCACTATCGAGGTCCATAACGTTTTGCTTTCAGAACTAGCCTGCCTCCATAATTTCGAGTTCTGGACTCTAGAAAAGGAGAAACATTGAATTGGAATGAACGAATTGTTGCTTTGATGCTATTCAGGACACAGTTAAGAATCTAAACAATGGAAGAAGTCACATGTATGTAAAAACCTCGGACAACTGTGCAGATAACTGGAAGTGATGTGACAATTAAATGAAAACAAGTGTATCTTTAAGAACACAAAGGTGAGTCGGAGTGGCTGCGTTAACGTCATGCTTCCAGGTGTTGGCCAGCTGTGTGAACGTGTCCAAACCATCAAATCAAAGTAAACCTGACGTCATGAGAACCATGCACAAGAAGGTGAGTGAAGATTTCAGCAGGACACTCGCTCACACGTTAAGTGGGACGTCTCGCAACCAGTCACATCTCATTTTCCATCTGATCTGCTGAGTGGCGTAACAGCGTGGCGGTCTGGAGACGTGGCAGATCGACTTATCATCAAGAGGGGTTGGCTCTGTATGACATGACAGATAAACATTGTCACTCGTTGGCATTGTGCCTTCTTTTTTCATCAGTGAAAAGTCGCTCGCATAGAACACACCAGGTGTCACTTTTGATCTGAGCTTTAATGCAGAGCAGCAAGATGGAGGCCTTTTCTCCACCAAATAGACGACAATGAAATTTCCGACAGTGTGAAAGGAAATCAACCCACTCTAATGATAGTGAAATGACATTGGTAAAAATAAAAACGGAACTGACTGCGTGGTGAAAAATCTTTACAAATGCAAGCAATATGTAAATTCCGGTGCTGGTCCAAGTAAATGAAAGAAATGTATAAAAGACTGGAGATAGATGTTTACTGTCAAAGTACAGACGTCTCTCTTTGTTTTCACTGCTAATCTAGTTAGTATTTAACTATATGGATTCAGAACCAAAAGGGTACCTTTATTTGCCCTAACAGACATTGTGAAGGAGTCAACTGCAATGGCAAGTAAAGAATATGCTATTTTTAGCTTTTAAAAAGGACATTTGCATTGATCATGCATTTCTTTGTAATTTATCTGTAAAAGGTTCATTAATCCTGTTTGAAAAGGCTGTTAACAGTCATATGTGGGCAATAAATACTTGACTGGTTGTTGATTTTTCCCTTTTGAAGTGATGTCAAACTGGGCCTGTTCCAAAGAAGCTGAAGTAAAATCCATCTTAGTGCAGGTACTCGTCACCGAGTGGCTTCTTCCTTTCTAATTGAATGCCAGTCAGAGTGAAGGACTGGTGTTAAACAAAATCAGTGCTCCAGTGAGAAAGCCAACCAATGTGCTGGTGGGAGGAAAGGCATTCTAGACCTGAAACATCACAGATGTGCTGGGAACCACTACCTTTGTTCCATCTGCAGCTGTGTTTGTAGTTGTGAGACATTTTGCTTTAATCAAATTTATTATGTTTTAGTTTGACAGGTTTGAGAGGTCTTTCTCTGGTTGACTCTTTTTACTCGGGCACATCCATGGACAGACCGAGTGTGTATGGTATAGTTGCCCTATACTCTGAACATCTTGATCCTTCTTAAACATGATTAGAAAAGTGCAGGGTTGTTTACAGGAATTTCTGCTAGTGCGATTGCACTTTTCAGCCTTCACTAAGTCCATCTGCTCTTCCACGTTCTTCGTATTTTAAAATTAAATCAGAATGTCACTGAGGCCACATTGCCCTCACAAATGTTCACCAAATGATCAGTTTCATGATTTCATTTCAAAATGCCTTTAGATTTGAGTCAGTCATTAAACAAAGAAAGTAAAATCAGATTTACCAAAGACCATACAGTATTAGAGGGACTTTAAAATGGCTGACCGAGGCAGTGGGGTGAGTCTGTGAGGCCTCCTCCTGTGATGGAAAGCTGCTGCCTTGATCGGACTTTTGTCCTGAGGGCTCCTGTTCCTGGAGGCCAACATTGCTGCGATGAGGCAACAGTGCAAACCCTTTGCCCCCCTGTGGTTCTCCTTGTCTTTATCTTTATCATGTGGAAAATCTCTTTTTCTTCCAGTCAGTTTTGGTCATTCAGGTTTTATTATTTAATCATCCGATGTTCATGAACTCCGCCAACCTTTCTCAAAGGAGGGAAAACATAAACGCTTCTAAAAAGCCCTCAGGGTTTCTAAATCAATTTTGAAAAATGCACCATGTATCACTCAGGTCAAACCTGGCATTACAAAAGATGCTGCAGGTTTTGCCTCAATTTTTGTGATTGCTGCTGATTTTTTACCTTAATATTTGTTTGGGGGGGGGGGGGGGGGGGGGGGGGGGGGGGTGCTGTGTTGTGTTTGAAGCGTGATATCGACTAGGGTTTTTGATTTTGATAAATATATTTTTAGAACTTTTATGGTGCCTTTTGAGCATCGGTTCATGTAAAACCTATGCGTCTGACTGAAGGTCAGGGACCCTGCAAAGATACACACCTTCCCAGAATGTAACAGAAATGTAGACACTGGTGCGGCGGTTTGGCTGTTTTTCTATGTATTTCCTCCGACACGTTCAATATTGCTTAAAGCATTAAATATGTATGCTGGCATATAGCTGTAAAATAGCACAGACAACATATTGACTGCCATCCATGCTACAGGCCAGTGAGTCTGCGCCTATTCATAAGCGCAACATTTATAAATAATTCAATCCTAACTACGCTGGATTGCAGATGACTTTGGACTTGACTTTCCACATTTCTTATTCTCACCATATCTGGTTTAGGGAACAGTTTAAGTTTATTGGGACATGTGTATATGTAATTTGACTTTTTGTTCATGATTTTTATTGGATGTTTCGTTTTTCCACCGGTGTCTCCTCCCAGTGTTTGTCTGCCTCCCCTCCCAGTCGTCTGGATTACTTCCACCTGTCCTGTCTCACTTGTGTCTCGTTGTTTCACCATCGCCCGACTGTATAAAATGGTGTTTGTTCTCACATGTCTTGTCAGATGTCATTGTTCCCCTTCAGATGTTTAGAATAAATCACTCCTGATATTGATGCAGCTCAGTTGGTCCACTAATTCCCAAACATATATTCTACCTCTACAGAGGATCGTTTGGGAGCACTTTATTGCTTACTAGTGGCCAGGCTGTTAGTTACATGCAGTTGGAGTCAGACTGCGTTTGATTGCCCTAAGTTCAAAGTTAACCTTTGTCTTTACAAGAAAAATGTTTTTTTATCAGGCCAGGAATAACCTGAATGATTGTGAATTACAATGATGCCCACTACTTTGCATTAAACCTAAATTAATTCATCATATGTGCCACATTGAAGCGTGTAATTAAACATCGGCTGGAATGGATGAAACAGTTATTTTCTTGTGTTTGTATTATAATGGGTTAAAGGTGAGGTAAGAGGTTAAATGCAATTGTATGTCACATGAACACCCATGCACTCCCTTGTGGTATCCACGGTGGTGGGCCAGCAATTCACAAAATGGTCTTTGGTGACTGAGGGTCATAAAATGAACATTAAACAGAATTTTGCTTTCCATATTTATGCTACAGCACTCAGAAATGGAAATGTCTGGAGGGAAAATAAACATCTATAAAGTAATGCTAAAAAAATGCCGAACACTAACACCAGTGGGTGGATGCAGGGGGTGGAGGAGAAAAAACTACCAAAAAACTACCGTACTGACGTCATTACTGATGATTGAGAAGGGACCCCCCTCCCTTCTCAATCATCAAAGCATTGATTTCTGGAAGTGTTGTTGAGCCCATGGAGGGTTTTCCAGGAAAGAATCGTAACTGTATTTAATGCAATGCAATGTGAGATCAAAAACATCCATTTTTGACCTTGGGCAATTTCAGATTACTCAAATTCTCTTCTGGATGATAGTGATTTACACTGCAGGTGGTGGAATCTTCAAGAATTTTGCAATTCCACATCGAGGAACATCCGCCATCAAATTGAAATGAGCTGAGATTGTCCATGACAATATTAAACGTCTTAGTTGAAAACATCTTAATTTAAAAAATCTGACGTTTACCTTCTCCAGGGAATGACATGTTGTAGGAGAATTGCAGATGACGGCATTGCTTTTAATCTTTTACTCCTTTTAAAGAACCTACCAACTTATTTTAGAATGAGGGTGATTCGATGTTTGCACTGACTTTATTGGAAATCACATTTCTATTCAAATTAAAATTTCCCTCTGGATGAAGTGTTTATTATCATGTAGCATTAATAATGCAGAGCACAACTTTTATTGTTCTAATTAATACTTTAATGTTGTGGTTGGTGGATAAAGCTAAGCGGGCCCTGGGGTTTGGGTGCCTTTCAAAGGTCTACATGAACTAAATAAGAGAATACTGTAAGTTTACTATTCTAGTCACTGATATCAGGCATGTCTAAATGCATACGAGGCTACTGGCTCTGCAGTCAAATTTAAGTAGAAACAGACTGTTCCCAGAGGGCTGCGCCATCGTGCACTGGAGCTTTACTTGTGAGGTTGGCACAACAGAAAAGGCCAGGCTCCCAATTAATTAACAAAAATGACAAGAAACTTTATGTTAGTAAGAGTCCCTTGTAGCGCCTAGTCCAGTTTTCCAGCACTAATCCTATTAGCTGTGTATTATTGACTTACTGTAAAGACAATGATGAATAGATATTAATATTTCTTTGCGACTTAAAAAAAAATCAAACAGGAAAATGTGTAACCATTAATCTACGTGGAGTTAAAAAAGAAACACATTTGAATTTGCGGGTTGTTGCTCATTTTCCTTTGATGTTGCCATGTCAACCATGTGCTCAGGGTCCTGGGATTTTTGGTGATCTTATACCCGTCGGCACATGGTTGCCCTCCAAAGATGTTAAACAGCCCAATAGTTATCTCACCTGCAGGCATAAAGCTTGAAAATCCAAGCACTCTTGAAAGAAATTGGCCATCTTTCCAAATGCTATCCTGGATGGTGATTTGAGAACACTCCCTCATCTCTGGTGCCTCAGCTATATTGCTTTGGGACCCCCTCATAGTTTTATCAGATTTATCTGATATGATGGAACCGATGTAATGACTCCAACAATCGTCCGCTCAAATTAACTAGGTAATGTGATACGGCCCCAAATTTCAGGTACGAGCCACATTTTTTTCCTATCCAAGGTGCTGGTAGCAGAACAGCAGTTCTGCTCTTTATGATGTGAGTTTGATCGTGTCGCCGCTCTGCCACAATGCACAGATGAGTGAGGGACAACTTCAATTTCAACATCAACTTCACTTCATTGATCCCTTTGGGATGACTCCCTCAGGGAAATTAAAAAATTCCAGCAGCACATTATAAGAAAACAGCAAGCAGATAGAAGGAGCAACACACAGGTGGTTAAGTTATTATTACTGCACTTAAGTCCTTTTAAAACTGAAACCAGCAGCAAATAACTAACGACTGTCAGGGCAGAAAGGGTGAGGACGTGGGTGAAAAAGCAATTTATCTAATGGATCGAATACTGAGACACTAGAACGCTGTTTAGTTACCTTGACATTTCTTTTTAAGCCAGTTATGAGAAAGAAAATGAATCCTGAAATCTATAAAATGCAAAAATCTGAGAAAGGCAGAGGTTCCTTACTCAAGCTTCAAGGTCATAAGTACCTATAAAATTATAGTTTGCCAAAATGGTTTTGGGAAAGCTTTTTTTCCAGAAAACCTGGTGTGATCTATTGGATGTATTATAATAATTAACATTTGATCTGGACTAAACATAATATCAAGCAGGTTAAAGGTCTTTAGATCAGCCTGATCTGGATAATGATAATGACTGCAAGTCTTTTAAAATTGGTGAAAATGGAAGTATATTTGTGTCTAATCTTTGCATTAAAGAGTTGATATTCTCCCCCACACACACACAAAAGTCCCCGCTGAACAGCAGGAAACATGAATCAACTGTGCTGCATGAATATTTATTTCCTCTCAGTGTTTCAAAATAGGATCAGATGGTTGCTTGGTGCTAAGCTCTCACTCACTGCGGGTTCCCAGGGTGTGTCAACAGCCATTGTAATTTGTTTTAATCAGATTTAAAGTTGCGCCCTGGATAACCTTTGACGCCAAGGTTAAAGATTAAAGCTGACTGGACCTTTGAGGTGGGACCCTTTGACTTGAATGATTTGCCCTCAGAAATAAGGCAGGCAAGGTCATTGAGTTCTTTAGAATCTCTTCTTATGTATCATATTGGCTTTTATTATTATGGTGCTTTATGAAAAAACATGTAATTATCATTTTATTTTGAGAGCTTTTATATTCAATAACTTCAAGTTTGTTTGTCTTGGTGTGAGCTCACGCTTAATTTGACAGAATTAGAGATTTTAAAACACTGAATAACAGCTTCCCACCAGAGAACACAAACAAGATGTCTTCGCAGAAAACACAATGACACATGATTAAAATAGATGCAGCACATTCGTCTCTTTGCTCCAACTTTTCACACAGGCTCGCTCCGGTTTCCTCGCAATATGATGCAACGCGAACAAAAGGTTCCTCTCATGCTTTTACATCCTTGTTTCCTCTTTCAGCTTCTCCATCTCCTCGGGTTCAGGTGTTCAGAAACGCTTACCCTATATGTGGCTTCGACGTTTGCCTTTGTGGCGCTCATTTAAAAGTCAAATGTTGGCCTGCACTTCTCCAACCAGACTTCAAGCACTGCACAGTGACTGAAAACACTTAATCAAGCCCATGCAACAGCGCTGCAGTCAGACGTGACCGGGCCACGATATGGGTCATCCCATTCTTGGCACTGAGCTTACCAAGTATCACTGCAATGCGCGCTAATAAGCAAGACCCCGCCTCCTCTTTTGTCGTTGTTGTCACAATTGTGTCATTTCTGTCACGTCTCTTTATGTTATCACAAGTAACCGCTTATTACATCACAACAGTGACAACTAAATGCTTACATAATAGAATTTAGAGAAACGCGTGGAAGTGTAAATATATGCTGCTTTAAAATGTTTATTTATTCTAAGTTATAAAGTGTAACACTTATATACTGTTGTTGGTATAATGGAGTTGGTCTAATTGCCCCCAGATCAACAACTTCCATATTTAGGTTTTTTTTGTGGCTGCCAATGTTACCTCAGGAAGCAGGCATGTCTTGTATGACTAGATGACTGTTTCTATGGTCATAATCTAATATTTAAAGCCTATATACTGTCAACTGTACATCAAATCAATTAAATACAGCAGAAACTGAAAATATTCAGAATGACAACAGAGCCTGGCTGTGCATAAACATGAAGCGGCATCCCTTAAACAATGTGAAAATGTGCCCAACAAGAATACGCCAAGAAGGAATGTGTCCACAGGAGACGCCAACGTTTTGTTTTTTATACTTGGAGGGGGAAAGGGAATTAAAATTGGACTTTGTTTTAGCTGAAACTAACCAGACTTGTCTCCTCAACTGGCTTGTTGGGTCATGTGAATTGAAGTGCCACACCTATGATGACGTGTGGAATCATGTTAATAATGTTTGATACCAATGGGTCCTGAAACAGGGCAGCATGGACTTGCACTGGTTGACACTGTCACCTCACAGGCACAAGGTTTGAGTCCCCTAAACAGCTGGTGGATTTTTTCTCTGCAGTTTGAATGTTCTCTGCTGGTTTGGAGTCTCTCTGAGCCTTTGATTAGAACAAGCATTTTGAGAAGAAGTTAATCAGTGACTCTAAATTAGATGTGAATCTAAATGGCTGTGTGTTACTGCATGTGTTAGCCCTGCAATGAGGTGGCTACTTCTCCAGGCTCTACCCTACTTTCTGCCCAAAGGCAGTTTGGATGGGCTCCTGTCCCCATGGCCCTGCAAGGAAAAAAGCGGTTAGGAGATGGACGGACGGACGGACGGACGGGTTGGCCCCCATAACATTGATCAACACTGTAAAATCAAACTTAGACTACTTTGCGGTAAAGACAATTAGATCCAGAAAAGTGCCTTTTTGACTTCAGTAGTACGACAGTAATTTACGGCCTCGCTGCTCACTTGAAATCAGAGATGCTCCTTTCGGATCCAGACCTGCCGTTGTGAGCGACCAGCAGACTACTTCTGATCCCAAGTGTTTCATGAATATTTCTAACAGAACGAACAAAATATTGTATAATTGCTGTTTATGACAGAGTGCCTGTTCATTTAGACAGAGCCGAGAGGGAAACTGTGAGAGTAAAACAAGAGGATAATTGCCCGAATCCAAATAGGGAGTCGTTGCCAACCACTGCTAACCCACCAGCTTGGCCTGTTCCCGTCTCTGCCTTAAAGGCATTCACTTCAATCCAAGTTTGAGACCGTAGAGCAGACGATGGAATACTTACTATGCCATCTGGTTATGCTTCACAATTGTTTTCAAAGGTTTGTGGTCTCAGAATAACTAGAAAAAATAAAATGACCTATGCTAGCTCAAAGCAGACACAGTTTTTAGTATAGCATGGTGAAATGAGGTCAGTGGAGGAACTCATCAGAGGCGGAGTACATAGCCTCATTTGTCCCTCGATTGTATGCTCCTCGGACCAAGATCAGAGGATTTCAGTATTAATTTTAGATCTGGGCTCTTGTTTGTTCTTTCCAGGAAGGGACAGACAACAAATATCTGTGCAGTTTGAAATCAGCCTTGACGTCCTATAGCACTGCTGCTCTCATCCTAATCAATCAGTCCTGTTTGAACAACAAAAAACAGCATTGGGGGTGTGATTGATTTACAGAGCTGCACCTCATCAGATCATCACAAGTATGATGATTTGCTTTCAAATAGCGAAAAAAAAAACCTGGTAACAGAACAAAGAACAGAACAGAAAGCTTTATTGTCCTTGTGCCAAATGGGACAATAAAATTTGCTTGTGCCTCACCTAAAAGACACACACACACACACACAATCCCCATGTGCAAATGCACTCATTTCAGTGAATAAGCTAAAAGTGTGCATAGACACGCGTCACACCACAATACTCAGCTTCCATTTTGCACATAATGTCCACAATAAAAACATCCAAAGCTGTAAATTACAATATTGCCTGTATGGGGATGGGGGAGGGGCGGTGTTTTGGCTCAATTCTCGGTATGCTTTTCAGCCTGAGATCAAAAGTGGGTCCGTGCTTTGCTATAATGCTAATAAGATGGCTGAGCTAACTCCAACTGTTCACCCCACCCTTTCCCCAACCATCTTGTTGGTGATTGGCCGGAACATGGTGTGTTATGTTTTGGTGCACAGCCTATCCTTGTAGTTTTCTTATTTATGTTTACACCTCCTGTGGTGTCCAGAGAATAGAAGTTTCCTCTTGTATTCAGGGAGCTAGCTGATGAACAATTTCAACAAAAAGACAAAGATGAAAGACAAAAACGAAATCGGTCTGAACCCATGTAAGATCACATAGTGCGCCTGTAAGGATGGTGTTGGCTGCTCGGGCACAGCGCGCTGTCAAGATTTTGTCCAGAGTGGGGAGTGGGGCAATTACTTTTTGAGATGTTTTGATGACCTTGAGGAGGCGTTTCTGGCCTTCTGTTAATGTTTGTGCAGTTTGCATACGAAGCAGTCATACTGTGAGGATGCCTTCAATGGTGCAGTGGTAGAAGCCCTTTAATAGATATGTACAGGTTTTTATTATTTTAAGGGGGGTCTCTTAATTAAACTGAGCAGTGGTATCTACAGTGATTTTCATGAAAATGAAATTAATTTTTGAGAAAGTCACTGGTACCCAGAAACTTGAAGGTGGAAACCAGGGTAAGGGGAGTGTGGTCGCCCTTGCTGTTGTGAAAATGAAAGAGGATTTCTTTTGTTTTTTTTATTATTGTTAGTGTTAGATTATTGCCCATGCACCATCTCATTGTTGGTTGTGATCAGACCTTTCCCTGTTGCGTCACCTGTCAGTTTTATTATTGTGTTGGAAAGGTGAGTTGATGTGCAGCAGGGGTCTGGGGATGCAGCCCTGGGGTGCCCCAGTGACGAGAGACAGTGGGGTGAGTCAGGTCTGTGAATGAGGCTGCTGAGACCACGGTTGAGGAGTTTTTACACCAAATTCTTGGCCAATATTGTCTTCAATGCGGAGCTGTGCAAATGCTGCTTTGCATCTTCAAACAAGCATATGATTAAAACACTTTAAAGGAATAGCTGACCCAAAAATGTTAATTCACTCATTATCTGTTCATGTTTTTATAGGATGCAGCTTTTAAAAAAAGACAAAAAAACAACAACCAAATCCAATACAGCTCAAAAGTTCAATTCTTCAAATGTCAAGAAAATAACAGAGAACAAAATCCCTCCGTGCAGCTCAAAATCAAAATAACAACAGTGTTACAAAGGCATTTAAAAAAAATACTGAGGGAAAAAGTCCATCAAAAGATTAGAATTTCACAGTTATAATCAAGTACTCACTGTTCTAACATTCTGATTCAGATATTCAGTATTTTCAAAAGTCACCCATTCTCGCAGAACTCATTAAGAAGACTGCAAATTAAATATAGGTTGCAAGGTCTGCTCCAGGGGAATAAAGCGGTCAATTTATATGCAAATATCAACCTTTTACATACAAGAGACAAAAATACAATCATGTATTTTATCTTTTTTTTCCCATATTGCATGTCACACCATGTAACCGACTGAGACTGTACAGTGAATCAGTAATCAACACGTTAAAATGGATTTCATCATCCGCATCTCCACAGGTTTGTAGAAGTCGCAGTACTGTCGTCACGAGTCAGCACAAAAGAGTGACGCCGGAGCGTTCAATGCTGAAAGAGATTCAGCACAAAACTGCCTTCGCGCCTTTAACAGGCTAATTATCAACCGGCTGCAACACCGGAGCATCTTTCCACTGTGCTTCTCAGTGGAACCGTTGTTCTATTGTGTAGCACTCCGTCGTGTAGACACCAAAAATACTGAAGCACAATGATTAGAGGGACAAACAGCAAGGTTAAACAGAACTGCCTCTAACTCATTGTAGCCTCCAAACAGCCTCAAATAAAAAAAACAAATAAAACCCAGTGACATATCAAAGTTCTGCAAAACAGCCCACATGAAAGGAAACGTCCATTTCATTTTTTGTGGCCAAAATATAAATCAATAAAAATAAAGAGCATGGTATTAAAGAAGCTTCTTTTTTTCAGCCTGACAACATGAAGTGATTTTAAAGCTAAAAAAGTTGTTTTGTTTTTTTTAAACCAACTTTTTTTTATAGATCATTTGGTAAAAGCAGACAAGGGGCCCAAAAACTGTTAGACAGGCATTCTACTGTAGCTTTCAGGTTCACAATGGTGCTGATTGGCAACGCTTTTTGACCAGTCTACCTGTCCGTGTTCCCTCCAGAGCGCAGCAGGATCCTGAAGCACTTCCTAGCAGCCCTCCTGAACATACTGAAAATAGAAACCGATACAGTTCAGCAAGCTTAAATGAGTACCCCATGGTTTTTAACAAGCATGGCAATGAAATGCAGAAGAAAGCTGGGAGAGAGAAAAAGTCCCTCAGAGGAAACATCCCAGTAAGAGGCACCTTCTGCTGTTCAAATCTATTGATCTTTTTGTACTTTTCAGCTCCAGTTTGGAATCTGAGAGAAGTAGCACTGAAGGTAATTCAAGGATTCCTCAGCTTTACCATTTTATACCAGAATATTATGGTGTTGCAAATATAAACTGACAGTATTTATGATTTATGGATAGTTAACACCCATTTTACTGAACATTAATCTTCAACATTGGCCCTACAACAGACACGACAAAGCAGAAATCATCAACAGAGGTTTTGTCATCACTTTACATTAGATTAAATTATTTTTTTAAATTAATTCAGGAGATATGCACATGCCTCCATAGGTGATTGAGACTTTTCATATTTAATATATGGGGGACAACAAATAGCAAATATGTCTTCATCGTATTCTCAGTGGTAAAATCTTTCATAATTTCTTATTTCTACTGACTTTTATGAGTAGTTTCCTACTGTTGATAAAAACAAATTCTTAAATGCTGGATATGGAGTCCTTTCACAGCCCTGCCAACCGTTTCTTGGCTTTTGTTGTCGGGTCAAGTGTAATAAGTAAAAGCAGCACGAGGTAAAATTGATGCTCTTGTTAAAGCCCCGTCCTTCCTCCCCGCCAAGCTGCCCCATTATCACCACCACCATAAACCAATTTGTTGAGCCAGACAGTCATTTATCGCAGCTGCTCAAGGTCAAGGAAAGACATTTTGAATATAATGTCAAACAGATAATTAATTTCCTTTTCCATTTTGGTATTTTCAGTACTTCTTTGTGACATCATACAATGGACAACATCAAGTAGCAACAATTTCAGTTACTGCTTTAACCAACACCTTATTAATGCTGCTCAGAATACTGTAAAGCAGTTAAATGTTGCTTTTGTCAAACGTAATATTTAACCTCGACAACCACGTTTACAGAGTCAGATTGTTTGTTTATGCTGACGATATTCTCTTAATCGTATCCTGTCAATGCCGCTGCTGACTGGGAGCGCTGTGGCCTCTGTTAGACCCAGCATGATCCAGAAATGTCCTGCAGGCTCTAACTGGGTATTTATATTTCCCTCAGCAGTCCTTCACATCTCCAGGCCAGCCTGATGATGACGGGGGAAGAGCTGGAAGAACAAGTTAACCCACTGGTATCTGGGGGTTGAAGAGAATTAGTTTATCTTGTTAGCATCTTTTATCTTATTAGCATGTGTTATACTATATGTTCTTGTTTTATGTTACAGTTAGTTTAGAAGTTAGGAATACTATATAATCTTTAGTAGGAATACACATAAGCAAGTCAGTTGACCCTTCTTTGACATGAATACTGCTTAGACAGTTGGAGCCAGGCAGACAGGAAATGGTAGACCCCCATCGTAAAACGTGACAGCAGAGTTTACTGGTGATTGATAAGTTCCTCAGCAGGAATGAACTCTGACCTGGCCATCTGAGAAGACAATGGAGAAGGACTGCACCAACACCAAATGAGGCAGGAAGAAGAAGATGAAGTCACCCAAGAAGAAGGACTGGTTTGGACTGAATTAGCATCAATAATTTACATATGTCTTTCTATATAAACTGGGTCAAGGGATAGTTAGGTGGTCAGACTTCATGCCCTGACAATTGACTTGTTGTTGGTAGGGTTATGAACGGGCCCGGAGCTCTGTAATATTTGTATCTTGAATTGATTCTGTTTGCTAAATACATTTTGAAATTGACATTTGTTTACTTGAAGTCTTCATTTAAAGAACACACGGATTGGCAGTGACACACGAGAGGTATTGCAATCCAACAGGGTGGGGGGGGGGGGGGGGTTAAAACATGCACACTTGGTGATTCATTTTAGAAAAAAAAGTATTATTTTCAAAGTTCAAATACACCCGTGGAGACCACCACCGACCATAGTGATGCTCTGGCTCTCAGTCTTTTCCTCCGGGCTGGGCTGGATGTCCCAGCATTGAAGATGTAAACTGAATGCTTATTTGATATGTATGATTAGAGCAAACCTTGAAAATAAACCAGGATGTGAATTTTATCAGTTGTGCATTTTGTAGGCTGCTGCTGATGGCCGTGATGTTTGACTGTAAAAAATAATAATGCATATAAAGCACAGTGGCTACTAATCATTGACATACACCAGGCTGCAAGAATTATAAGACAAGACAAATGTTTAAGTAGTGTCCTGGGGAAAAGTCCACATTGTGTCTTTTCATCCAAAAAGGTGTTTGTTTACATTAAAATGTGGCATTTACAGGTTATGCATATGACAATATTCCTGTTATGGCTAAATATATTTGGAAAAAAATGTCAGTATGTATTATTATTGTTGTTATTATTGTTGTAGTTCAGTGGAGAAGTGAGTGACCAAATATAAATGAATGTGATGTCAAATAATACTTCAAACCTCAGATACAAGAGAATCTAGCTATAAATAAATAAATGAATAAATAAATAAATGCTGACTGTTAATAGAAGTTTTCTCTGCAGTGTTAATAAATTATAGTGGAGCGTTAAGGGTGATTTCCTAGCTTTATCTTAAAAGGATCTTTTCTCCTAAACATATCAAATTTATTGTCACACTAACAAATGCACAACAGGTACATTCCAGTAGTGTTACCCAAAATTTGAAAATATGGCGTTAGTTGACAAAATCGGTAACATGTTTGAGGATGTAGCTTGAGGAACAATGACTCCGTTGTTGTGGTGAACATGTGACCGCCTGAGCTCACCTGCTTCCAGTGAACCCGTTCACCTGTGGAAGGTTCACAACAGGTGTTTCCTTCCCAGCCTATATGCAGCTCCTGCCCTAGTGGTTTTGGGACGTATTGCAGGCATCAGTTTCAAAAAGGGAAAATATTTCATTCAGTTGACTCCAGTTTGAAAAGGATCATTATGCTCTGGTTCTATTTTTGTATTCTGTTTTTATATCTATTTTTTCTAGTTTTGCACTATAACCTAACTTCATTGCAACTGGGGTTTGTACCAGGGCATTTAAAGGCATCCACTTCCTGTTTTGTCCTTATCTGAAGACTGCATATTGGATAAAGGTTTGCCTGTTAGCCTCAATGGCTCTTTAAATAATGAGGTTTAACTCTTTTGCAACACAGCACGTGACATTTCCTGTAGACCTATTGATGAGCAGGAACATATAGGACATGTCCGTGCTGCGTTCGGCTTTACATACAGCGCCACCACCACACGATGCTTTGTCAGCATTCTAAGCAGAGCAGGTAATTGCCAACTGCAATAAGCAATAGACATTTGTTGCTGTTTACTGTATCAACACCACAAACGTTGTGTCAGCATAGCGTCATATGAAGCAGGAGGCCTATGCAGCATCAGCCATTTGGTCTGAGGTGTGATGCTATGCTAGACGACAACAGCAGATTTAATGAATTTACATGTCATGTCTTGGAAAGGTGACAGAGCAGCTGCATCTAAGGATGCAAAAAAAAGTTGTTAATAGCATGGCTAATTATCAGATTCTACATAACTGTATTTTGCACTTAGCTCAAATTTTGTACTCATCTTTCTTTGTCTCAGTTGCTCCCCATCCTCCCCACGTAGCTGTTGGAGACCCACTGAAACTCAAATGTGGTTTTCAAGGCGAACGATGAGCCGACCAACAGATGGTCTAATCAGCCCCACATCTGTAATTCAGCTTGCATTTAGCAGAGGAGAACATGAGCGCAGTCAAATTTAATCTTTATTTGATTGATCTGTTGTCGACTACGTGCGGCAACAGTTTATGCTTCCCATTACAGTGAGAAACTGTTCGTGCGCGACGATTAGCTAAATTGTTAGCAGGAGGTGACTTCAGGTGAAGGCCACTGCAGAATATTGACTTTTTTTAATCATTACTAAATCCTTATCAAGTACAGGGGATCCTTCTGGAAAAGAAGAGTATGGGACCCTGATCAGTTGCTGCATCTTGCTTAGGTTTTTGATTTCAGAATCACTTCGGGGGACCTTCAGCTCTCTTTTGCATTCAGCAGCGAGCTTCTGTCCATCACTCTGGACAAACGCACCCTCCCAGGGGAATCAAGTGGTCAGTGATCAGTAAATAAATCCAGTATCATGAGAAGATGGATGTCTCCCCAGGGTGGAAGACTGGCTGACTGATTTTTGGTCCTGACCATCACCCGGTGAGTTAATATGTCATTTTATGTCATTGAAACGGTCTGCACCACTGCAGTGATCACTCATATGGAAGAAAGTGTGCATGGGTGTGTGTGCGGGGGTGGGGGGGTGCATGTGTACGTGGGTGGGGTAGATGGGACACAATAATAAAGCTGATAAAATCAAAAAATCCTACTTGTTACTTTTCTTCACTTGTAAAATACATGTGTCATCCACTCTTCAGCAGTGTCAGAGTGAATGTCTTCTGGTTAGAGTCTCTCTATTCCTGCAATTTCCCAAAAAAAAGCTTGTCATCTGCGAGTGGGATTTAATATTTTACTGGAGCTGGAGTGTGAGATATTGTGTTATTCTGTTCACTCAAAGTCCAGCAGATACTGCTGGAGTCGGAACATTTCCAGCCCCTTTTACCTTTTGTACTTCTATATTTTGCCACCTTATGCAATAACAATAATAATTTAAAAATATATATCTATTGTCCCCTCTTTCTGCAAACAGAATGAGAAAAAAAAATTGAAAAAAGTAAGATGAGCTAAGATTAACTGTGAATAGACATAGAAACCCTGAACAGAAATTTAAAAAAGGGGTCAGTATCACCAAACACAGAATATAAAAAATATAGGGGAAATTATCGGGGGAAGGGGGGTGTACACATGGAGGAAAAAACAGAAAAAACTTTTCACATGACAGAAGGAATATATATATATATATGAATACGCCCATCAATGCCTGTCCAACTGTTAGCTATAGCTTTTAGCCTAACCACCATCCTCCTGTTGCCCACCTCCTCCACAGAGTCCAGGGAGCAGCCCAGGATAGAGCTGACCCTCCTGCCTAACCTGTCCAGTCTCTTTCTGTCCCAGGTTGAGATGCTTCCATAGCAGACTACACTGCAAAAGATGGCTGAGGTCACCACACATTCATGGAAAGCTCTGAGGCGTGTACACAGAAAGAAACCTCGGTCTCCTGAGGAGGAAGCGTCGGCTCTGATCCTTCCTCGACAGAGCATCCGTGTTGTGGGACCAGTCCTGTTCAGATGAACATCAAGGTACTTTTTCGTGGAGTTCATACCCTGGATCAGTGCAGGTGGATAAGGATGTCCACAACCAACTCCTTGGATCTTCAGGTTGGTGCCCGCAGAACTGCCTCCAGATCAACCCCAGGAATATATAAAAAATAAAAATAAATGAAATGAACTGATAAAACAGACCC